>NW_022589785.1:5439428-5788925 GCF_004348235.1 Phoca vitulina
AAAAAAAAAAAAAAAAAAAAAGAAAACCTAGTAGAGGGTGAAAACCAATGATGCAGAAGGGGGAAGTTGCCAGTGATAAACTTGAGAAGGTGAGAGACCATGGGATGTAGCCATATTGGGGGTGACTTTTGATTGAAGGGAGCGTGGACACTTTATTCAGAGGAGGCAGAGAAAAGTCAGAGCCTGTGGGCAGGTGGGTGGGTGGATGTGGAAGGAGCTTGAGAAAATTCTCTTTTGATTGCTTTTATTTTCTTGGTGAAGTGGAAGAATGGTATTCAGCTGAGAGGAAGGAGAGGAGAAGAGGTATTATAGGTTTAAGGAAAGAAGGTATGAATTCGTCATCTGAGATATGCAAACTAGGGATGCATATCGCCAAGCAAACATGAAGACTTAGCTGAGGGTACACATTTATCGTCTTGAGGGAATCCTTCCGTAGACCCTCAGCTTCTGTAGCTAACTCTTCCCAGAAACTAATGTGCCTGAGACCATAGGCTTCCTCCCACTTGGAAGAAAAAGGCAGACCCTCACTTGTCCCAGGTCTGATTTAAGTATATCACCCTTGGATTGTCCCTGCTTCTTGTCTACTCGTTGATTTTATTATTCCTCTTTTCCCTTGTTGTTCTTAACTCAGGAAAAAAGTTACTTTCTGGAAGTAGAATGCCCTTCTTAAAGAGCCCTTCACTGCAAATTTCCATAGATCATGATCCTCCTTGGGGATTGCCACGTCCTTGTTTCTAGTTTTAGCTTTTCCAGTGTGTCTGTTTCTCTTTTCCCTCACGTGTACCTCACCTCTGTTTTCCTGCCTCTCCTCTGATTGTTGCCTTTTCTCTGGTTTTCAGGCCTGGTCACGGTGGTGGGAACAGCTCCTACACGTCCAGAGGGAGAGATGGAAAATGATCTCCGCAGTGAAACACCATGAGCAGTGGCAAAAGTGGAAATCCCTGAAGGCCTGGCTCAAATACCTGAGGGTCCGCAGAGTGAAGAGACAATGGAATGGTGAGCTCCCGGGCTCTGGAGACAGAGGGGCACATCACAATTTCCACTCTTCTGCCAGTGGTGCTAATTTATTAAGGAGAGATAGAACCATATTCCTCAAATTTTGGAAAAAAAGAGATTGAGAAGAAACATAAATCATCCTCAATTCACATTTATTTCCTTCTGGCCTTTTCTTCCACACTTTTTTTTTTTTAAGAATTTATTTATTTGTTTGTTTATTTATTTATTTATTTGAGAGAGAGAGAGAGAGCATGTGTGAGCAGGAGCCAGGGGAGAGGCAGAAGGAGGGGGAGAAGCAGACTCCCCTCTGAGCAGACTCCCCTCTGAGACTCCCCAATGCGGGGCTCAATCCCAGGACCCTGAGATCATGACCTGAGGCGAAGGCAGACGCTTAACCAACTGAGCCACCCAGGCGCCCCCCCCTTTTTTTTAAGATTTTATTTATTACATATATTTTTAATAGGTTTAATTATCCTATAAATACTATGATTATTATGATTAATATGATACGTACAACTTGGTATCTTGCTTTTTTTCCCCACAACTAACAACGTTTTCCTATATCTTTAGTCTTCATAAATGTTATTTTTTTTAATGATTGTCTGCATTTTGTAGGATGGTCTACCTTAATATACTATCTAGCCATTCTTCTATCGATAGATAATTTGGATTGTTTCTGCTTCTCCCCAGTGATGCAGTCCATGTGATTTATGATGTTGATTTTTTTTTTTTAGATTTTATTTATTTATTTGTCAGAGCACAAGCAGAGGGAGAAGCAGTCTCCCTGCTGAGCAAGGAGCCCGATGTGGGACTCGATCCCAGACCCGGGCAATCCCAGATCTTGGATCATGACCTGAGCCGAAGGCAGACATTTAACCAACTGAGCCACTCAGGAGTCCCTGATTTTTTTTTTTTTAACTTTAAACAAAGTTTTATTACACAAAGGTTGTCACATAATTGGATATTTCTCTACTTTGTACACAGTTATTCTTACTCTCCACAGAAAGGCTGCTTCTTAACTTTTTATCTGGTGATGGCAAACACTAAAATCCTGATTTTAACAGAATAGTAATAAAAATGCCTCAGTGATTTAAGTTGAAAGCAGTACATTGGTACATGGCTCTTGCGCTCAGTTATCAGGAATGTACAAATGTCTTTTTATTCAAAAATACAAAATAAATTATCTGTAGGCATGGACAATGCCAGCAGTAAACCATTATATTTTTCAACACTATTCTTATGGTTTAGTTTCCCAGTTAGCGTTCACAAGGTCACGATCATTGGTACCTTTTGTATTTTGGTTTCTTGAGCCCACACTTAAGTGAGTCAAGCAGTGTGCTAGACGCTGGCTGGCTTTCACCTCAGGCTCCCTGCAGAAACCTCCTGGGTTGCCAGGCCAGCGCTGTCTCTTGGGAGAGTTTGAGTTTGAGTTTGTGTCTGTCTGAGGATAACAGCGGAGACCCACTGTCTGGTTGCCCAAGCCTGGAGCCGAAGACATTAAGCTCTTTAGCATGATAAGCTGCAGACTAATGTGCCTCTCATTTCAGCATTTGAAGTCTAGGACCAATTCCCTCCCACTTCCTGGACTTAAGTTAGTTCATCAGGCCATTGGCTAGTTAGTGTTAAAAGAAGGGGACCTGGCAGCCAGGGTGAGCCTGGCTTAAAGCTCAGAAACACTTTTGCCAGCATGGTGACCACGTTGTGTCATTGACTCAGTCCCTCAAGTCCTACCGAGAGACATCAGCATTAAGAGGCAAAATAAGAGTCTTCTTTGAAAACAGCAGCTGCCATTCCTGCTCCTCAGGAGTGAACTAGAAGCCTCAACTTTTTGATATAACTGATTTTATAGCATCCTTCTCCCTAAAATCACAGATCTATTCTCTTTCCTTGGAGAGAAGAGGTGTAGCTAAGGGCTTCCAAATAACCCTCCCATGCCTAAAAAAACTTTTATTTTAGGATGCTTTGTAAGAACAGCCTCAAATCCCTGCTGAGTGTCAGTAGTAGGGTGCAGCTTATCTTAAAGATGCTTCCAGCTCATCTCTCAGCCTTGCAGGGGGCAGCACGTAGTGATTTTCTTTGTTGCAGAGATGGCTGAGCGATTCCACCGGGTCACTATGCTCCAGACACACTTCTGTGATTGGCAGTGGGCCTGGGAGCGGAAGGAGAGCTTGTACACCCAGCACGCCCAGGTGGAGGGGCTGGCCCGGAGGATGGCTCTGCGGCGGGCCTTCACTCACTGGAAACACTATATCCTTTTCAGCCACCCAGCCTTGTCCACCACCACAGCCGGCCCGCGCAACAGCCTCTAAGACAAAGGGCCGGGGATATGTGGGAAATGATTACTGAACAATATGAGGTAGTCCTGATATCTGTTGATTTCTTTTTAAAAATTTTCTGTTTAACTGGAAGTGTGCTTACACAACAGTATGTGTAACATACATTTACAGTTTAATGAATAGTAATAAAACGAACACCTTTGTACCCACCACCCAACTTAAAAATTAGAACACTGCTAATACCCTGTCTGCTCATCCATGATTGCATTCCCTTTCCTCCCCTTCAGAGGTAATCCCACTATCCTGAATTATATGTTGTCAGTTCATTGCTTTTCTGTACCCACTAGGTGGTGGAAATAGGTGTGGTGGTCTTTTTCTTGGCAGCCCTAACATTATGATCCTAGCTCCCATTGTCTTTTACCATGTGCAGACATTAAGCATTACCTCTTTAATCTTCATAGCAACCCCATGGAGTAGATGTCACTATCCCCGTTTTACAGGTGAGGAAACAGAGATTCAGGAGGGCTAAATGATTGTCAAAATCACGGCATGCCATTGGCCGAGCTGGGAGTTTGTACCTAGGCCTTTGGCTCCGGTGCACATGTTCTCGATCACTGCCCCTGCTGCAGTACCTGCCCCGCTGTGCAGATTCGAACTGGAGATGGCCATCCGCACGGTCATTTGTTCATCAGACTCTCGCTTTGTTTTAAGCTCCTGCCTAAGTTCTGGAATATGGGGAAACTCAAAGACGAACAGTAGTTCGTTGCCTAGTGGGGTAAAGGGACATGCAAACGGGGCTGCGCAGTGTGGTGTGGTAAGTGCTGTCAGAAAGGCGTGTGTCACATCCTGCGAGTGCTACTGTGCAGATTCGAGTTGACTTTGTCCTAGAGGATGACAAGGTCACCTAGCAGAGAAGCCGGGAAGGGTGTTTCAGGTGGAAGGAATGGAATTTGCACAGGCAGAGGTGAGGAAAAGACCCACGGATGGCGACAGGGGTCTGTCGTGAGTTGAGGGGGCGTAGATGGCAGTAGAGCAGCGTGGGGAGAGGCAGGCTGGGGCCAGCGTGTAGGGCCCTGCGTGCAGTGCTCGGGAGCTTGGGCTTTCTCCTGATGGCACCGGGGATCCTCTGGAGGTGTGTAAGAAGAGAAGCGATGCAGCAGGTTTGTACTTGAGGGGACAGATTTGGATTACAGGGGCAAAGCTGGCTCAGGGGGAGCAGATATGCAAGACTCTTGCCAGTCTGTGTGAGGGCCAAGTCGGATGCCTTGCGGGGACAGAAGAGCAGGAGAGATTTCAGAGGAGAGCAGATGGACTTGGCAGCCTAGTAGATGGAGGGAGTGGGAGGAGAAGGTTTGAAAATAACTCCAAGGTTTTTAGCTGAAACATCTGACTGGGTTGTGGTGCCAAAACAGAGGAGGCAGGAAGACAGGAATGCTTTAGATGGGGTGATTTGGAAATGTTTACTGTAATCTGTGGCAATTTATCTCAGCTATTTTGCCTGTCATCAAATGGGCATCAGAGGGGAGAAGGACAAGGCCAACTGTTTGATAAGCCACTCACACAGTTTCCCTTTGCGTCCTCTTCCCTGGGTCATCAGGAGGAAATGGAGGTGGACGTCAGCCCACCTGGCACGCCTGGTATCCCCCACAGCCAAGACCCTTCCGGTGGGTCCCTGGGACTGCAGTGTGTGAGGGTGGGGACAGTTTTGAGATGAGAGGCCTTAACTCCCTGGCAGATGTGCTGCTGTCTGCCGAAGAAGTGGCCCAGTGGAAGGTGGCGGAAGAACACAGGAGGCGCAGCTTGCTGGTAGGAGCATGGAAGCCTCTTGAGGCTCTTTTTTTTTTTTTTTTTCTTTGCAGGACCACCAAAGTTTTAGTGTTTAATATTTAACAGCACAACTGGCTGAAGTCCAAGATGTGAAGTTACCATGTTCGAGAACCTGGAGGGGAAAATCACTCTATAAGCTATATAGTATGTGGTAAGGAGAACGCACACCTTATAACAGAAAGCCTATCTACACAGAGTAGGTGCTTCAAAAATACTTAGCAGCCTTGCTCAGGCATCCACGTTTAGAGGACCCAGGCACACAGCATGCTGTTCAGGTGTATCTGGTTATGGGATTAGCTTCACTCATGGAACTCTGTTCCATTGCAAGTGTCCCTGTTTTCATTTTGGATCAGAAAGGATAATGGTGTGGGATCAGAGGGGTCTGGAGCTATAAGGGAATCTTGGAAGTGATCTAGTCCTGCCTTTTTTTTTTTTTTTTTTTAACACATGGCAGGCCTCCTTTTTATTTTTTTGAAGATTTTATTCTTAATTGATCTCTACACCCAACATGGGGCTCGAACTCATAACTCCCAGATCAAGAGTCACGTGCTCTACTGACTGAGCCAGCCAGGCGCCCCTTCATTTTATTTTATTTTTTTAAGTAACCTCTACCCCCAACGTGGAGCTTGAACTCATGACCCCAAGGGCGGACTCCCTTTTTAATGTTGGGAGCCTAATCTGTAAAATCGATCAAAGTAGAGATGCTGTGG
This sequence comes from Phoca vitulina, assembly GCF_004348235.1. Taxonomy (NCBI): domain Eukaryota; kingdom Metazoa; phylum Chordata; class Mammalia; order Carnivora; family Phocidae; genus Phoca; species Phoca vitulina. Next base: position 5,445,238 of record NW_022589785.1, read on the forward strand.
ATGAAGCAAGGTCTGGGAGCAGTCCCTGTTCTACCACTGCTTTCCCGCACCCTCACCACATGAGGAGGTCTTCCAACACTTTCAGGTGCCTCTGCGGTTCCACAGAGCACAATATGAAGACCCCTAATCACTTCACTTCTGTCTCAGGAAACTGGAACTCAGGGCTTTGCTTAGGTCACGTGTCAGGCGGTGTTGATGGAGCTGGAGCCAGTCCCACATGTCTTACCACTACCCCAACCCCCCTACTCACCAAGGCTTCCTTCTCTTCCTTCTCTTCTGCTCTTGCAGCACTGCATTTGGAATTGTTTAAGTGTGCATGTTGGACCCCCCCCACCCCCAACATGGCTTTACACTTGATCTTAGCCAAAAGGCCGAGAAGCGATCCCCCCCCAACATGGCTTTAAAAAGAAAAACTACCATAAGCTAAAAGTCTCTTTTTCTGAGAGGCAAAGTTGATGTTTTTAACCTTTGTCCGTCGTGTTCCCATCTTGGCCACGGGGATCTGTCCTGGTCGGAGGCGACGGTGTGTTTGCTCCTGGGCAGTATCGGTGGATGGATGGCGGGGAGCAGTTCGACAGCTACCTATGAAGGGCCTACTGTGCGGCTGGCTTGTAGCGGACTCCAGCTGAATCTCAAAGCAGAGAAATGCTCTGGGACCCCGGAGCAGCTGTGAACATCCGTGCCTGGGGCCTCTCGCTCCTGGACTCGGGCGCTGCTCTTACTTGTACAGACGCTGCTGATTTGTAACTGGTTGTGTCCTTCCTTCTATTCACAGCACTTCTGTTTTCGAGCCCTAAAAGACAATGTGACCCATGCCCATCTCCAGCAAATAAGAAGAAATCTCGCTCACCAGCAGTATGACATCACGGTGAGGGTCATCTGTATAGAGGGACCTCTGACGTCCACTGTCTTTTCTTTTAACCTTTGTGCTTCGAGATTTGTCCAGACCTTTTAGACTCCAAAACCTTAGTGTCCATTTTCTCTAGGTAGCCCTACCAGCTGAGGGAGTAACCCTTGGTTTTCCCTAGTTTACTCCCGTTTTTTTTCTCTGTTTGCTAAGAAACTTGATAGTTGCCTCAGAGGTCAGGGACTGTGGATTCCAACCCTGACCTAGGGAGTACACTCCGAGTCTTGCATTCCAGGCGGCTTTGGTTGTATTTGCACTGTAAGTCTGTTGTCTTCAGTGGTTGGTTTACCTGAGGGCAACAAAGGTTCTATCTCTACTTATAGATCATGTTTCTGGGTGTAGGAGGATGGGGGTTTTTTTGTTTTGTTTTTCATTATGAAAATGTTCAAACGTACAGAAAAATATAAAGAATAGTAGAATAAACACCTGTATACTTACCATTTAAATTCAAATACTAGCCAATTGTTAATATTTACTTCCTTTTTTTTTTTTTTTTTTTTTTTTTGCGGAATCGTTTCAAAGTAAATAACAGACATCGTGACACATTACACCTAAACATTTCAGCTTGCGTTGCCCAAAAATAACATTTTCCTTCATAACCACAGTATTGTTACCATGCCTAACAAAACGAACAGTAATTCCCTAATTTTATCCAATATCCAGGCCATATCCACATTTTCAGCTACCTCCAAAATGTCCCTTTTCAAACCAGGATTCGACTAAGGGCTGATGACTTACTGTATTTGGTCATGTCTTGTAAGGCTCTTAATAATAGTCCTCCCCACTTTAACACGTTTATTTTTTAATTGTGGTAAAATACACATAACAAAATTTATCATCTTAACCATCGTTGAGAGGACAGTTCAGTGACTTGAAGCACATTCACATTGTGCAATCATCACCACCATCCATCTCCAGAACTTGTTTCATCTTGCAAAACTGAAACTCTGTCCCCATTAAACAGTAACTTCCCATTCTCCTCTCCTCTGACCCCAGCAGCTGGCAACCACCTTTCTCCTTTCTGTTTCTATGAATCTAGGGACCTCATATTTACAGTACATGCCCTTTTGTGACTGGTTTATTTCACTTAGCATAATGTATACTTTTATTTTTCCCCCCTCAATGACACTGAGTTTTGGAATAGGAAGGCTGGCTATTTGGCCTTATACAATATTCCATATTCTCAATTTATCTGTTTCCATTTGATGTCATTTGATTTTTCCTTTCTTAAACGTTGCTCCTATAAATTAGAGGTTTGATCTAAGGGCTTGATTAGATTGAAGTTAAACGCTTTTTTTGGCAAGACTACATCATGAGCAGTAATAGGTGATAAGATCGGTTTTAACTTTTAAAATGGCATTGTCTTCTAAGAGGCCCAGATTAGGAATAGCTTCAGCTTCTTCATTCTGATTTCCATAGACTGGAAAATTCATCTTTTTGCCTTTTATGTTAGCCTAGAACAGCTCCCTATAGCTTAGCCATAATTATTTTGTAAGCCTGTTATATGCTGGGTACTCCAAATTGAGATAAAATTCCTCCTCTGGGGGAGCTAATAGTCTCTTGGGGCAAGTGTTTGCTATTAGGTCAAGAGAGATCATTTTACCTTTTGCCTTAATAAACTTCCGTTTCTTTTCTGTTTTGCTTCAGCTGCTGCACAGGTTCTGGGACCTCTGGCAGACTCGGATTGAGCAGAGAGAAGAGAGAGAGCAGCTTCCCTCACTGTGTGCTGCCTGGGACCACTGCAGGTGGGGACTTTGGCCTTCTCCTTGGGCTTTCCAGGGCCTGACTCACTGTTCTCCAGGAGAGGGCACTTACCCTTCCATGCATTCCTCAGTAGATTCAGAAAGGCCCTGCTGTAAACCAGTGGTTCCCAAGTTTGCATTTTCCTTTTGGCTGATCAGGTGAGAGGTAGAATAAAGATGTTTGTACTGGTTCTTGGTCACCGTAGTTTGGAGTATGTGTCTGCTAGCTCCCTGCCTCAATCCTTCAGGCTTTAGTGACATTCACATCTTAGAATTCAAGCACTGATAGTGTTAAAAAGCAGGCTCAGGCAAGTGGGTATTTGTGGCTTTGTCTTGAAGAGTGTAGGGTGTCCCTAATTTTAAATAAAAGTACCACATGTCTATGAGGAAAACTCAATGTATAGGAAGGTAGGTATAAAGTGAAAAATAAAAGTTGCCTGGATCCCTCCCTCTAGTCCCTTAGTCTTACTCTTCAGAGGTAACCACTCTTCACTTTCTTGCTGCCAGAAATGTTCAGTGTACCCTCCCCCCAGCCAATAACACAATCAACTTAATTCACATAGTTAGAGGTCCCATTTTGAAGCATTTTTTTTTTAATGAGTCGGTGAGAATCTCAATATTTAAATTTGGAGTTACCAGGGTCTATCATTATTCTAAATCCTGGTTTACAGAACTGAATGAAGTTCTCACTCTGGGTATCACAGTTGTGGAAAGAGCTTGTCACAGACCCAGGTGGTCCTCCACAAGTCCCAGAGTTTGGTCATAAAACCAGAAAGTTTATGATAGGGGATTTCATACATATTACCTAAGTTCCAGAGACACTGTGCTTGGTGGTCTAATTAGGTTTATAAGAAAATTGTCAAAATTTGGGGGCAAGCCAAAGCCCCAAATCAGGGGTGACAGATTTTGTGTTGAATAATAGGTTCCTTTTTCCCTGTTTCCTAGAGTGAAACTGATAGTGTGCCTTTAATGCTGAAGATGTTAACTACACCCAGATTTTCTGGCCTTAAAAACAAACAACATTTTTAAAACCCCAAACCTGAACGTGCAATAGGCAGTATGTGTTATGTTATGTGTTTTATTTCAGAATAACGTTGCTACGCAAGTGTATCAAATCGTGGTTACAGTATACTCAGAAGAGGCGATACAAGCAGGTATGGAGTAGTTCATTGCAAGTAACTCCACAGGCGTACATTCTTGGACCCATTTGCTTTGGAAAGATTCTTGGAAAAGACCTTTGCTAAGAGATCTTGGTGCTGCTGTGAAAAGCTCAAAGGTATTTCCCCCCCGGTACCTCTAGTGATAGCGGAAAGTCTGCGTAAACCCCATTCCTTCATCTGCTGTGAAAACACAGGTGCTCTCTGAGAGTGATGATCTCTTACTAGCCATTCCATTCACATCATTACTCATTTACTCTGTTAGCCAACCTTCAGGAAATACTGGGAAAAGTACAGAACATAAGTGCCGTGTTCTCAGTGCTGAACAGTGTGAGACAGGTACCCACAGCAGGCGGGAGGACATGGGGATCAAGCTGGCGAATTAGTAAAAGCAGATTGAGAAAGGATTCAGTTCCATTTTTTTTTAAGCTTTATTTATTTAAGTAATCTCTACACCTGACATGGGGCTCCAACTCACGACTCTGAGATCAAGAGTCGCATGCTCTTCTGACTGAGCCAGCCAAATGGAACTAGCTTCAGTTCCATTTGACTCACTGAGGGACTCCTGGGTGGCTCAGTCGGCTAAGTGTCTGCCTTCAGCTCAGGTCATGATCCCGGAGTCTGGGGATCGAGTCCTGCATTGGGCTCCCTGCTACGTGGGGAGTTTGCTTCCGCCTCTGTCTACCACTCCGCCCGCTCATGCTCTTCTCTCTCTCTGACAAATAAATAAAATCTTAAAGAAAAAAGAAAAAGACTCACTGAGCAGCCACTGTGCCTGATAGAAAGCAGACAAAATTCCTGCTCCCACAGGCCTTGTAGTTTAACACCAGGATGGCAAGTAAGTGTGATCTTGCAGGCCAGCTGGAATGATGGCCGCAGCTGTCTGGAGTGCTGAACCAAGAAGGGTTTGGAGGCCGCGTTTAGGCTTGGGGGAGTTTGTCTTCAATGGGTACTGTCTGCATGGGCCTTGCAGGGATTAGTGTGCTGCCCAGGCCTCATTTTGGCCATCCCTGGTGAAACGGGGTTGGGGGGGCGGGACACAAAGCAAACTCCTGCCCCCTCCACCCCCTCCTCCATCTGCCTCTAGAGTCTCACACGGGAATCTAAAGAATTTGGCTGTTTCCTCATAGTGTTGGGAGAGAATCTGAATTTTCTAGCAAGGTGTACAAACTTCTGTGGGAGCCAGTCTCTGGTTACTTCTCCACCCTTTCCTGTCACCAATCTCTTTGTTCCTTCCCAGCTGTGCTCTGGCCAGTTAAGCTGCCGGTCCTTCCCTGAATGTGCTTCTCACTATACGTGCAGTTCTCTGTCCCTCCGACCCTTTCAGCTCCGGTGTCACCTCCTCCCCCAGCCCCCTGTGACTTTGTCAGCGTATTTTGCGCCTAGGTGTTTCCCGGCCCCTCTCCCTGCCAGACTGTGAGCTCCTTGAGGGCAGACCCTGTCTCTTTCTTCTCCTTAGCACAGTGTGGACAAAGGGTAGCTGCCAACTAATATTTAGATGAATGAATGAACAAACGAGTGAACAGACAGACGAACCGCCTTGGGTTGCTACAGAGTTTTTCCTAAGGATCATCTCAGTTCTTGGCGTTTCGGTGGTGCCAGCCCAGGGCATGGCTTGCCTTCCACACCTAGAAAATGCTTAGAATTGCTGCATTCTTTGACATTCCTTTGGATGATGTGGCTGTTTCTGAAAGGACATTGCCACTTGGTTTCTTAAGCCCATTTAATGTAAGCTCAACAGAAGGTAGAGACCTTTTAGAAAAAGAAACTGAGTGCCAGGGTCGAAAGGTTGTATTTATTCAAGGTGGAAAAGAAGCAGAGAGTCCCTTATATTCCCCCTGGAAAAAGAGCCCCTTGACACTGGGGCCCAGCAGTGGTGGAAGGTCAAGGGTCAGTGTTCTTATCTTTCCACACTACTCTTGCATTTTCTGCATAATATAGAAGGGCTGAAAAATAGTAAGAGCCCTGCTTAGTTGCTGTTGCTTTTTTTCAAATCTTTGGCTAACAATCTGAATGTCATCTAAGGAGATGACATCAGAGAACATAAAGTTCTTTAAAGAGAACATCAGTTCTTTCTATTTCAGGAAAAGATAAAAATATTATTTATTGTGGGTTTCTTTCTTTTTAAAAAGTAATACAGAAAGAGGGGCGCCTGGGTGGCTCAGTCGGCTAAGTGGCTGCCTTTGGCTCAGATCATGATCCTGGGGTCCTGGGATCGAGCCCCACATCCGGCTCCCTGCTGAGTGAAGAGCCTGCTTCTCCCTCTCCCTCTGCCTACCACTCTGCCTACTTGTGCTCTCTATCTGTCAAATAAATAAATAAAATCTTTAAAAAAAAAAAAAGTAATACAGAAAGAATGGCAAAATGTTAGCCAAATATTGAAGCTGGATGGTAAGTTCATGGAGATTCGTTATACTGTTGCTTCTACTTTTATTTACATTTGAAAATGTAAATGCCCAGGGCGCCTGGGTGGCTCAGTTGGTTAAGCGACTGCCTTCGGCTCAGGTCATGATCCTGGAGTCCCAGGATCAAGTCCCGCATCGGGCTCCCTGCTCAGCAGGGAGTCTGCTTCTCCCTCTGACCCTCCCTCCTTTCATGTGCTCTCTCTCTCTCTCTCTCATTCTCTCTCTCAAGTAAATAAATAAAATCTTTAAAAAAAAAAAAAAAAAAAGAAAATGTAAATGCCCAAAAGCAATATATAGACATTGTAATTTGAGAAGTGTAGGAAGAGATAAAAGAAAAAAAACTAAAACACCCGTAATCTTAAAATAACATTTGTTAAGTAAATTTGGTATCTTTTTTCCTCCATGTGTGTGGGAGTATGTATACCATATATTCACACACACACATATGCTTACTGTTCAGTTATCTGTTGCTATGTGAAAAATCACCCCAAACTCAGTGGCTTAAAACAATAACCGTGTTATTATACCTATGGGTTCTGTAGGTCAGAAATTGAAACAAGACATAGCAAAGATGGCTGGTCTCTGCTCCATGATTACTAGGGCCTCAGCTGGGAAGATTCCAATGGCAGGGGGTTAGGATCCTCTAGGAAGTTTCTTCACTCACATGGCTGGTTCCTGGACTGGAATAACTCGAAGGCTGGGCGCATCTGGGACAGTTAACCAGAGAACCTACATTGGGCCTCTCCAAGAGGCTTGGATTGCCTCACAGCGTGGTGGCCTGAGGGTAGTCAGACTTCCTGTGTTGCTGCTCACTCCAAAAGTGCCCCAGTGAACAACACACAAGCTGTATGGCCCTTTGTGACCCAGCCTCAGAAGTCACATGGCCATTTCACCATTCTCTATTGGTCAAAGCAGTCACCGTCCTGCCCAGATTCAATGGGGGTGGGGGGGACTTCTCAGTGAAGGAGGAGATCCAAAGAATTTGAGGTCCTGTTTTAAAAAGTGCCGCAAGTACATATATGCTTCTGTCCACCCAGAGTTTTGGATCATGGAAGCATATATATATATTTTTTTATGTCAGTTGTCTATCTTCCTGCTGATAAACAGTAAAATAGTAGTAGCCTTTCATAATTACATAATAATTTAAAGAATCTGTAATTACAAATAAACATCATAAATAAAATCAAAAGATATATTACAGGGTGGGAACAATGTTGATAATACATGTGACAAAGGACTGATAAATTTCTTAAGGTTTAAAAAGCCCATGTATATCACTGAGTTAAACACTGGCAGTCAGATAGTAAAATAGAGAGTGGGTATGAACATTTAGTACATAGGACAGAGCATTTAGATACATACATGTATATATGTGTGTGCGCACACACACAAGTATGTGAAGAGATACTTAACCTAGAGTAAAAATTTCTTACCCATCGTATTTCATTTTTCACTTCTCATGGCGACAAAGATTAAAAATAATGATTTTAATCTTTTTCTCAGTTTTGTGTAGAAAGCAACCCTCCCTCTAGAGTGCAACCCTTAAAGGTCATTTTTTTAACATAATATAAAGTACAAATAAAGGTCATTCGTTGTTATACTGCAGCGGCTGCGGTCCAGAGCAGACAGTCACTTCGAGCAGAGAGTCCTGCCTGCGGCCTTCCGCACATGGAGAAGATTCTGGCGATGGCACCAGCAGGAAAGTGTCCTCAGTGCGAGAGCAGCACGCTTTCACAGGTATGCAGTGTCGCTCCTGTCTGGGCAGGCTTCTCGGGGCTTGTTCTGCTGCCCACACGGCCATTGGTGGTGGTTTTCAGTCTCCCAGCCCCCTAGGCCCTGGATCTTCCTGGTTTTCCAATTAGGTGGGCTCATTGATTTCATCTAGCAGGAAGAGCCAGACAGCATTTCCCCTGGGAAAGCTTTTGCTCATCTTTATTGCAAGTGCTTTCAGAACAGCCTGAGTTTCATTACGCCCCTGTCCTCATTGCAAGCCAGTGTGAGCTCCAGTAAATCTGTCCATTAGCTTTCTGGATCAGAGTGCGGTTGGACGGACCTTGCATTGCCTTGGCAGGCATTCTTGAGTGTGATTGCCCTGAAATGCCTGCTTCCTGTTCCGCCAGACCTGGCTTTTTGAAGTCTTGAAATATAGTCGTCAACAAAATTAAGACGGGCGCGGAGCAGAGCTACGTCTTTTTGCTCCCACAGAGACAAACTTGCCCAGAGCAGGTCCTTGCTGCATTTTGGCAGAATTGTAACAAAGAAATTATTAATTGCTGACTGTGTGTCTGCCACTGTGGTGGGCATGGTGTGGTGGGAAAAGGGAAACAAATATATAAGCTCATTCGCCTATGGTATCATCAACTTCGTTAATAATTCCCTTCTCACAGCAGTCCTGAGAGAACAGGCTCAAGATGACTAATGACTCCCCCATGTAAATCAGCCACTAAGTGGCAGAGCCAGGGTTTAAATTCAGATCTCCTTGACTCCAGGGACTTTCTGCTAGATCAAAAGGAAGATCTTTTTGATGACTTTGTAGAAACTTTAAATCTTTGTGAGGAGGTAAGACTGATACACAAGAAACAATTGAAGGACAGTTCCAGAGAATAGATCCACATGTCCTCACTTAGGTCAGCCCCGAGTTCTTCTAGAGCTCAGAGCTAGTGCTGAGGGAAGTCCCTGGAGGAAGGCATGCTGTGAGCCAGGGGGTGAGCTTGAATGGCAGGAGTGGGCAGGATGAGGAGGGCCAGACTGAGGGGATTGCCTAAGCCCATAAAAAGATAACAGATGTTTGAGCAGGTGCATGTAACTAGTAAAGTGATGGTTTTGGAGATTGCCCTGAGAACAGTGTCCCATCAGTTTAGGACAAAGAGACGAGAGGGAGGGACATGGGAGGGACACTGGGAGAAGCTGCAGTGATCTTGACTTTGAAGGAGTGTGAATGCTAGTCTGAGGGGATCAGCCAGAACTCCAGGAGTCCTTCACTACAAAGTCCAAAGAGAAGCTTTTAGGGGGTAGCCATGGGAAATTGGAGGCTGGCGAGGGTCTGCAGAGAGAGTGACTTCACCTTTACCTACTTCCTGTACTGAGGTCTGGTATAAGATTCCACTTGAAAAATGGCTTTACTACCAAACACACACACACACTCCTTCGCTTCTTCTACAAAGGCATGATTGATTCTGTTGCTTCTTTCGTATTTTGGCATGCCGTAGGGATTTTCAAAAACTGAGGGTTCTTTCAAAATAGCCAAGAGGAGTTTCCAAAAGGATTTTTGTTGGGGATCATTCTTGAGACAAAAGGGTGGTGGGTGAACTGGAGACAGGCAGTAGCCAGGAGGCTTGAAGGATAACCAGGGCCTGATCTGGATTTTATCTTGTTTTGGTTTAGTTGGATCTTTTTAGAAAACTTAAGTTTTTTAGGTTCCTGCCTTCAGCTCATGAGGGAGCAGAGTGATAGAGAGCCCTGCTCGGAAGCTGGAGAGGCCTGAGTTCAGACCCTTGCTCTTCTGCTTGCCTGTTTTGTAACCCTGTGCAAGCCACTCTCTCTCTCTGATCCTGTTTCCTCAAATGTAAAATGGAGATGAGTTGATAATAGTCCTATCTCATGGGGTTGTCATGAGAAGTGAAATAATCCATGGGGAATACAAGCAGAAAGGCAGCACAAAATATCAGCCTTCCACCCAACCACTAGAATTGATTTGTGACTCTCCTGGTAAATGAATAATCATAGGTTTGGTTTGGAGTTTAGCAAATCAGAGTTCCCCCAAAGTATGTATGTTCTATCTTTCCATAACTCCTAGGGTATTTGTTTAATATTTTAGGAATATGGACAGAATTTATAGTGGGATCTCATGAATTATGACTAAAAATGGTAGTTTCTTAACCTACCAGTGAAATAGTATTCTGAGAATGAGACAAGACTGATTTGTCTTTTTTTTTTTTAATTGAGCTAAAATTCATAGTGAAAGGCACAGATGTTAAATAAACAGTTTGATGAGTTTTCACAAATTGTGTGCCTGGATAATCAACAGCCCAGTCAAGGTCTAGAACATTTCCATCACCGAGAAAGTTCCCTCATGCCCCCTTCCAGTCAATTCCCACCCCACCCCCCGCACAGGTAACCACTGCTCTGATTTCTATCCTCCCAGGTTAATTTTGCATGTTTTCGAACTTTAAATAATGGGATCATTCAGTAAGTGTTCTGTTGTGTTTGGCTTCTTTTAAAGTTCAGCATAATGTTTCTGAGATTGAGCCATGTTGTCAGGAAGTAGTTCAGTCTTTGCTGAGTGGTATTGTATGAATATAAGGCAACGTTTTGATCCATTTTAACATATGAGTTGTTTCCAGTTTGAGGCCATTATGAATAAATCTGCTATGAACATTTACGTGGGTTGTTTCCATTTCTCTTGAGTAGATACCTGGAAGCTAACTCTGGCTCACAGGTGGGGACAGGCTTACTCCTACAGGGGTCACATCATTACACACCCACCAGCAGATAGAATGCTGGTTGTTCCACAGCCTCATCAACATTTGGGTTTGACAGTCTTTCTAATTGAGCCATCCTGGTGGATGGGGAGTGCCGTCTCATTTCCCTGCTGACTCATAATGCAGAGCATCGTTTTAAGGCCTAATCAGCCAGGATCAAAATCCTGTAGTTTTACCGAGTCAGACTGATTGCCTTGAAGGAGGGAATTCCACAGGAATTCTGGAATGGTGCCCTTCCTGAGGGAAAGGGATTTGTAAGGTTTGGGTTCCTGCAAAAGGATTCAGAAGAAGGGAAAGAGAAACAGGGATTGGTTTTGGATTGCTCGCTATTTCTGAGGCAAAATTAGGAGGGAAGAGAAGTGGGGTTCACTAGGGAGTACTGTTATGTGTATCCTCAGGAATAAGTGAAAGCGACAAAGCTTGTCTGGGACGTCATTGGTAAGTAGGCAATAACCACTCAAAAGAGGCCCTGGTGGCATTTTACAACTGCTGCCTGGCCTTGGGAAAAACCATGTTTCCTTGTAGCTGGCTTTATCTGTGTCTGTGGCTCAGTGAGTTAAGCGTCTGACTGTTGGTTTTGGCTCAGGCCATCATCTCAGGGTCCCAAGATAGAGTCCAGTGTCAGGCTCCGTGCTCAGCAGGGAGCCTGCTTGAGATCCTCTCTCCCTCCCCCACTTCTCCCCATGCTCACGTGCTCTCTTTGTGTCACCCTCTCAAATAAATCTTAAAAAAAAGAAAAAGAAAAATATTTTCCAGTAATGTGGCTTGCATTTCCATTTTCTCACAGTATTTTTTTTTTATTGAGAACAAAGTGGTTTTTTACATATGTATGTTATATGTATGTTGAAATGATCACAGGGTGGGATCTATATATGGGCTATATATATATTGAAATGAATTAATAGTATTTTTTGATGAGCAGAAATGTTTAAGTTTGTTATAGTCAAGTTCACCAAATTTTTCCTCTTATGATTAGTGATTTTGGGGTTTTCTCTAAAAAATATTTGCCCACACCCAAGATCTTGAAAGATACTTTCCAACATTTTCTCTGGAAGCTTTATATAAAGTTTTAGCATTTACATTTAGGTCTGTGATCATCTTGAATTTTTTCCATATATGGTATGAGGTAAGAGCTAAGGATTTTTGTTTTTCAGGTTTTTCCAGCAGTATTTATTGAAAAGACCTTTCATTCCCCCATTGAATTGTCTTGGCACCTTTGTTGAAAATCAGTTGTCCTTATAAGTTTGTATCTATTTTTGGACTTTCTCTTCTGTTTCATTTATCTGTTTGTTTATCCTTATGCCATTATCATACTGTCCTGATTTTTGTATCTTTATAGCACGTTTTGAAATCGGTTCTTCAAGTTTATTCCTCCTGGGATTTTTTTTTGTTTGGGATTGCACTTAATCAGTATAGATGTTTAGGGGAGAATGGACATCTCAAGCTTATTGAGACTTCCCATAAATGAACATGAACTTCTCCATTTATGTAGCTTTTCTTTAATTTTTCTCAGTGTTTTGTAACTTTGCATGGAAGTTTTGTGTATATATTGTTAAATTTATTCCTAAATACCTTATTTTTTGGATGCTGTTGTGAATAGAATTATTTTTTAAATTCATTTTCCAACTGTTTGTCCTAGTATATAGAAATACAACTGAAACTGTGTTCTGTGACCTTTCTAAATTTACTTAATGGTTTGAGTCTCTTTTTTTTTAAATTACATAGAGTTTTCTGCATAAATAATCCTGTCATATGCAAATAAGGACAACTTACTTTATCCTTTCCAGTCTGTATGCTTTTATTTTTGTCTTTACTGCATTACCTAGCATCTCCAATAAAGTATTGAATAGAGGATGGGGCGCCTGGGTGGCTCAGTCGTTAAGCGTCTGCCTTCGGCTCAGGTCATGATCCCAGGGTCCTGGTATCGAGCCCCGCATCAGGCTCCCCGCTCAGCGGGAAGCCTGCTTCTCCCTCTCCCGCTCCCCCTGCTTATGTTCCATCTCTCCTTTCCCTCTCTGTGTCAATTAAATAAATAAAATCTTAAAAAAAAAAAAAAAAAGTATTGAATAGAGGTAATGAGAGGATACATACTTGTCTTTTTTCCAATCTTAGGGGGAAAACAAAGGCAGTCAGTATTTCACCATTGAGTATTTTTATAGATACCCTTTATTAGATTGAGAATGTTCCCCTCTATTCATAGTTTATTGAGAGTTTTTATTATGAAGGGTGGTTAAATTTTGCCAGATGCTTTTTCTGCATTTATTAAGATGATCGTATGGTTTTCCTGATTTCACATGTTAAATCAACCCCGTATTCCTGAGATAAACCCCACTTGGCCATGATATATTATCTTTTTCACGTGTTGCTGATTTTAATCTGTTAATGTTTTATTAAAAATTTTTACATGTACTTTCATGAGGTATATTGGTTGTAGTTTTCTTGTAATGTGTGTTTTTGGTATTTCTTTAAATTTTTATGGAATCTGCTAGTGAAATTATCTGGACCTAGAGTTTCCTTGATGGAAAGGTTTTTGATTACAGATTTCATTTTGAAAATAGGTATAGAGCTACCAGGAGTTTCTTTTCATGTCAGTTTTGGTAAGCTCTGTTTTTCAAGGAATTTTTCATTCTGTCCAAAGTGTCAAATATATTGGCATAAAGCTGTTCATAAAAGTGCCTTATTATTTTTTTAATGTCTGTAAAATCTCTGATGATACCATCTTGTACATTCCTGATTTTGGTAATTTGTATTTTTTCTCTTTTTTTCTTGATCAGTCTTGCAAGGAATTATCATGGGTTTTTGTTTTTTTTTTAACTTTTGCTAATTTTCTTATTGTATATTTTTCTTACATTAATTCTAGCTCTTTATTTTGTACTTCTTTCTACTTACTTTGGATTTAATTTGCCTTCCTTTTGTTTTTTTAACCTTAAGATGGAAGCACAAATCACCCATTTTTTTTAAGCTTATCTGTTTATTTATTTTAGCAATCTCTACGCCCAACGTGGGGCTTGAACTCACAACCCTGAGATCAAAAGTCGCATGCTCCTCCAACTGAGCCAACCAGGTGTGCCCACCCATTCTTTTGTTGTTGGCGGTAAATTATCAATTTTAAATCTTGTGAAAATTTTAAGCTATAAGGTTTCTCTCTGCTTTAGCTTTATCCCACAAATTCTGACATGCTGTATATTTATTATCATTCAACTAAAAATATATTCTAATTTGCCTTGTGACTTCTTCCTTGACCTGTGGTTTATTTAGAAATATGTTATTTGATGTTCAAATAGGAATTTTCTTGATACATTATTGTTTTTAATTACTAATTTAATTCCATTGTGGCTAGAAAACACCTTATATAACTTCAGTTTTTGAAATGTGTTGACTTGTTTTACAGCCGAATATTTGTGGTCTATTTTGGTGATCCTTCCATGTGCACTTTATTTTTTCCCATGTGCACTTTAAAAGAATATTTATACTACAGTTGTAGTATAACTACAGGTATGGTGCTTTTCAGTTGGATGTAGTGTTCTATAAATGTCTTTTAGGACAAGTTGGTTGGTAGTCATCTTCAAATTTTCTGTATCTTTACAGGTTTTTGTTATTGTTGTTTTTTTCATGGTTATTTCGTATTTTATTGGACTGATGACATTTCACCATTTGAGATGTAAAGCTAACATAGGACTAAGAATGTAGAATAGGAAAGGGGGAGATGCCATCCACAAATCTGAGTCAACTAGAAAGGTCCATAAATCTTTGTGTTGGGATCGAAGGAAAAACCTGTTCAGAGCTGAAGGGAGGTCCTTGGTTTCTAACATAAATCTCCTAAAGGCTCTTTTAATACAAGGATCAGTTCATGGAAAAACTCCGAATTGCACAAAACTCCATTAGGCAGGAGAAATGGGCAGGCTAGAAGGACATGGGCGGTGGGTGGCAGCCAGTCTACAGGTGGGATGGCTGGGCTGGAGGCCATGGCTCAGGCCCAAGACCTATAGGTAGGAGCAGGCAGGAAGAGAAATGTAGAGGCAGAGGTTAGTGTATTCACTCAAAGCCCTGGCTTTCCAGTCAGTCTCTAGGATGTGGATGCTTTCCTCAGACAAGGTGTTTGTTTTTTAAAGATTTTATTTATTTATTTATTTATTTGAGAGAGAGATAGCAAGAAAGAGTGCAAGCGGGGGGTGGGGGTGGGGAGAGGGAGAAGCAGGCTCCCCGCTGAGCAGGGAGCCCAATGTGGGGCTCAGTCCCAGGACCCCAGGATCATGACCTGAGCTGAAGGCAGATGCTCAACCGACTGAGCCACCCAGGCGCCCCCCCTTACAGGCGGGCTTGTTCTATCAATTACTAGAGAGAAGTATTAAAATTCTCTAGCTATGATTATGGATTTATCTATTTTTCCTGGTAATACTATCAGTTTTACTTCATGTGTTTGGAATCTGTTATTTGGTCCATGTACAGTTAGGATTGTTATGTTTTCCCCATGAATTGTCCCTTTTTATCATTTTGAAATGAACCTCCTTATTTTTGGTAATATTTCGTTTCTCAAAGTCTACTTCGACTTTTATTAAAATATCCTCACCAGCTTTTTCTATATTTACAGTTTATGTGGTTTACCTTTCCCACTCTATTTGTCTTCATATTTAATAAAGCTTGCCTCCTATAAACAGCATATAGCTATGTCTTAATTTTTTATCTAGTCTGACAATCTCTACTTTTTTTTTAAAGATTTATTTGAGAGACAGAGAGTGAGCAAGTGAGCGTGAAGGAGTTGGAAGGGGGAGAGAGAGAGGGAGAGAGAGTCTCCCAGGCAATCTCCACACCAAGTGTGGAACCCAGCTCGGGGCCTGATCCCACGACACCCAAGATCACAACCCAAGCCAAATCTGAGTCAGATGCTCAACTGACTGCGCCACCCAGGCATTCCTGATAATCTCTGCTTTTGAATTAGAGTGTGTGGTTCATTTATATTTAATGTAGTTGTTGGTGTGGTTGGGCAGAAGCCTACATCTGATTTTTGTTTCTCTCTTTCTCCTTTTCTGCCCTGTTCACTTAGAATTTTTTAGTATTACATTTCATATCCTCCATTGACTTTTTAACTCTATACCTTTTGTATTTTGTATTTTTTAATTTTTATTTTATCTTATTTTTAAACATTTATTTGACAGAGAGGGAAAGAAAGAGAGAAAGTGCACACAAGCAGGGGAAGCGGCAGAGGGAGAGGGAGAAGCAGGCTCCCTGCTGAGGAAGGAGCCCGACATGGGGCTCGATCCCAGTACCCCGAGATCATGACCTGAGCCAAAGGCAGCCGCTTAACCTACTGAGCCACCCAGGCACCCCACTATTATCTCTTTAAATAATTTATCTGCCCTGGGGTGCCTGGGTGGCTCAATTGGTTAAGTGTCCTACTCTTGATTTTGGCTCAGGTCATGATCTCAGAGTCATGATATTGGGCTCCATGCTGGACATGGAGCCTGCTTAAGATTGTCTCTGCCTCCCTTCATCTGCGCTCCCCCATGCACATGCATGCGCGTGCGCTCTCTCTCTCAAAAAAACCAGCTTATCTGCCCTATATCCTCTCTTCTCTCCTTCTTAGACTCTAATTACACTATGTTAAACCAGTGATATTGTCCCACAGGTCACTGAGGCTTTGTTTAGTTTTTTTCTATTTTTCTTTACGTTTTTCAGATTGGATACTTTCTATTGCTCTTTCAATAGAAAGTTTTCAGTGATCTATATCCTGCAGTTTCTTATTTGTAACTCATCCAGTGATTTTTCTCCTTCAGGTATGGTGCTTTTCAGTTCTAGAATTTTCTTTTTTTTTTTTCCCCCAATTGTGGTAAAACATACATAACCTAAAACTTACCATTTTAGTCATTTTTAAGTGTATTGTGTGTTCAGTGGCATAAAGTATCACTATGCGTTTCCAGAACTTTTCCATCATCCCAAACAGAAATTCTGTATCCTTTAAATACTAACTTTCCATTTCCATCTATTTCCAGCCCTGGGAACCTCTGAGCTACTTTCTGTCTCTGAATTTGCCTATTCTGGATATCTCATATATGTGGAATTGTGTAATATTGGACCTTTTGTGTCTGGCTTATTTTACTTAGTGTAATGTTTTCAAAGTTTATCCATGTCATAGCATGTATCAGAATTTCATTCCTTTTTATGGCTGAATAATATTTCATTGTATGGATATACACAATTTGTTCATCTGTATGTTGATGGACACTTGTTTCTACCTTTTAGCTACTGTGAGTAATGCTGCTGTGAACATCAATGTACATACATCTGCTTGAGTCTCTGCTTTTAATTCTTTTGGTTGTATACCTAGAAGTGGAATTACTGAATCAAATGCTAATTCTATGTTTGCTTTTTGAGGAGCAACCAAATCATTTGGTTCTTTTTTATAGTTTCTATTTCTCTGCCAGGATTCCGTGTCTGGTAACTAATTTTGTTAATCCTTCACTTAAGTACACAAACTTTAATAACTGTTTTTAAGTGTTTGCTGATTCCAGCATTTGGGTCATTGTTTTTGTTGACAGCTGTTTTTCCTTTAAAGGGTTTTGCATTTTATTCTGTAAGGCAGTGGTTGCTGTTTCTTCTGGTGATTCCTATTGATCCTATCGAGTATGGTTCTATTCTTTCTTTGTGTGGGTTTTGTGTGTGTGTGTGTTTTAAGGTTTAATTTTTTTTTAAAAGATTATTTATTGAGAGAGAATGAGAGAGAGAGCACAAGTGGGGTGAGAGGCAGAGGGAGCAGCAGACTCCCCGCTGATCAGGGAGTCCTATGCAGGGCTCAGTCCCGGGACTCCGAGGTCATGACCCAAGCCAAAGGCAGACGCTAACCGACTGAGCCACCCAGGCGCCCCTAAGATTTTATTTTTTAAATAATCTCTACACCCAGTGCGGTGCTTGAACTTACAGCACTGAGATCAAGAGTCTCAAGGTGCATGCTCTACCGGGCACTCCACGTGTGGGTCTTTTTTGATTTTTGTCTTCAGAGTTAGGGCATGGCGCTTATTCCTGAGGCTCAGCCTTGCTGAATTCTGGGGTTCTTAGCAAAGTCTCTTCATTCAGACTGGGCCAGAACTCCATCTCCCAGCCCTTTCCAGCCTCTGGTAATCTCCATCCAGCAGCCAGCCCTGAAGAGGCCACTCTGCTAGGCCTCACAGAGCCTGCCTGTACTGCCAGCCAGGCTGACACGGGATTTGGGGTGCTGCCCTTGCAGAGTGTGCAAGGTGTATGTGAGCGTGCCTCTGAGGCGGGGCGACGTCTCTACCTGCCCAGGTTCAGGAAGGCCACAGGTGTCCATACATCCTTCCCCTGCAGTCTTGAACTCAGGGGAAGGACTCAGTCTTGAATCCCTGAGTCTCTGCCTCAACTCAGTGAGACTGTCCTGCTCTGCTTGGACTCCGTCCCCCTGCCCCGGGTGTTTAGCACGTGCCCTCAGTGGGCTCACCATACTTGTTTCTCAACTCTGAGGGTCACAGTCTGTGTTGCCTCTTGTCCAGGGCCTGAAAACAGTTGCCGCATATATTTTGTCCCGTGGTTTTGCCAACTCACAGCCCCTAGTGGCTGTTGACCAGTTGTCCCAGCGCTGCCTTTGCAGGCCTTCCCGTCATCATGCTGAGCAGGGAGGCCTAGGCAGAGGAGACAGAACAGTGGTTCTCAAACCCGTCTCCCTGTCTACCTCACATGGAACACTTGTTTTAAATACTGTTTCCTGGGGCCCACTTCAGACCTGCGCAGTCAGCCCTGAAGATGTGGCCTCTGTTTTTAACCGCTCCCCCCAAGGATTTGGATAGCAGCAGCCTGGCCGGTCAGCACGGACTAGAAAGGCTTTCACTACTGATCATTGAACACTCTTGGTAATTCGGTGCGGAACTGAACTGATGAAGAGCCAGGGTCTCGAAGTCAGTCTCATTCTTACTGTGTGAATGCTTGGCTGACACCGGAAAGAACTTGAAGAGTATTGGATTGTTTGTGGGGTTTTTTGCCTACTGCTGTCTGCTTTCCTTCCCTTTCTCTTTCCTTTCTCCCCATCTCAACATATCCACCTCTTAATAGCCTAAGAGGAAAAACCCAAATATTTGGGACTTCTTATTCTTTTTTGTAGTGATTTTGTTTTATTTTAAGTGCCTTGTTTCCCATTATTATCATTATTATTATTATTATTTATCTTTTTAGGGAGACCTTGGAGAAGCAAGTATTTGCTATTTGGTGGCAGAAAATGTTTCAGCATCGAGAAAACCGCTTGGCGGAGAGAATGGTAAGTGGCCGTCCCTGAGGAGGTGCTTGGAACGGGCAGGACCTGCTTCAAGCTTTGCACTCACTGCCGCCTCTGCTTGGGACGTCGCCCAGAGCCCAGACCCACACTGGGGGGCGTCCTGCCTGTGACCAGGACTCATAAGGCAGGGCAGGGCCTGGGGCATCTGTTACCTTTGTCAGTGGAGTTTACATATGGCTTCTGGGCCAGGGCGGCTCCATAATGCCCATTTCTTTTGCCTTGGTCAGTATTTGTGGCCAGAGATTCTTCCCGGCTTCTGTACCCCCAGCTGCTTGACCCACTCTGTTCTCTTCCCGCCATCCTGCCCCAGGCCATCCTTCACTCAGAGCGGCAGCTCCTGCAGAGGTCCTGGTCCACGTGGCACCAGCAGGCAGCAGCACGTCACCGGGAGCGACAGTGGACAGCAGCGGCTTGGGCCCACCACCGCCACTGCCAGCTCAGGAGGACTTTCTGCATCTGGAGGGACAGTGCTCGAGGCCTCAGGACAGAGTGAGGGGCTGCTTCTGCCCCAGAAGCTCTTCCCCTCTCGGGCCAGCTTTGACCATAGTGGTAGCACCCTCAGCTCTGAGTGCCCCTCGGAGGGTCGTGTTAGCCTAGACTCTGGTTCTAAGTTCCAGAAATTCTGCCTAATACAGTCTATACCAAAGCAGGGCTGTAGTGAGAGGATCTCAGGAACTCGACTAGGGACAGACATGCTCCATGGATCTGAGGTCCTACCCATTGGATGCATCCCACTCACTGGGGCCCATTCAGAGTGACCATGGCCAGGGGATAGACTGATGAGCCCGTGTCAGGATAGCTGAGCCCCCGGGACCAGCAGCTGTGGCCCAGGGGCAGGTTGTGGCAGTTTTTACCATCGTGTGGTTGGAGAGAGGGCGGGGCAGGCCGCCCACGCGGACACTGCAGACCCTGGCCTGCTTTCATGCCTTTCTGCATCCACTGTGTGCTGTGCGGATCTCCCCCACTCGCAAATTCTGGCCACCTTTAATCTCCTGAGTCGCCAGCACATGAATGTACTTCAGTGTACTTGAGCCCTGTCAGGTTGGCTGCAAGAATTTAATTAGGTGCTCACTTTCCTGAGGAGAGAGCCCAAATCCTTTGGCAGCTCTTCAGAGGAGGTTTTTAGTTGTTGTTGTTGTTGTTTTTAAGATTTTATTTATTTATTTGAGAGAGTGAGCACACAAGCAGGGGCAGAGGGGGAGGGAGACGCAGACTCCCCAGCTAAGCAGGGAGCCCGACCCAGGGCTGGATCCCGGGACCCCGGGATCATGACCTTGAGCCAAAGGCAGACGCTTAACCGACTGAGCCACCCAGGTGCCCCCAGAAAAGCTCTTGATTCCTCCCTCCCCACCAGATTCAGAACAGCTAGGCAGGGGCCAGGGACTGTGAGGGGTGCCCGTGGAAAGGGCCCTGGCCGGATCCAGGCTGCCTGCCGACTCCAACCCTCCCCGCAGGAAGACCGGCCTGGTGCTGGCTGCAGAGTTCCACGCCGCTCGGCTCCTGCGCCAGGCCTGGGACAGGTGGAAGGAGGTAAGGCTTTGGCACGTGGTTGCGGACAGGTGGGGCTGTGTGTCAGCGTGTCTCCGAGCAGACACGTGGGCCTGGCTTCAGCCCGGTGGCGGCCACCTGCCTCTGAGCCTGGGACACAGGCTGGGCCGAACTCACTGAACCTAAAAGTCCTGGCCTAACCATTCGCAGGCACTCTCCTCGGGGTAAAAATGCTTCAGCATTTACCCTAAGTCAGGCACTTGCCCCATCGGACCCCCACAAAACCCCTGAGAGATACCTATTGCTAGTTGAGGCCTGGGGGTGGGGGGCGAGGACCCCACGGTGGAAGATGAGGCTTGGCTGAGCCCCGGCCGGCCCCGGCCCTCCCTCTGTCCGCAGGGCCTGGCCCTGCGCGCTGCCGAGCGGCGGAAGCTGACGCGCGCCCGCCTCCATCACCGGCGCACCTTGCTGCGCGGGGCGCTGCGCACCTGGGCGGTAGGGGCGGCTGCTGGCCTCGGGCGGGGCTGCGGGGGGTGGATTCTGTGTCCCTCCCAGAGCGCGTGCCCCGGACAGCGGGTCTCACGGCCACGGGGCCAAGCCCCTGTATCCTTGCTCGGCACAGCAAAAACGAGTCTGGGGGCACCAGCCTCCGCATTGAAGCGGCCGCTCGTGCAGGAGCCCAGTGGCTTGAGTGAGTGAGGACTTAGCGAGAGCGTCCCCTCCCTGTTGTCCGGGTGCTCTTCTGGCCGTGGGACTCGGCGCGCTCCGGGGTGAGTGCTGCGGGGTCGCCGCGCCTGTGAGGCGGGCCCGGGACTGCGGAGGGACGCGGGCCGGGCCGGCCGCCAGTCCTCTCGCTCTCCCGCAGACGTACCAGAGCCGCGTGCGGAGCGTCCTCCAGGAGGTGGCGGCCAGGGAGAGGCAGCACGCGAGGCGGCTGCTTCGGTGAGTCCCCCGCGTCTCCGGGCCCTGCCTGAGGAACGGGGCGCTCCGTGCAGACCCAGGCAGGGCCGGGCGTCCCGACCGGGGCCAGAGGGCGGGCGGGCCAGGCTCCTCGTGCTGCTCGCAGCCTGGCTGGGGCTTTTGCACAGCAGGCACTCCGTTCATCGGGTCACCGCGTGTCTCGAAGCTGCTGCGTGCAGACTGGGGCCTTGCGGAGGCAGCTGTCACCGGGACATGTGCGCAAGCTCCCCCTTGTCCTGCTCCTTTCCACACTGTGCGGTCCCCTGCACGATTCAGTGTCTCCCGCTCCAGAGCTGCAGGGACTCCCTTGGCCTCAGCGCCCACTCAGGTGCCTCCCGGCTTGGCTCTCCAGGCCTTTCACAGATTCCGGAGGCATCTCTCCCAGCCTTGGAGGTCACTCGCTCTCTCAGCTCCAGCTCCAGTAGGAGCCCGTCCTCTAGGTCCTGCTAAACCAAGCTCTCACTCTCTCCTTCTCGGCAGGCCTCCCTCATTCCACTCTTTCCCCCGCTCCAGATTTGTTCAGCACCTGGTATTCCAGGCTGCCTGTGGGTGGTGGGCCTTGTGGACTTAACACCTCCACCCTCCTTCGGGGAAGTGCCCATCCAGCTCCTCAGACATTGGGAGTAAGACAGAACTAACTCAGCAGCAAGCACGGTGCTGGGCCTCTGGTGGCCCTCTGCCACCTCCTGTCTCTGTGCCCTACTTGCCTGTACCGTCACTACTTGGTCACCGCTGTGTGTCACGTACGTGTGCGAGGACGTGGTATTTGGCCTTGTTCACCGCGGTGCCCCCGGTGCTCCCCCAGTGCCTGGCACAGAGCGGGTGCTCACCAGCCGTGTGTTGTCTGGTGAGACTGATGATCTCAGGTACGAGAGTCCATCCTCGATTGAGGCACTAGTGGGCTGAAGAAGCAGGAATGACTCACAGAAACCTCCCCCTGTCTCTCCGCACTGGTGTCACCCCATCTCCCCGGCCTGTGTTCCCGCAGGTGTGTGTTCCGTCGCTGGAGAGAGAACACCCTGGCCCGTGTGACTGAAGCCCAGCAAACCTCCCGAGCAAGCGCTCACTACCGGCGAACGTTGTGTTCCAAGGTGAGGCATGGGAGACTAGCTGGTCGCCCAGGAGGGCTTGGGGCCTTGCTGCTGCGAGGGGGTGGCCCCAAAGCTAGGCACTGAGCGAGGAACCCAGGGCGTGGGCTCACTCACCCTCCTCCATGCACACATAACAGCCGTGTGAGCTAGTCGGGTTTTATTTATTTTTTTACTGGATTATGCACCAATATCCATCAAAACAAAAACATAGTGAGCAGACTGGTTCTTATCAGAACCAGTATTTGCTACACATGCGGAATTTCCCACTGGGACAAACTAAGTCAGCGTGCCCCTCCGTCTCTTCATCTGTCAGAGGATGCGCACTCCTGCTCGTGCACTCCAGGAACGCGAGATTGTTGGTCATCATCCGTGGGAAGTGGCCCCCAAAGGCCGCGTGGTGGCGCCTGTCCTATGCGCCGGCGGGGGTGGGGTGGGGGGGCATGCCAGCACACCACTGGGGGAGGAAGGGGTGTTACACACCAGGGGGGACTCAGAAACGAAGGGACAGAAGTGCTCCCTGCACCGGGGGCTGTTTTAGAAAAAAGATCATGCCAGGAGCTCTGAAGAGCAGCGGTTCTCCTGCTGGAAGGCCGGGGAGACTGGTCCTGACAACCCGGAAGCCTCCCGAGGGTGAGGAACCGTGACTTCAAATCAAGGCCTGGTCTGTTGTCAGAAAAGCTCCGGGGCCAGCCCTGGAAGGAGGGTTGGGACTCTGCTTGGCCTCAGGGCTCGGAAGGGAAGCCTTTTTTTTTTTGCAGGGAATGGAGTTTGTGCCTCAGGAGCTGGGGAGCAGCAACCCCGGCTGCTTGACTTCGTTTTAAAGTGTTCTGTTGGTGTGATTTCGTGTGTGTCTCAGTTTGAAAGGCTGCAGGCGTGTAACGTATAGCTTCGTTTAACACATAATAACAGAACAAAAGCCCATGTGATGCCTTGACTTCTTGATGGCGTGCTTGGAAGTTTAACTGCTTCTATAGAACAGTCCATCGCCTGCAGTACTGGGCCTCCTGTGGGGACCGGGGGCTGGGTCCGCGGCCTGGGGTCTGCGCGGCTGGCCGGCGTTTTCCGGAATGTGTGTGAGTGCCGTGTCCCTGCTTGGCCTTGTTCCGTGAGGGGCCGCCCGCAGAGCTGGGCATCCCGGGAAGTCAGGATGTGCTCTTCCTCTGCCCCTCAGGTCCTGGTGCAGTGGCGGGAGGCTGCATCCGTGCAGATATATTACCGACAGCAGGAGGACTGTGCCATCAAGGAGGCCCGGAAGGTGCTGGATAAGGGTAAGCGGACTTCCTGGCAGCCGGGGAGAGGGCTGTGAAGGACACAGAACTGTCTTGTGTTCCATCTGCTCCACCTCGGTCTTTGTATTCTTCTCACGCGTGTGAGTTTCCTGTGGCTAAATAATAGTGCCGCGAACTGGGAGGTTTCCACCAGCAGAAAATTGTTCTCTCGGCGTTCTGAGGCCACGTCCGAAACCAGGGTGTCGGCAGGGCCATGATTCCTGTGAGGGCCGGAGGAGAGAATCCTTCCTTGCCTCTTCTAGCCCCTGACAGCCCCGGCAGTCCTTGGTGTTGCTTGGCTTGCAGACCTATCCCTCCAGCCTCGGCCTCTGTGGGCACAGGGCTGTCTTCCCTGCGTCTGCGTCTCTCTTAGAAGGCCGCCAGTCTTCCCCCAGGATGGTGTCAGCTGATTGCACTGACCGTCTTGCCGAATACAGTTCTGAGGTTCAGGATGAGGTTCCGGGTTTGGAAGGGGTAACCATTCAACCCAGCATATCATAGCATTCTCTTCCCAGCCAGGTGCCAACCAGTTGATGTCCAAATGCAAGACCGAGGCTTAATATCTGATTCTTACGAAGGAGTCAAGGTTGGGGGGTGTCCGCCCCCTTGTGTAGCCGGGCCCTTGTGTGTTCAGGGAGCAGTGGCCTTGGACAGCCTGACTCCCTGCTATACAAACAGCCTGGGGAAGACTGTTCAGACAGGAGCAGAGATGAGATGCAGGGAAACTGAGACCCATGGCCCTGCAGTAGGGACATGAGGGGACAGCCAGTGGTTAGAATAAATGAAAATACAACCAGAAATGAAAACAAACAGGAATGGTTTAAATCGGACCATAGGGGAAACAGATCAAGTTGTTAGTTTGCTTCAGGACAAAAACTGATCAGCTTAGGTTTGGTTCTGACTGTAGTGTTTTATGTGGATAAACACACCTCTCTGCTTTCCTTTAGACAGAACCATGGGGTCAAACATCCCACACTTACTCCACCCCTAATGGGCTTCTCTGTGTCCTCAAGCTGCCCCCCACCCCAGAAACCAGTGCTGTGTTTCCAGGTCACTCCCAAGAGAGAAGCTGAGGGGTTCAGCCCATTTCGTGGCCTCTGTGTGGACAGAGCTTTGGCATCCAGCGCCGCAGAGGCCTGGCCAGTGGGGGGTCAGGTGGCCACGGCGGGTGCTGGAGGTGACAGGCATGGGGTGCAGCCTGGAGCTGCTTCTGTCTGCAGGACCGAGGGGCAGGCAGCCTTCCGTAGAAGGCGGCGGCAGCACCTGGTGGGCCCGGGATTGCTGTGTCCGGTACAGGTGGTACAAAGGATTTGCGAGACCGTGTGGCAAGACGCTGT
This sequence comes from Phoca vitulina, assembly GCF_004348235.1. Taxonomy (NCBI): domain Eukaryota; kingdom Metazoa; phylum Chordata; class Mammalia; order Carnivora; family Phocidae; genus Phoca; species Phoca vitulina. The sequence continues at coordinate 5,470,355 of NW_022589785.1, forward strand.
GTTCTCAGCACATAGCAGATGCACACGCAGTATGTGTGGAACCATTTCTGGGCTTAGTTAAGGCCTCGAGTCTCAGGCACGCCTTGGCAGCCCAGGGGAGGGGCTGGGTGCTGGAGGAGGACGAGCTCAGGGTGACGTGTCGTAAGACACATTCAACAGAGAGCCTGGTACAGGCAGGGTCAGATGCTGGCTGTGCGGCCCCAGCAAGGCCTCTCTGAACCTCAGTTTCTCCATCTGTAAAATGGGAATAATAGTACCTGCCTCTTGGGGTTGTTGTAAGGATCCAGTGAGAGGTACCCACTTGAAGCAGTATCCAGGAAGCATCAGCACTTGGTCCTAAGGCTTCGCCTCCTGGCGTGCAAACCTGCCCTCCCTGCCCCCTCCAGCAGGTCCCGGAGGACACCCCATCTTGGCATCAGTGCCCTGGTACCAGCCCCCTTCTGTTGTCTCTAAAAGAAACTTGTCTCAGGGCTTAAGAAAAGGGAAAAACCTAAAAGAAAAACAGCAGAAAGTGCTTGCTCTCCCTCAAGAGAGAATCTGGTGACACAGAACAAAATGCATGCCATAGCCTCTGCCTGCCTGCAGAGCTCAGGACATCCGACCCGGCCCAGCAGACAGCGCGCCTCCTCCCAGGCCTGGCTGGCGCTGCTTGGACTCCCTGAGCCTTGGTTTCCTCCCTGGCCAAATAGGGCCATGGCCCCCCACTCCCGCGGACAGAGGGTCTCCTCCTCTGCGTGTCCGGCAGCATCCTGCGGGCCGCTCCGCGGGGGCGCTGCAGACACGTGGCCACCGTGGGCAGCCTGGTGCTTCTGGCCCACCCTTGGGGGCACAGCAGCCCGGGTTCCGGTCCCCGGGGTGCTCGCAGCCACTGAAGGTGGCCAGAGCTGATGTCACAGAGTGGCCACCGTCCCACGTGGCTGTTTCACCGAGCGTGGGCCGACACCCCAGCTCTACCCCCACGTGACCTTTTCAGCTCTCCGAACCTTGACTATTGCAGACTGATTCGGAGAAACCCTCCCATAAGAGCGACCTCTGACTTGGATCTGCCTTAGGCTGTCTCAGGACGTGGTTTCGGCGCTGGCGGGACCGAGGCCAGAGGGCGGCCCAGCAGAGAGCCCAGCTCAGGAGGGCGGCTGCGCATCATGGCCGGTGGCGGCTGCGGCAGGCCGTGGCCCGGTGGAAGGCGCACCATCTGGGCTGTGTCAGGAAGCGGGTGAGGCAGGCGGTGGCTCCCAGGCCGGAGACCACCGCCTGGGGAAGAGGAGGGCTCTCTGGCAAAACCCACGACCGCCAGGATGCTGGGTGGTTGGGGTCCTGCGGGCACAAGGCTGCAGGGCCCTTTCTGGGAAGGCTGAGGGAAGCCAGCCTCTGCGTCGGGTCTCCTCCAGGCAAAAGATGGCCGAGTAGAGAAACCTGGCTCATCCTGAAGCATGGGATGTCAGAGCTGGGGGGCCTCCAGAGTCACCTCGATGCTCGTGCAGGAGGCCTTGGCTTCGTCCAAGACTCCTCTTGGGGATGGGAGGACAGTTCTCTTGGGCCCGGAGCCTCTCACGCCGAGGCTGCGCCCAGGTGATTGGCACACGGGGCCCTGACTGCTTTTAGCTGCTCTCTCCCCAGCTCCTGCAAAGGCGGGGTGCCCAGCTCCTGGCCCAGACCCGCAGCCGGGCCTGCTTCCGCCAGTGGAAACAACAGGTGGGAGCCAGTGAGAAGCCCCTTCCCCTCCCACTGCTTCCTGAACCCACATTTAACTTTTTTATTATTTTTATTTATTTAATCTTTACACCCAACATGGGGCCCAAACTCACAGCCCCAAGATCAAGAGTCTTATGCTCCACTGACTGAGCCACCAGGTGCCCCCACATTTAAAATGTTTAATTCCACCCTCGCCCCAGGGCTCCCCCAACCCCGGTCATTTCCCGGCACTGCCCGGTTCCTTCCACCTGTGACCTGTACAAGCCCAAGGCACTTCAGGGCCCTGTTTCTACAGTGTCACATTAAAATAATACTTTAGGGTAATATCCAAAAATTAATATGAATGCATTTTAAGTCTTCGCCCAGGACGTGATAAAACACCAGGCCGGATTGCATCGTGCCCAGCACTGCCCCCGCTGGCTCCCGTCCCCGGGGCTCTGCCTTTGTTCTTCCCAGAGGCACAGTCCTTGGTCCACCGCCTCAGGACCAGGCAGCGCTGGGCCCTTCCCAGTGGAGAGAGGGCAGCACCTTGCTAGAGAAGGGTCTCAGAGTGACCAGGACCCCGTGGTCAGAGCGGCCTCCCTGAGGGCAAAACTTCCATGACCTTCTCTCTCCGGCCCATAGCTGGCGAACAGGAGGCGCGAGCAGCAGGGCACAGCCCGGGCCCTGTGGTTCTGGTCCTTCTCACTACAGGCAAAGGTAACGGGGGCTCCCCCCGCTGTCCCTGCCTCTCCCAGGAGGGGACCTCGCTTCGGTGGAGGGCAGGCTGGGCCGTGGGGACAGCCCTGGGCGGGGGGGAGGCTTAAGCAGGAAGAACTGGGCCTCAGCTCCTCCTCGCCCTGCAGGTGTGGGCCGCGTGGCTGGGCTTTGTGCTGGAGAGGAGGAGAAAGAAGGCGCGGCGGGAGCGGGCCGCACAGGCCTACCAGCGGCAGCTTCTCCAGGACGGCGCCACGCGCCTCTTGCGCTTCGCGGCCGGCATGAAGGCCTTCCGGCAGCAGCTGCATGCCCAGCAGCAGGTGCAGGTGAGGGGCCCCCCACCCCTTCTCGCGGGGAGTGGGTAGGACACGGCAGGACCTGACCAGAGGCCTGTTGCAGGCAGCTCACAGTCTCCACCGTGCCGTCCATCACTGTGCCATGCTCTGGAAACAGAAGGTTCTGGGCCAGGGCAGGGAGCCTCGGCCCCTCACGTGCACCATGCCCAGCAGGAGAGTGACATTTGACAGACCCCTTTCCACCTGTGTCGCGGCTGGGGCTGGGGATGCCGCCCTGGAGACCAAGAAGCCACGAGATCCTCATGGGCCCCGAGGAGCTCTGGGCAGCCTGTTTCTGGCTGCTGGGGACCCCCACCTCCTGGAGCTGTGAGTAGCCCATCCCTCGCCTCTTCTCCTTGCTTCTTGCTTAGAGCAAAAACTTGGACTACACAAGGAGGGAGGGTCACAGCTGAGCGGCGTGGACCCCTTTCTCCAGCAGGACCCTGTCTCTCCCATTCCATCAAGCCCAACCGAAGGGACCTCAGCCTCTGTTCCTGCAGCACGTGGGGGAGAGAACATGTAGTTTTAAAAAAAGGAATCAGCTGTAGGGCAGCCCCACCCTCATGCCCCCAGACCTGCCAGTCTCCCTGCTTCTCCCCTTCCAGCCAGGAAATGGGCTTCCTCTAGGAGGCCCCGCTGTTCGTGACCTGGCCCGTCCCCGCAGAGCCGGCCGATGCAGCTGTCGGCTCCCAGAGTGACCAGCACTGCCTGAGCCTGGCGGAGAGGTCACCACTGGGGTGGGGGACTGGCCTGGGCCTCAGTCCGCTCCGCTTCCCTTGCCGCCGGACCCTGACAGGGCCTGACCCCGACGAGCCCGCTCCCCCTCTGATGTGGGAGGAGCACCCGTGTCACTGGGTGGCTGCAGAGGTCAGATGAAATGAGGCGGGCGAGGCACCCCCACGGCATCGGGCTCACTTCATTGGAATTACGGGAAGGACTCTGTGGCCCAGGCCCACTCCAGCTCACCTGCTGACCTTGGGCCAGGGCCTTTCCTTCTCTGGCCCCCAGTTTCCCTGTAAGATTGGAGGGGGTCGGACTGGATGCCCCAGGCGGCCGAGAGGAACAGGCCTGTGTTTCTTCCCAGCAATGCTGCCCGCTTGGCAAGAAAGCAGCCTCGACGCCCACATTTCCTGCTGGAGCCAGTGCCGAGCCAGAGGCCCCTGGGGTGTGGCACCCTCGGGGGGAAAGGGTATGCTGTGTGGTCCCAGGGTGGGTGGCCTCCTTCCTTCCTGCTCCTCAGGCGGGTGCTGCGGCCTGACCAGCTCCTGCCGTCCCTCTGCTTAGGCCTGAGGCACCGAGGGCGTGCGACCCAGGTGTGGCCCAGCCCGCAGGCCCTGCCCTGACGAGGCCTTTCCTGCCAGTGGCCTGGACAGCACTGGTCCCAAGCAGCCCCCTGCCCCAGCCCGGAGCCCTGCCGGGTCACCCTGGCCCGAAGCTGCCCCCCACGTTGAGTACAGGCCCAGAGCTGCTGCCCCCTTCGTCCTTCATGCCATGTGGGGTGCACGCACCTGCCAGGGTAAGTCCTCTTGGTCACCTGGGGTCGCATTCTTCGGTCTGGCCTTCGGTGCTCTTCCTCACGCACTCGGTGCTGTAACCACAGCGGTACTCGCTGCTTCCAGAGCACTGCCGGCTCGGGAAGGTGCAGGGAGGCCGCTCATGCCTTCACCAAGTGTAGGCGCCCCTGTCCTCGGGACACAGTAGGGAAAGGCTGCTGAGGCCCCGGCTTGTGAAGCTTATGTCCCAGAGGTGGAGACCGAAGAAGAGCCCCGGACATCGATGAAGACACTGCAGATCACGGAGGGTCCTGCAGGCCCAGGGGAAGCATCTGGATTTTAAGTAGAAAGTGGTGGGGGCCGGTTGGCAGCTGTGATCCCATGGGCCAGCAGAAGGTGCCGGGAGCCCAGATTAGGTGTGGCTGGGCTGTGGGCAGAGCCCCCCGTGGGAGACAGACTAGGCAGGACCTGCGCCAATGGGTTTGATAAGGGTGAGGAAGGAATCCAGGATGGCTCTTGGGTTTCTGGCTTGAGTAACTCCAGGAATAATGAGTTCTACTGAAAGAGGGAAAACAGGGTGGGGGGAGAGGCCTGTCTGGGGTAAAGCCTGAAGAGTCTGTCTTGAACCTGTCCAATTTGGGATAAAGCAACAAGATTCTGAGTGTGGCCTTCGGGGAGGAGGTCAGGGCTGGAGAGCAGAACTGAGAGTCTGAAATGTAGTTGTTGAAGGTAAACCCCTGGGAACCGAAGAGAATGGCTCCTGGGAGGAAGGGGGCGGTGGCTCCCCGGGGCATGTGACAGCCAGATGGGAGTCTGGGCACAGATGGCAAGGGGGTGCAAGAAGGCACGAGTGCTCAGTAATAGAGGAAACAGCGGCAGGGTTGGGCCCCCCCAAAAGTTGATACCCACAGAGAGCTGGTCAGTGGTTACCAGGGGGCATGGTCACCAGAAGGGAATGGAGGGTTGTAGATGTGTGGTCTGCCCAGGACAGTTGCCCTGGACCACTTTTCCTCGCTGAAGTGCAGGGGCCCAGCTCAGAGCGGGGCCGGTGCCGAGCCAGGCCCTGGGGCAGGGATGGGACTGGACTGCACGGGTGTGGGTGTTCTTGGGCTGCCTACGGGACTTCATGTCAGGTCTGAAGAAAGGGGCAGGGCCAGGCCCGGACTGGGTGAGCTGGTCGGTGGGCAGCCTGGGTGCCTCTCCCCCAGCCTTCCTCCCTGCTTCTGTGCTCATCTGTCCTCCCTTCACAGGCATCTGCACAGCCCACCACCCCTGGGCTCACAGCCCAGGCCTCGCCATCCCCAGCCGGTGTCCCTCACTCCCGCCTGCTGCTTCCTGGGGACTTCACAGGCACCGGCGGGCCTGGCTCTGCAAGCGCGGGTGCGCAGCTGAAGCCTGTCAGCACCAAAGGTGCCTGGGATCCCTCTATTCGGCCTTGGCCGAGCCGGGACCGTGGTCGAGATCCAGCTTGTTCTGTCACCAAGGGCCCCACGGACCTGGAGGCTGAGCTGGAGGGCATCCAGCAGCAACTGCAGGACTATCGGACCATGAAGCAGAACCTCTCGTAAGACCCAGAAAAACCCCAGCTATTTCTCTGGAGCGGGCTGCCAGGGTCCTTGGGGCAGGGTGGGGAGGGGGTGTCCTGAGGCCCACCCACGGTGCCTGCGGAGCTGGGTGGCGGAGGCCTGCAGGGGAACAGAACCGCCCCCCCCCCCCCCCCCCAAAGTAGCAGATGCGCTGCTTCCCCACCTGGAGGCGCGCGGCCAAGGGCCCAGCCAGGTGGGCAGCAGGTGTCTCCCTCGGGCAGGTCCTGCCAGCGGCAGGCAAGAAGCCTGCGCCGGTGGCTGGAGCTGAGCCACGAGGAGCCCAGGCCGGAGGACCAGGAAGCAGAGCGGCAGGTGCAGGAAGAACTACAGGAGGTGAGGCCCCAGGCAGACCTCGACGGGCTTCCCACCCTGGCCCTCCCGGCCCTGGGGCTCCGCTCAGCCTCCCCTCCCCTCCCCTCCCCTCCCCTCCCCCAGGTGGAGCGGCAGATCCAGCAGCTGGCCTCTGAGCTCCAGGCCCAACGCCAGCCCGTCAGCGCCTGCATCGCCCGCGTCCAGGCCCTGCGGCAGGCTCTGTGCTAGTCACTGGCCCGGGGAGGCCTCAGCCCACCTCCAGGAACAGAACGCAAAGCTGCAATGAGTTTTATTTTTTATTTCAAAATGTTGCAATTAAATGAGTTACTGGTCAGAAGTCTCCCACTTTTCATACAAAAATACTGTGCTACTGATACAGTTGAAAGAGTTCAAATGGCTTCTCCTGCAGGAGAAATTCACAGCGTCCCCGGGAAACCTGAACCCTGGCCCCCACCGTCCGCGGCTCCCTAAGGACCGTGTACCTGTTACCTGGGGACAGGTGTAGGCACTGACCCGCCCGCCTCCCAATACACCAAGGCTCCTTCCTCTGCCTCCAACACAAACCCCTCAATCAACAGCAGCAACTTACCATGTTTCTGTGGGTCTGGATATTGGGGGGGGGGGGTGGAACGAGCTCTCCCCGGCCCCTCCCTGGCCGCCACTACCTGCCTGTCCATTCTCTCTGGACACCATTGGGGGGGGGGGGGTTCAATAATTGGTCTTGCCTACTGGAAAGAGGACTCGCCAGCTCGGGAAGTTCGCTCACTGGGGCCGGTCAAGCGCCATGCCATCAGTCCCACTCGTGTGATGCTGGCGGAGTCAAGGAGGTGGTGTTCAGCCACAAGTGCAAGGAGACGGCTTTTCCCAAACGAGCAGGGTGGGGTGAATTGGGAACAGAAAGCCGTTGTGTTAAAGGCCACGTGGCGCTGCTCTGGGGGCAGCACAGCCCAGTCAGTGCAGGGGAGGCAGAGGGGAGGCTGAAAAGCAATGATGAGAGCAGCAAGAACGTATATAACCACTTCTGTCTTACAACAGAAATCAAGACCAACTGAACACCCAGCCAGGAGATGTAGGGTCTCCAGTTTATACAATAGGTTAAAAAATCTCCAAAAGGGAATTTGAGATCATCTTGGCCTGCAACTGTTCTTTCTCTTTAGGGTGGGAAGAGGGACGGCGTAGGTCCAGGGCCGACAGGGGCTCTGACCTCACCCACACCTCAGAACGGCAGGAACTAGTCAGCCGGGTCCCGCGTGGCCGGGCCCCGTAGCCCTGAGACTGTCCCCGCCCCAGACAGCCGTGGAGGCTCCCCGTAAAAGACCCTCCTGTTTCTGTTCAGAAAGCTCCCTCAGTAGCTTTCCTCAGCCGCCAGGAAGGATGCTCTAGAGGGAGCCCAGAGCCTCTCCAAACCGGATCTTCTGTCCCGCTTTCAGCTTGAAGTTGAAGTCCTTGGGGGCCTCAAAGATGAGCACGATGGTGGAGCCCAGGTTGAACTCGCCCAGGTGCTCGCCCTTGCGCATGGGGATGCCCTCCTTGTTGGCGTGTGTCACGAAGCTGAAGTCATTGTAGGAGCCCTTGCTGTACCGCGGGCTGTTCGTGTGCAGGTCCTGCAGGAGGCCCGGGGCAGTGTGTGTGGCGTCTGCTCCTGGACCCAGAACGCCTCTCTGCTGCCTGTCCCCCTGTCCCTAACCCAGCCTGGAAAGGGAGCTGGGGACAGCGACTCGGCCCATAAGCCTAACCAAATGGTCCCCAATAGCAGCTGTGAACCGGGACCCGGGGGGGGACATAGAGGAATCAGACCCCACTCTTCTCCAGCACCCCGAGCAGGCGAGGGGCAGCCACAAGCTGACACAAGGAAAGGCAGCCCCGCCCCCCACTTCTCGGGGAAGGGGGGGCACTAGGTACCCCCTCAGACACTCGGCTTCCAATCAGCATGGTCCACCCTGAGCTCCATACTCCCCTTGGGTTCCCAGCAGAAGCAAAGTGCAGGCTGGGAGGTGAACCCCCTCCCTGTCCAGCCATCTCCAGATGAGCAAGCGACAGCACATCTGGGGCCGGAGCTGGCAGAGCAGGAGCCCAGGGCCCAGCCCCTCCTCGGGGCAGCTGCTCCACAAGGCCAGGCCGGGGACATACCCTTCTAGAACTTATGGTCCCAACGGACCTGGCTCCACGAGAGAAGGGGTTGGGGGGACCCCAAGTAGCCCAGCCCTTGGGCCTGGCCCTGCTTACCCGGTCAAAGTAGATGCGTATGGAGCCCACGTTGGTGGCCCCCACGGCCGTCAGCGAGAAGAAGCCGTGTTTCCAGTCCCCAGTGAGGACCACCCGCTCGTTGTGGCAGAAGAGCTCTTTGATCCAGCGGGCCATGCCGGGGTTCACGGACATCAGGGAGCCTGCGGGGGCAGGGACACTGCCATTCCCCATCCGGCAAGAAGACCAGCCTCCCAGAGCCCCACGTCCACCCATCTCCTTCCAAATGCTGAGTGGGCTAGGCCCCAGGCTGCCTGCCCCCTGCCGCCCCCACCCAGCCAGACTAAAGCAGTCACCTCCCAGTCTCAGCACCCCAAGTGTGGAGCCTCGGTCCCTCGACACCAGAAAAGGCGTGAGGCTCTGGGCCAACCTGGGAAATGGCGCCGGTGGGAAACGGTCCAGTCAGTGGGGGAGTGGAAGCAGTGGTAGTCCCCGGGGGCCAGGTAGATGACACAGTGGTAGAGCTCGTTCCCTTCTCGAGTGACCAGCTGGTTCCTGAAGGAGCCGCAGGGGGTGGCTGCGGGAGGCACACGAGGGCCCGGCTCTCAGACAAGCACCTGAGCCCTCAGGGAGGCCCCAAAGCTCCACGCAGCAATTGCTGGCCCTTCCCTCCCGACGCATTCCCGTCCTCCTCCGTGAGGACCAGCCCAGCCACGCTGCCACAGGGTCGCAAGGCTGCCACCAGGCAATGACCCACCTGGCGGGAAGGGCAGGTCATCCGTGGAAGTGCGCGGACCCAGGAACGACTCCAGCGAGTAGGTGACCCCCTTCACCTGCTCCACCTCACAGTTCTTCACCTGCCCAAAGTTCAGGATCTTCCCGTCCGACGGGCTGATCTGGAAGGGCCGAGAAAGTCTTGCTACTAGGGAGGCAGGGTCTCTGCCTCCCCGGGGGCCCAGCCTGGGAGAACCCACGGGCCACCTGCAGAGACGGCAGGGACTGGATGTCGAAGGCAGGGGCAAGAATCCCATCTCTGGGGGGGCGGGGGGGGGCGTGGAGGGCGGGGCCGGGCCTCACCACGCTGTGCACGCCACAGACGGGCCGGGCCTGCGGCTTCAGCTTGCGCCGGAAGAACTCGCTGAGGTTGCGGTAGTGGTGCAGGTCCTCCACGGCGGCCTCCTTCATGTTCACGCCGAACGTCCAGATGTACAGGCTGTAGACCGGCCGGCGCAGCCAGTGCGGCAGCTCCACCTGGTTCAGGCGGCCCCAGGCCCGCGACAGCAGGCGCGTGGGCACCGACTTGTACAGGGCCACCTGCGGGCCACAGACATGCAGATGCGCGACGGCCCCGCGTGCCCCCCAGCGCCCCCCCCACCCCCGGCCCCAGAGACCTGGGCACCCCGCCACGGCTTTGTGATGTGGTTGTTGCCCACCAGGAACCAGACTGAGCTTCCCACTCTCACAAACCGAGTACTGGCCAAGACCGACACAGTGACTTAAACTCAGGGGCGTCAGGCCCTACGCACTTTGCACACTGTCCCCAAGGAGAGGCCGGCCAGCGCGGTCCTTTAGGAAAGGCGGGGCGTGCCCGGCTCTGCCACCTGCACGGAGAGGCTGCGGCAGAAAGGGCCGGGGGCCCCGGCGGCGCGGGACTCTACAGCCCAAAGCGCGCGTCCGGTCCGACCAGGAAGCAGACGACACCCCCACACCAGATGCGCTGAACCACGGTCACCAGAGCCCGCCCGCCGGGCCTCCCCCAGCCAAACTCTCGGGGCCAGGCGACCTGGAAGGGGACGCCTCTCAAGCCTCAGGTGCCGCCGCCACAGCAGGACCTGCCTCTAACGGCGGCTGGGGCCTGTCAGCCTGACCCAGACACCAAGTCCCCAGGGTGTAAAGGCAATTTCATTCCAAGTTTAAACACCTCTACGCTGTACTCAGTCAGTGGCGCCCCAAACTCTTCCCAGCTGACGCCCATCAGAGCCCAGGGTTCCCTGCTTGGGGTCAGCCTGCCCAGAGAGCCCAGGGCCAGGGAGCCGGGCAGCCCTCAGGGCGGCGGCCAGGTCGCTCCCTCACCCAGCCCTGCCTGGGGCTACCAAGTCCAGAAACACCCTAAGGGGCCCAAACAGGCACCAGGCTTCCTGAATCACCCTCTGGCATCCAGGAATTAATTTGCATTCTTCTCAAAATCACCTCTAAGCTCTCTTCTGCCCGAACACAGGAAATCAGACACATTTTCTGAATGCCCAGTGTGGGTTCCTTCCAGAAGCAGAGCCCCCAAAGGGCACGAATGCAGGCAAGGAGAAGAGGCAGCGTACAGCAAGCCCTCAGGGCCACCAACCAGCCTGGCCTTCCCAACCAGCTTGCCTGTCAAAATGACCATCCCGAGGGCTCAGCACCCACACCATCAGCTCTAATCGAACAACTGTCTCCTCCATTCTGCGTCCGGGATCCCAACCTTAGGCCCGCCCTTGGGTGTGGAGGGGAGCCGGGCCAGCAGCCTGTGCACACTTACCCTGCTCACGGGCCTCCATCCCACCCGGCTGAGCGGTCTGAGGGCACCGAAGGGCAGGAGGTAGTAGAGGACCGTCAGGGGCCAGGAGCGCAGTTTCAGGGCGGGTCTGGACATACAGCTCAACTGTCCCAGCCTCCGCCTCAGGGCCAGCTGAGGGAAGTGCAACCTGCAGAGCAGACGTCCGTCACGGCCGGGTCAGCGGTCAGGGTCTGGGAGGCCCCGCCCCACCCTCGGCAAGCTTGCCTCCCCGCGGAGGCCGGCAGCACTGGCCGTGGTCCCTCAACCCAACCCAGGCTGAGGTGGGGGCTCCGCTGCCTTTGTTCGCCAACTCTCATCCCAGTCTCACCCACCTGCCCACCAGCTAAGGAGGACTGGGAATCGGGGGCAGCACAGGGAAGGTGGGGTGCACAGCCTGCATCACAGCCCCCTCCCCCCACTCCTGGGGCCAGCTCTGCCCGGAGAGGCACCAGGGAGCAACCACTGCACTGCAGGGTCTTGGAAAATCTCTTCCTGGCGCTAGGCCTCGTTTCCTCATCTGATCAATGAAGGGATTGGGCCTGACAAGATCCCAAAGGAAAACCCCCACGAGCATGCACCTGTACACACACACCCCCACCAAACAGCTGAAGCTCCACCCACCTGCCTGGTCTTTCTACATCAGATCAGGTTCTCCAAAACAGACCCAGAGATTGGAGGGAGGAACCTCCCCACCAGCCCTCAGACCACCTCCCAGGTCTGCTAGGGTCACACACCTGAGCCAGGCTCCTCTTTTCTCTCCCCAGACCCCACCAGCCCAAATTCAGTGCATTCAGCACAGGCTCAGCCTCGTGGGGATCTCAGAGGCTGGGTGGGCCTTTCCACCAGAACCGTGGCCTCCCGAGATACAACAGTGACATCCAAGTCCCCTGGTCCCATGCCTAGGCACTAGGAAATGCTCCTGAGGCCCAGTGCAGCCACCAGGAGACCACATTCCCACCCACACTGAGAAGGTTCCCAGGCCTCAGTTTCCTCATCTGCAAAAAGACTGCATTCAACTGGATAATCTAAGGCTCCCATCTGCGCCTCTGTGCTCTCAGAGAAGCCATGTCCTCTGCCTCAGGTTGCTAAACAAAACCAAGGAACAAAGAAGCATCTCAGCTGATACTAAAAAGAAAAAACGGGAGAACCAAGCTGATGGTTGGGCACCTGCTGTTCAATGACTGCAATGGAAGACGCTTCTTTCCACAGCTCACCAGGCTCCCTGTCTTCCTTCTCTCCCACCCCACCCCACCGTGTTTCCAAAAGGCCCGGGAAGGGGGTATGGGCCAAGCAAAGCTGAACAAATCCCTGCTGTCCCCAGGGCTTCCCCCACCCGCCCTGATCACTGCAGAAACCCAGGGACCAATCCCAGAAGAGCGGCACCTCTCCCCGAGCGGAGTGGGGGGGGGGGGAAGCCCGGGGTGGGGGCCTGGGAGCAGCAATTAGGGTGCAGCAGACAGAAGGCTACCAGCCCGCTCCGCCTCCCCAGGTACCTGAAGCGGGCTCTCCGACTCAGGCCCCCCTGGCCGGGCCCCTCCAGCCTCGGGGGCTGATCCCCTGGCCCCCTGCCGCCACCTCCACCGCGGGGCCGCTGGACGTGAACTCTGACCTTCCGGAGGTCGTGGCGGGGCACAGTGGGGTTAGGACGGGGCCGGCAGCATCTCACCATTTCGCCGCCGCTCGGAGCTCAGGTCCTCGCCGTGCCTCTGACTGACACATGGTGGGCGGCGCCCAGGCACACTCGCCTTTGTTTCTCCTCCTTCCTCCCTTCCCCCCAAGCCAGAAGCTCCTGCGCTGTCACCACTCCTCGGGCTGGCCGCCTGGTGGCTGGTGGGCCGCTTCCCGGCGTGGCTGGGTCCCGCCAGCTCACGGGGCGCAGGTTAGAGGTCGGGGCTATTGCAAAGACAGGCACTGGTCACACCTGCTCGGGAAGCGGCGGGGGGCCTGCCGCCTGGGACACAAGCCCCTGCCCTCCGCCCACTCTGTCCCCGGGCTTGGCCACCGGCCTGCTCCAGTGAACTGATGGCAGGGAAGGGGCCAGGCGCCTACAAGCCCAAGAAGCACAAGTGGGAACCTGAGTCCTGTGCTCCAGGCGGGAGCCCAGCGTCGGCCGGTCTGCGGCTCGGGCAGCCCCTCCCTCCCTGACCCACTTTCCATTCAGGTGCCGAAGTAGCATCTGAGGAATGAGAGAGCAGGAAGGCAGGAGAGGCACAGAGGGTGAGACGCTGGGCATCTGACCTGCTCCAGCTCTCTCCTTACTGCCCCCCGGGCCTCAGAGCCTCCCACCCCCGTACCAACCCCCACAAGGCCTCCTCAGCAGACGAGCACACACATGACCTGACCTGAGGGAAAACCAACCAGGATTGAAGCCCAAACCAGCGTGCCCCCCCCCCCATCTTTGCTTTGGACAGCACTTTGGCCCTGCCTGGCGATCTGGGACGGGAGGATACGCCCGGCCTCCACAAGGCGCTCACAGATAACAGGGAAGGAGAACAAACATTCCACGGTTGTTGCTGTCTAAGCCCAGGGATAGTCAAGGCCCCCCTCAGCCTGGCCTCCAATCCCAACTGTAGGCTACAGGGGACAGACAGGTGCCTGCCACCATCTTTAGATGCAGAGATTCGGGCCCCAAGAGAAGCTCCCAAGGCAGAGAACTGACCCAGCCGCGGACGCAGTCCCAGGCCAATGCTGACCCCCCACACAGCCAACCGACTGACAAGAGCGAGAGGCTCCACTCGGACATGGCTCCACCCACACAAGGGTGAAATGTCGCCCTGGCAAAGTCACCTCAGCCAGAGGTGAAAATGCTAGCCCCTGGAGAGTCAAATCCCTGGGAGTGCAGTGAGAGCCAAGACTAAGGTCTGAAGTAGCATGGATTTCCAGCCCTGACCAAGTGGCTAGGCCTGGGCCAGCCTGGGCCCAGACCCCTCCGGCAGAGATCAGCTCCCCAGGCCACTCGCCTGAGTGGCAGGACAGCTCACTGGGGGTGAGCCAGGCGGGACGGTGCCCACCACCCAGCCTCACCCAGAAGCACATATGGACACAAGCCTCCTCCGTCCCAAGGGCCAGGCCCAGGGACCCATGGACACCCCCGTGTCTATCTCCCACCCATGCTAAGCCTCCTAACTTTCCCATCCATGACAGTCGGGTCACCTCAACTATACTGCCCACATACTGAGCCCACACCCCGCCCCTCCAAGGCCCACCAGGCCACGGGGCCCCACACTGGCCCCCTGTCAGCTCCCCAGGGAAACAGGCCCCGAGGTGTGACAGGCAAGCAGGGTCGGGCACGGCGCTTGGCTCCCAAGCACTCTTTCCCCCACTCTAGAGAGCTCGGACTGAGTGCACACCTGGGACTCACAGTGAAGCCAGTGAGGCCCTGTGGGAGAGGACGGGAGCCCGCGTCTCCTCTTGCCCATCTTCCTCACTAGCCTACCACCCGGGGCAGCGGGCCCCGCAGCACACTGCCAGAAAGACACCTGCCGGAGCCCGTACACAAACCGAGCTTGGCCCGAAACCTCCAGTCCTCAAAGGAGATTTCTGTGCATGCCTCTCCCATTTCATTCACCCCAGGGCGTCCAGTCCAGGACTTGGCTAGGGCAGGGTGGGCCCTCACCCTTCCTCCTGCAGTGCAGGGGTGTTCAAGGAGGCTGGCCCAAGTTGCTGCTATCCTAGAGACTCTAGAAACTGCCCCAAAGGGCTGGCAGGATGTCCTTAGCCCTCAGTCCTGTCTCCATCACCACTCTTCCTCTTTGGAAATGGGACAGGGACCAGACTGTCAGGCTTCTTCCAAATCACCATGCATGGGCCCCAGAAGGTCCCCAGGGAGCAGAAATGAATTCATCCGTCCCCCAGGAAACAGGCCTGGCACCCTCTGTCCAGCTCAAAGCTGCAGGATGGAGGGAAGGGGGTCCCTAAGGGTCATTCATTCCTTCCTGCTTCCCAAAGGCTGAGCCACTTCCTAGGCCAACAGTGCTCCCGCCCTCCCCATTTCAGTGCCCCACTTGCCCCCACACCTGTGATGACCCTTGGAGCCCAAGTCAATGCTCGCTCTCTGGCTCCCCGGAGTGGGACTAGGGGCTCAGGCCCAGATGAGGAACCTGCAAGGAGGGTACCCTGAGGCGAGGAAGTACAGACACCTTCCCTCTCTCCCCAGTCTCAAGAACACTCTGTGAAGAAGAGTTGTGAGCTGTGACCAGTAGGAGTTTTAAGTTATCACAAGGCCTAAAGGCCAGCCACAATGCACAGGAGAGCTCAGAGGCTTTGGTAGGGGAGGGGACAATCCAGTTACTGCAGTCCTGGCTGCCCTGCCAGCCCTGAGAGCTGGGAGGGGCCTTGCAAGTCACAGGTGCTCTATGGCTATGTTTCCTCATCTGGAAAATGGGAAGGGCCACTCCTCCTGCTCACTCCCTCGAGGCCCAGATCATAGCAGTGACCCTGGCCCAGAACTCCACTCTGTTCAGAGACACCACGCCTCACTTCCACCCTAGACCTTGGTGCAGCCTTATCCTGGACCTGACTCCCAACACCTCACCTCCGTTTCCAAACCCACACTCTGGGAGGACGGAGGTTTGCTCCCACTGGCAAGATAGAAGGAACAGGGTAGAGGCAGCAGTTCTGAAAGAGCCCAAACCACAGGGGCAGTGGCTGCCCTTCTGAGCAGGAGCAATGGCCCAACAGGACCAGGTGGGAGGGTGGGGTCACCTTTGTCTAGATGTCCTGTTCTGGCGGTTCACACCCGAGCAGTGCTCAATGTCCCCATCTACCCCCACAGCCTGTGATGAAGGCAACACTACCCCCTCAGTGGAATGGAACATTCCAACTGAAGTCAGATGGATGGACCCAGGCCCCAGGCCAGTTACCGGTTGCTAGAGGTGTGGGGGTGGGGGCTGGCGGGAGGCAGGCTCCTGCCTGGTTCCCTTGGACTCTGGTGGATTCAGGTTTGAGTTTTGGCAAGGCCAGGAAGGCAGGGACAGAGTCGGGACTGTCTGCCCCCAACAAGCACTCCCTGAGCACCAAGGGCCTTGCAGCCAGGCACAGCCAGGCACAGGTCCTGCCAGAGACACTGAGAAATATGCTCTTGCCCCCTGAGCGGAACTCTCACTGGGTGCCCGTGTCACTCCTGAAGCCTCAGCAGAAAGCCTCAGAGTCCCCAAGTCCTAGGTCTACCTACCTTTCCTTTTATTTATTTATTTTTTAAGATTTTATTTCTTTATTTGAGAGACAGAGACACAGAGAGAGCAGGAGTAGTTTGGGGGGGGGGGGCAGAGGGAGAGGGAGAAGCAGGCTCCCGGCTAAGTAGGGAGCCCAACGTGAGGCTTGATCCCAGGACCCCGGGATCATGACCAAGGCGGAAGGCAGAGGCTTAACCAATTGAGCCACCCAGGCACCCCCCCTGCCGGACTTTCTGAGCCCACTTCTCCCCCAGCTCACCTGAAGCATGCACAGGCAGCTGTGTCCAGGGGGGCCACCAACCCTTCCTCCCTGCGTTCCAGGGCTAGAAGCAGATAAGATTTCAGGAAGAGGAAACAGGGAAAATGGATTCTCCCCAGGTGAAATGGGCGAGCCATCTTGGGGAAGCTTTGGGCAAGAGAAGAGGAAGCAGAAGGGCCCAGAGAAGCTACTTTAAAGCCGGTGGCCAGGGAAGGGCGGGTGGAGGATGGGAAGGTACTCCCCACAGGGCTGGGCTTCCTTAAATCTCCCAAAGAAAGGAATCTTCTCTCGGGGATGGGGCTCTGCGAAGGGCAGTGTGTCACCCCTATTCCGACCCCCGGGTGAGGAACTGGGAACACCTCCGGTCCCACCCAAGAAGAGGGCCGCCTCCCTCCCCGACTGGCGCCGGTCAGGCCCCGTGGGCAGCACTGAGGCAATCACCCGGAGCTCCGGTGCAGGAGGGGACACGGAGCCCAAGCCCAGCATTTCCCCTTTCGGCTGGAGGGCCAGGAGATGCTACCCGACGCGGCGGAAATGAGCTCATCCGGAGCGGCCCGTGACCCACCATGTGGGGCAGGAGAAGCCCACAATGGGATGGAGACTGTGGGGTGGGCTCTCCGGCCCAGGGTCCCGCAGTTCCAAGGGGCGACGGGCACCCAGGACGCCCGTTCCGGGCTCCGGGCGCTCACTGGCTCACTCACCCGCAGGTGGTCCCGTTCCGCTGGGCTTCAGGCACCGACTCTCAGGGAGGCACCGCCTCTCAGGGAGGCACCGCTCCGGGGAGGAAGCCTCGGCGGGCGGGGACTCGGCTCCAGCCACTCAGACCGCCTGGGGGCGGGGGCAGAGGGCGGATACCGGACACCGGCAGACAGACTGCTCCTCCCTCCAGCCAGGCCCAGCCACCGTGCCCAGGGCCCCTTTAAGAGGAGGGGCTGCGGCCCAGGGACCAGCCCCCGCCGGTCACGGGATTTCCTGGCAACACCTCCTGGGCCGGGGCCATCCTCCCTTCCCACCCCGACCCGGGTAAATAGTCCCAGGCCTCCACATGCGGCTGACCTCACCCAGGGCCAGCTTCCTGGGACTGAGCAGAAAGCCACCTCCAGGCACCTCTTCTAGCCCTTGAAGCACACACACAGTATCTAAGTCCTGGCTCTTTGCCATCCTGAAGGTACAAGCTGCCCCCAGTCCCACCCCCGCCCCCTCTCCTCCAGGCAGACACCCCTACCATACAAAACCCCTGCCACACAAAATCTGGCCAGGCCGGGGAACCAGACCCAGTAAGCAAAAAGTCCCTTCTGGCCTCAAGGGGGGTGGGGGGAATTCGTGCACCTGTCCTCATCTGGGTCCATCCCAGCAAGTGCTCTGTGACAAGCTACAGACCTGGGATGCTGCAGCGGAGAGAAGGCCAGAAGACAGGGTCCCTCCTCATGGACTTCCATAATATTGGACACCCACAATGCACAGTAGGAACACGGAAGCAGGGAGCCCCCCTGGGGCTTAGGTTCCAGCACACAGCTGGTGAATACCCAACATGGGCTGCACCTCGCAGTTTCCTAGTCTGGGCCCACAGCATTCTCTGAGCCTCAGTGAGACTTAAGACCCCTTCTCACCCCAGAGCTCCAAGCAAACACACCGTAAAGACGGGATAAAAAGGAGTTAAAGCACAGGAAGATAACACAGAATCCTGGCAACACTAAATTCCAGAACCAGAAAGATCCTGGAGGACCATTCTGACTTCCCCCAAAGCTGCCGGCACTTCCAGACCAGGCCTAGTCCAAGTTACACTCGGGGGGAGGAATACAAAAGCCCAGGTTCTCATTTGCTGAGCAGCCTTTGGAACACCAATGCTCTCCCTGTAAAATGAGCAACAGGCCACCCCACGTCTACCAGAGTCCCTTTTTAACCACTGTAAGCCTCTTGGGCAGACTGGTGTTTAGAAAACTTGTAAGCCAGCCCACAGGTCTGTCCTGAGATCAGCCTTCTAGTCTGACTTCCACCACGTATGTTTCGGTAAGGAAATGCCTTCTAGATTCCAGACAATAGTTAAAAACGATTTCTGGGAAAATAAAATCGATTTTTGGTAAGTTTAGGTTCCCACCCTGAATGAGGTCCCTTCCAGCCACACTGGGTCCTCCCACCTTGCTGGGACTCCCCTGTGTGAGAGTGCCACCTAGTGCCACTTCAAGGCTCTGCAGGCCCCACGCCACTCGGCCACCAGCACCTGCGGACAGGCGTCCCCGCTCCATCAAGCCCCTGCAGCTCCGTGCTGAGTGAATTTCATGTGCTGCCGTGCCGGGGGATGAAGGTAACGGTGGGGCAGGCGTGGCAGGTGCAGTCGGCTACTTCTCATTCCCTGGGGGCCAGGAGAGGCCTCCTGAGGAAGACCAGTAATGGCTGGTCTCACGGCTGGCACAAGAAGCCATGGGCAAGTTAGCAGCCTCGCAAAAGTCTGGACAAAGAGCCAGGACAAGCATGACGTGGCCTCAGGAGATCTCTTCCTCTGAAGGCTTCTCCCAGCCCTGCCAAATTGCCCCCTCAAATGCGCAAATGTTTCTTAGCAGTCCCACCAGCAGCTCCTGGAAGAGGGGGCCCAGAGGAGGGGCGGTCTGCAGCATGATAAAGGAAAGTGATCGGTGGCAGAACAGCCTAGCAGAAAGTGCCCCAGAGGGCCCCGAAGGTGTCTGCGTCAGCCACCCTGGACTCCTTCCAGCCCCAGAGCTCAGCTTTGTCTTTTTCTCATCTTCTTCGGGCAGAGTCCTGGGCTCTTCCACACACTGCTGCTCAAAGCCTCAAGGAGGCAGGTAGTTCCCAAGTGCTGAGTGGTACAGGCACAGAGCTGTCCCTGGGCTGGTGGAGGCAGGGAAGAGGCAAAGGATGGAGAAGGGGGGCCTGGGGCTGGGCTGAGCGACCTGGGGGAGTGGCTGCCACAGTTCCTCCCAGGTAGGGGCCCCGAAGCCCCTGATACACCCTTCTGCCCTTGAATGAGCCCAAGATTCTCTGAAGACAGAGCTGGGGTGTAAACTGTACGTGAGCGGGTGAGGGGATTGACTTCCCTGCCAACTTGACTGCGCACTTCAACATCCACATTTCCTCAACACCTATTAGGTAAGAAGTAAAACAGTCTAGACATACCTCAGAGATACTGCAGGTTTGGTTCCAGCCTACTGCAACAAAGCAAATACCAAAATAAAGCAAATCAAATGAATTTTTTGATTTCCCAGTGCATATAAAAGTTATGTTTACGCTATGCTACATATTAGTATATTAAATATGCAATAGCATTATGTCTAAAAAACCAATGTACATGGGGTGCCCGGATGGCTCAGTGGGTTAAGCGTCTGCCTTCAGCTCAGGTCATGATCTTGGGATCCTGGGATTGAGCCCCACAGCGGGCTCCCCGCTCAGTGGGGAGTCTGCTTCTCCCTCTCCTTCTGCCTCTACCCCTCCTGGCTCGTGCTCTCGCTCTCAAATAAATAAATAAAATCTTTAAAAAAAAAAAGCAATGTATGTAATTAAAAAATATTGCTAAAAAATGTCAGCCATCATCTGAGCTTTCAGCAAGCTGCAGTCACTGATCACAGATCACCGTAACAAATATAATAATGAAAACGTTTGAAATATTGCAAGCATTACCAAAATATGACACAGGGGCACAAAGTGAGCAAACGCTGTTGGAAAAATGGCACTGACAGACCTGCTGGACGCAGGGCTGCCACCAACCTCCTATTTGTAAAAAGAACGCAATTATCTTTGAAGCGCAATAAAGCAAACTGCAATAAAATGAGGTGTGCCTTTATGTACTGAATCTCTACTCCCTGCCAGCATGGGACGAGGTATTTACACATACATCCTTCTCATTTAACAACCTTATGAGGAAGTTAATAGCAGCCTGTTTACAGAGAAGAAGAATAAAAGCTATAATAATTATATAAAGTTGTAAAAAGTGCAGACCATGTTCAATACTGTCCAGGGTGGTCACGGACACCACAGTACAGAGGGGCATGCCGAGTGCCGGCCAGTGGGGCTCCGGCGGATGGGCAGGAGCAAGGACACGGGGTGATGTGTGGGCACAGGCTGATCTGTCCTCATTCCTTTTCACAAACTGGAATGCTGCACCATACATTTTTAAGGTTCTAAACTAGGGCTGGAAATAAGAAAACAGTGCTAATGCAGGGAGTGAGCATAGATGCGGGCCCAGCTGCTCCTGACTGAGGCCTATTGTCTACGCTGCTGGTCCCTGAACGCCTCAGACCTTGCCACAAGCCCCATGGCCAGGCCAAAACCGAACAACAAAGCCAAGTTGTTGTTATGCTCGGATACAAACTAAAATATTTAGAGTTGAAGTTTCATAATGACTGCAACGTACTTTCAAATGGGTCAGAGAAAAATTAAAAAAAATATATATATGTATATATATACACACACAGACAAAGCAGATATAAGACATTAACTATTCAATCAAGAGGTGTGTATGTGGGTGTGACTCTATTCTCTCAACTTTTCTACTCTGTTCAAAAATGTTCACAGTATAAGAGCTGGAAGAGTTTGCTTTAAACCACAGAAAATTCTCTAAATTCTGTTACTGGGGAGAAAATCCCAAGACCACATTCCACACACAGAGCTTCTCCGGCTCTTAGGCGACGCACAACAGCCAGGCCTGCTCTCGGCACCCACAGCTGGGGCTTTGCACAGAGGGGCTCAGGACCGAAACACTCCGCGAACCACGCCGCCGGGGATATTCAGCACCCCCAAGGGCCCGGCTCCAGGCTGGGGACAGCCCTTCGAACCTGACAGGAGGGGCCAGCTGCCAATCACACAGGCCCACCCCTCTCCGTGGAGTCAGGTCAGAGGCCGGCAGGAAGAGGGACAGGAGGACTGCTTCCTCCCCAAAGGGCCCACCATGTCCATCAGGCCAGTTTTCCCACCACACGCATCTCTGTCCTCAGGTCTAGTAGTCAAGGAAGAAAGGACACCTTGGAAACGTTAGAGACCGAAGGGGGTCTGTCACCGGATGTCATCCTGCATGGAGCTCAGATCACCTAGGTGTTCCCAGGAAACCCCGGAGTCGGCAGGCTGCACAGCTGTGCGCTACCGGCCCACACACCTGACATCCGACGTCACTGCTAACTCTAGGTTTACAGATGCGACACACCTTCCACCCCCCTTGTTAAGAAGTGCCTGTGAAGGTTTTGGTTCCCTTTTTGACAATGAGGACACAAAAACAGCGTATCTGGAATCACAACGGCCACACAAACTGAGAACGCGTGACAGCTCCAGGCACACCTGGCTGGCTTCTATCCCCTGTGCCGTTCACTCAAAGCCAGCTCTCTGCACAGACCTGTGTCAACCACCCTCCTTTCTAAGGCCAAACACCAGGCCTGGGCAGCCTAACTGACAGACACTTTGACCACAAACCCAGAGCTTTTCCAGGACATCCTGGAAAGAAACTCCTGGAAGCAGCTGTACTCCCAGCACTCTGCCTACCTTGGCCCCTGCTCTAAGGGCCGGGTGTCTTCGTGGTTTGACAAGGCTGGGAGCCCTGTTTCTGGAGGAGCATAGATTCCCTGCTCCATGCCATTCCGTGTAAATGTTAAATTTACAAATACTCTGAGCCAGTATAAACAGAGAACGAGAAAAATGCTGAAGTCGACTTGCATTTAAAGAAAAGCAAGTTACAACTTGAATTAGCATACCAGAGTCTAGCTGTTCCCTGTTTTTTCCACAGCTCTATGTGAAGAGCTACTCCACCCCTCCATCTGCTCAAGTCAGAAATCCTGAATCCTTTCCCACCTCCCCCCATCCAATCCCTTAGTGCGTCCTGTCCACTCTCCCCTCAAAACACACCCAGAATCGAGTCCTTCCCCCAGCCCCAGCTCCCACTCTGACCCAAGCCACCACCTTCTCTTGCAGGGATACCATCAGAGCCCCCCCAGCCCCCCTGCCTCCATCCCAGCCCTCCCGCAATGCATCTCCACAGCAGCCAGAGCGACCAAATCAGAACATGGATCACCCAACCCTCACTCAGAGGACAGGACGGGAGTCTGCCTTCCTCTCTGCCCTCTGCATCTCCAGCCACAAGGGCTCAAGCACCCTCTGTCCATCTCAAGACTGTGCCTGGACTGCTCTCCTCTCAGCTGCCCCTTGGCTCACCCCTCTGCTCCTTCAGTCGCCATTCAGGTGATACTGAGAGATACACCTTCCTTCCTTCCCTGAATCCCTCTACCCTAGCCCAGACATCTGTGCCCATCACCTCTTTAAGCCTTCTCCATAGCATTTCAACCACTGGACATGTCCATGTGTCCATTTGTTTCTTCTTTGTCTCACCCACTTAAGGGAAGATCTCTGAGGACAGAAGCTCTGGTTCTACTCACTAGTGGATCCCCAGGATCTTAGCAGGGCCTGGCGTATAGATGGAACACAAAGATTTGTTAAACGAATGAGTGAATACAAAGGGAATCATGTTTGTCTATGACAACTTTTGTTTTGTTAATACCCAGTGTAGTTCATGTACTCAACAATGCCAACTACAAATGGGTACAATAGTTTTAGAAGCCACACACATACCACAAACCGTGGTAAGCATCCATACCCTTTCAGAGAGCAATTCTATACCTAGGCATTTGCCCTAATGAAAAAGCCAATGTGCGAAGATGTGCTCTACGACACAATTCACAATGGCAAAATCTACTGGTGCACCACGATCCACTGTGGTAGCACCGAGCCACTTAGAGTACTTTCATGCAGCCTTGCAGAATCATCACATTTAGCAATGCATATAGGTAAAAAGGCATGACACAAAATAGGTATCATCACTTACAGAGAGACAGTTAAGTGAATGTATGAAAAATAAAGCCCAAGAGTATGCACTCACAGTCATAGAGTGGGAAGAAGAGGGAATCATGACTGTCCTCCCTGTTTTCCAACATTCTCTCATAGTGTTATAATCTCTGTCATTTAAAAGAGAAGGAGAGGGTTGCCTGGGTGACTCAGCTGGTTAAGGAACCGACTCTTGATTTTGGCTCAGATCATATCTCAGAGTCATGAGATCGAGCCCCACATCAGGCTCCACACTGAGCATGGAGCCCGTTTAAGATTCTCTCTTCCTCTCCCTCTGCCCCCCAATTCGCACTTGCTCGCTCTCTAAAATAAAACGAAATAAAATAAAATAGGAGATAGATTTCCACGAGGGTACCATGGCCATCCAACGGGAAAAGGACAGTCTTTCCAACAAATGGTGCTGAGAAAACTGATAACCACATGCAAAAGAATGAAGGTGGACCTTTACCTTACACCATTAAAAAACACCTTAACTCAAAATGTAGCAAAAACCTAAACATAAGACCTAAAATTTTTCTTAGAAGAAAACAGGAAAAAAATCTTCATAATATTGGATTCAGCAATGACTTCTTGGATAGGACACCAAAAACAAAGGCAATAAATGTAAAAATAAACTTCATCAAAATTAAAAACTTTTGTCTATCAAAACATACTATTAAGAGAGTGAACATACGGGCGCCTGAGTGGCTCAGATGGTTAAGCGTCTGCCTTCGGCTCAGGTCATGATCTCAGGGTCCTGGGATTGAGTCCCGCATCGGGCTCCCTGCTCCTTGGGAGCCTGCTTCTCCCTCTGCCTCTCTCTCTCTGTCTCTAATGAATAAATAAATAAAATCTTTAAAAAAAAAAAAAAAGAGTGAACATACAATCTACAGGAGAAAATATCTGCAGATACATATATCTGGTAAGGGTCTAATATCCAGAATATACAAAGAACTCCTATAACTCAACAACAAAAAACAAACCACCCAATGTAAAAATGAGCAAAGGACTTGAATAAACAAACATTTCTTCAAAGAAGCTATAGGGCGCCTGGGTGGCTCAGTCGTTAAGTGTCTGCCTTCCGCTCAGGTCATGATCCCAGGGTCCTGGGATCGAGTCCCGCCCACATCGGGCTCCCTGCTCGGCAGGAAGCCTGCTTCTCCCTCTCCCACTCCCCCTGCTTGTGTTCCTGCTCTCGCTCGCTCTCTCTCTCTCTGTCAAATAAATAAATAAAATCTTTAATAAAAAAAACAAAAAACAAAGAAGCTATATAAATAGTCAATAAGCACATGAAAAAGATGTACATCATTAATCATTAGGGAATGCAAATCAAAACAACACTGAGATTCCACCTCACAGCCATTAAAATAACTATCATCAAAAGTAAGTGTTGGTGAGGATGTGGAGAAACTGGAATCCTCCTGCACTGCTAGTGGAAATGTAAAACGGTACGGCCACTGTGGGAAAGTTTGGCAATCCCTCTGAAAGTTAAAAACTTGGGTGCCTGGGTGGCTCAGATGGTTAAGCGTCTCCCTCTGGCTCAGGTCATGATCCCAGGGTCCTGGGATCGAGTGCCGCATCAGGCTCCTTGCTGCTTGGGAGCCTACTTCTCCCTCTGCCTCTCTCTCTCTCTCTCATGAATAAATAAAATCCTTAAAAAAAATAAAAATAAAAGTTGAACACTTATTACCATATGATTCAGCAATTCTACTCCTAGGTATATACCCAAAATAGCTGAGAGCAATGACTCAAGCAGGTAATTGTATACCCAGTGTTCAGAGCAGCACTATTCACAATAGCCAACAACCCAGTGGAAACAACCCACTATCTATCAACAGATGAATGGATAAACAAAATGTAGTATTCATCCATACAATGGAAAATTATTCAACCTTAAAAAGAAATGAAATTCCGATAGATGCTACAACACGATATCTCTTGAAAAATATAGGGCAAATGTTGTATGATTCCACTTATATGAAGTACCTAGAATAGGCAAATTCACAGAGACAGAAACGGTGGTGACTAAGGGCTGTGGAGGCTGGGGGCAGGAGAAAAAAACAGCAGTATTGTTTAGTGAGTACAAAGTTTCTGTTTGGGACAATGAAAAAGTTCTAGAAATAGACAGAGGTAATGGAAACATATTATGAATGTACTTAATACCAGTGAACTGTGTACACTTAGAAGTGGTTAAAATGGTAAATTTTATGTTTGTCTCCCACCCAAATTCATATGTTGAAGTCCTAACTCTCAGAGTGAAGGCATCTGGAGGTGGGGCCTCTGGGAGATAATTAGGTCATGAGGTCAGAGCCCTTCTGATTCGATTAGTGCCCTTAAAAGAAGACACACAGGAGAGCTTGTTCTCTCTCTGTGGCACGTGAGGACACAGTCTACAAGCCATGAAGAGGGCTCTCATCAGAACCTGACCATGCTACCACCCTGATCTCAGACTTCCCAGCACCCAAAACGGTGAGAGAGTAAATTTCTACTGTTTAAACCACTCCAGTCCATGGTATTTTGTTATGGCAGGCTGAGCTGAGACAGTCCAGTTTATTATAAGAAAAAAAAAAAAAAAAAAAAAAAAGAGAGAATGAAGAGACCAAGACTGTGGGTAAGCACAGAACACCATAATATTTTGTAATGGTTTCTGTGAGGAGAGGAAAAGAGGGTGCCATTAGTCAGAAAAAACAGCAAAATGACTCAGGAGAAGGTGAGGAGAAGGGAAAGATGCCAGAGAGGTTTGGGGAGAGCACATGTACCAACACAAAGACAGACAGACAGACAGACAGACAGACACACACACACACACACACACACACACACACACACGGTAGAGGCTATGAGGACACACAGTGCACAACAGAAGCAAGGTGAGAAAGGGTGATCTCGGGCGCCTGGGTGGCTCAGTTGGTTAAGCGACTGCCTTCGGCTCAGGTCATGATCCTGGAGTCCCTGGATCGAGTCCCGCATCAGGCTCCCTGCTCGGCGGGGAGCCTGCTTCTCCCTCTGACCCTCCCCCCTCTCATGTGCTCTCTCTCTCTCTCTCATTCTCTCTGTCTCAAATAAATAAATAAATAAAATCTTTAAAAAAAAAAAAAAAAAGAAAGGGTGATCTCCACGGCCCTCTCCTCGAGCTGCAGTCCCCAGAGATTATGGATCATCAGTTTCATGTTAATGTGACCTCTGACCTCTCCCTTCCTCCCAAAACTTCTCTCAGCCAGTGAGGAAAACGAAATCACGGGTAACACAAGTAAAGGGCGTGCTGGATGGCTGCAGCATAGGGATGGAATGGGGCTCTGGCTGAACTCAAAGCACAGGGGCAGGACAGCCAGTGCCTTATCACTGCAGCAAAGGGGCACGAGAGCCTCCTAAAGGGTGGTGACAGCTTCTATAAGCAGTCATTATTTTGTCAAAAATATGTATTTGTTCATTCATTTGAGCAAAACATATTTCTCATAAATAATTGGTCGTGGTTCCTGGCTCACAGCTCCCAAAACCCTTGGAATTTCCTGAGTGACAAATGGGAGCATCTTTTGTTATACTGTGTGGTCTTTTGTCCTCAGCTCCTACAATCACTTTACAGCCATAAAGGTGAAATGGGTGTCTTGTTATTCATAACAACTCCCTTTCCATCACTACTGGATTTATGTTAATGAGGTGACTTTTGGAAATCCTGTAAGGATAGGGAACCGACCACAAAAGAAGAGGGGGAATTTTCAGTCCCACCCCCTGACCTGAGGTTGGGCGGGGGGGGGGAGAGGAGAGGGACTGGAGGATGAATCAATTACCATTGACCAATGGTTTAATTAATCACTCATGCCTGTGTAATGAAGCCTCCATAAAAACCCCAAAAGATGGGGTTCAGAGTGCTTCCAGGCTGGGGAACCAGAAGGCTTCTATGTGCCACTGTGCACAGCCCCAAACTCCATGAGAACAGAAGTTCCTTTGTTCGGGACCTCAACCTAGGTATCTCTTTATCTGGCTGTTGATTGGTATCCTTTAATATCCTTTGTAATAAACTGTAATCTAGCAAGTAAAATGTTTCTCTGAGCCCTGTGAGCTGCTTTAGCAAATTAGCTGAACCTAAGAAGAAGGTTGTGGAAACCTGTGATTTACAGCCATTCTATCAGAAGCACCTGGACTTGCGACTGGCATCTGAAGGGAGTTAGGGAGTCAGTCTTGTAGGACTGAGTTCTTAACCTGTAACTCAAAGAGGGGGTGGTTGGAACCTCCAATCGATAGCCAGTCAGTCAGAGACACAAGTGACAACTTTTGATGGCATCTGAAGGGGGGGAATGACGACAGTCTTGTAGGACTTTAGCCCTTAACTTGTAAAATCTGATGCGATCTCTGGGCAGGCCATGTCAGAAGTGAGTTAAATTGTAGGACACCCGGTTGGTATCAAGAGCACTGCTTGTTGGTGTAGTGAAACACAACCCCGCACCCCACAAGCACACACATTGGAATTGGTTCTAGAACCCTTTAAGGATAAAAACAAACCCCTCCAAGTGTCTCTGCTGAAATGAGTTCTGCTTATTTGTAATGAAACCAAGTGACTACGTCAATAAAGAGCTAGGTTCTCTAAGGTGGAGAACCAGAAAGGAAGGAGCTATGCAGAGAAGTCCATAAGGGGCACCTGGGTGGCTCGTTGGTTAAGCGTCTCCCTTCAGCTCAGGTCATGATCCTGGGGTCCTGGGATCGAGCCCCACATCGGGCTCCTTGCTCCGTGGGGAGCCTGCTTCTCCCTGCTGCTTCCCCTGCTTGTGCTCTCTCTCTCTCAAATAAATAAAATCTTTAAAAAAAAAAAAACAAAGGACAAGAGCTCCATAAATCTACAGAGGGGTTCTGTGGAGTCTCTGGCTTGGCTGAGGAACAAGCCATGTGTATCTAGGGTTAAATTCCATGAGACTCACAAAGAATGATCAGAGAGCTGTAAGCTAAACAATTCCCAGAGCTCACACAGGACAGGAGACATTGGCATTTCAACCAGCTAGATGGAAAGTACTCACTGAATACTCCCAGCATTTAGGAGACTGCCCAGAAGGGTCATAGTTTAGTACAGCTGTAGGGCTACACTAGTCCACAGTAAAGGCTATTGTAAATTTATCCTAACAAAGCATCAAAACAAGCCTAAACGGATCAAAGTGATCCACAAATAACGTTAACTGCCTACTAGAATAAAATCTATCAGTGTTTGATGGAAAACAACAAAATACGGCATTCAACGAAGTAAAGCTCACAATGTATAGCACTGAATCAAAATCACTAAACATGTGAAGAAGGAACAACCAGGAAGGGGGAAAAATCGTCAACAGAAGGAGACCCAGAAACAACGGAGGATGATGAAATTTGGAAATTGAGACAGCTATATAAACAAGCACAATATGCTCCAGGACTTGTAGGAAAATGAGCCTAATGAGAGAAAGAGAAGACATAAAAAAGAACCACTTCTAAAATGGAACTTCTAAAATGAAAAGTAGTAAATCTACAATGAAAATCTCTACCAAAAAGCTCCCAGAATAAGTGAATTTAGCAAAATCACAGAAATTCTCATATATTGCTAATGGGAATACAAAGTTATTAAAAATCGTTTTGTAGTTTCTTATGAAGTTAAATATACACCTACCTATGACCAAATAATTGTGCTTTTAGGTATTTACACAAGGGAAATGAAAAAAAAAAAGCCCGTATAAAGACATACACAAATAGTCAAAAGCTGCAAACAACCCAAATGTCCACCAAAAGAAGAAGAATTAAAAATAATTTGGGCTATATCCACCCAGTAAGGTACTAGTCAGCAATAAAAAGGAATGAAATCCCATAAATACAATAACATGGATGGATCTCCACTTCATGCTGTGAAATAAACCACATAAACAAGAGTATATCCCATTCATTAAAATTTCTTAAAAGACAAATCTAATTCATAGTGACAGAAAGCAGATCAGTGATTGCCTTGGAAGCATGGCTGGATACTGACTACAAAGAGGCACATGTTCCCTATCTTGAGTGTGGTAGTGATTGCACAGGTATATATATTTATTAAAAAGCCCCAATAAACTGACATATAAATGAATGGAACAGAATAGAGTCCAGAAATAAACCCACACTTACACAGTCGATTCATCTACAATAAAAGGAAGAAAGAATATATAATGGAGAAAAGACCATCTCTTTAAATAGTGCTCGGAAAACTACACAGCCATATGCAAAAGAATGAAATCAGTCCACTTGATCACACCGTATACAAAATTAAACTCAAAATGAATTAAAGTCCTAAAGGTAAGACCTGAAGCCATAAACTCCTAAAAGAAAACACAGGCATAAACTCTTAGATGTTGATCTTGGCAATATTTTTTTGAATCAGTCTCCTCAGGCCAGGGCAACAAAAAGCAAAATTAAACAATTGGGATTACATCAAACTAAAAAGCTTTTGCATAGCAAAGGAAACCATCAAAAGAAAAGGCAACCTACTGAATGGGAGAAGATATTTGCAAATGATACATCTGATAAGGGGTTAATATCCAAAATACATAAAGAATTCTTACAACTCAACACCCAAAAAATCAATTAAAAAATGGGCAGAAATTAACACCATTAACCATCAGGGACATGCAAATCAAAACCACAACTCGGCATTACCTCACACCTGTCAGAATGGCTAGTATCAGAAAGATAAGAAATAATAAGTATTGGCAAGGATGTGGAAAAAAGGGAACCCTCATGCACTACTGGTGGAAATGTAAATTGGTGCAGTCACTGTGGAAATAAGTCTGAGGATTCCTCAAATAATTAAAAATAGAACTGCCATACAACCCAGCAATTACACTCCTGGGTATTTATCTGAAGAAAACAAAAATACTAATTCAAAAAGATACACGCACCCCTATGTTCACTGCAGCAGTATTTACAATAACCAAGATATGGCTTCCATAGGAACACCTAAGTGTCCACAGATAAATGAACAGATAAAGAAGATGTAGTGTAAACACACAGTGAAATCTTATTCAGCCACAAAAAAGAATGAAACCTTGCCATTTGTGACAACATGGATGCACATGCAAGGTACCATGCTAAGTGAAATAAAGACAAATACTGTACGATTTCACTTATATGTAGAATCTAAAAAACAGAAGAAAGCAAAACAGAAACAGACTGTGGCACTTGGGTGGCTCAGTCGGTTGAACATCTGACTTCGGCTCAGGTTATGAACTCGGGGTCCTGGGATCAAGTCCCGCACCCGGCTCCTGGCTCAGCAGGAAGTCGGCTTGTCCCTCTCCCTCTCCCCCTCCCCCACTTGTGCACGCGTGCACTCTCGTTCTCTCTCTCTCAAAATCTTAAAAAAAATTTAAAAAACAACAGAAACAGACTTATAAATACAGAGAACAAAATGGTGGTTGCCAGAGGATAGGGAACTTGGGGGATAGGTGCAATAGGTGAAGGGAATTAAGAGGTACAAACTTCCAATAATAAAATAAGTAAGTCATGGGGATGTAAAGTACAGCCTAGGGAACACAGTCAATAATGTAATAATTTTGTATGGTGACAGATGGTAACTTATCAGGTGCTCATTTTGTAATGTACATAAATGTCAAAGCATGCTGTACATCTGAAACTAATATAATATTGTATGTCAACTATATTTCAATTAAAAAACCAACAATGAGGGGCACCTGGGTGGCTCAGTCGTTAAGCACCTGCCTTCGGCTCAGGTCATGATCCCAGGGTCCTGGGATTCAGCCCTGCACTGGGCTCCCTGCTCCGCGGGAAGCTCGCTTCTCCCTCTCCCACTCCCCCTGCTTGTGTTCCCTCTCTTGCTGTGTCTCTCTCTGTCATATAAATAAATAAAATCTTTAAAAAAAAAAACAACACAACGAGGGGCACCTGGGTGGCTCGTTCAGTTAAACGTCTGCCTTTGGCTCAGATCATGATCCCAGAGTCCCAGGATCGAGCCCCACATTGCGCTCCCTGCTCAGCGGGAAGTCTGCTTCTTCCTCTCCCTCTGCCCCTCCCCCTGCTCGTGCTCTGTCTCTTTCTCAAATACATCTTTAAAAAAAATTTAAGAATAAAAAAATTAAATAAAATTAAAAAGCAACAATGAACTGTTTAAAAGGGTATGTTTTACTGTATGGAAATACCTCAGTAAAGTTACCTCAAAAAATTAAATCATCAGGGCGCCTGGGTGGCTCAGTCAGTTAAGAACCTGCCTTCCACTCAGGTCATGATCCCAGGGTCCTGGGATCGAGCCCCACATTGGGCTCCCTGCTCAGTGGGGAGCCTGCTTCTCCCTCTCCTGCTCCCCCTGCTTGTGCTCTCTCTCTCTGTCAAATAAAAATCTTAAAAAAAAAAAAAACTTAAATCATCACAGCAGCATTATTTACAATGGCCAAGACATGGAAACAACCTAAATGTCCAACAGATAAACAAATGTGTGTATATATGTATATACGTACATACATACAATAGAATACTATTATTCAGCCAGAAAAAATGAGGAAATCCTACACTTGCAAGAACATGGATGAACCCTGAAGGCATTATGCTAAGTGAATTAAGTCAGAGAAAAACAAATACTGCATGATTTCATTTATATGTGGAATCTAAAAAACCAAATAAAAGGTAAAAAAAAAAAGAAAGAAAAAACAAAACTCGGAGGAAAAGAGATCAGACTCGAGGGAGTGGGGGGAGACAGGGAATTGGAAGGTCAAAAAGTACAAACTTCAGTTATAAGAGAAAGAAGTACGAGGGATGGACTGTACAACATGACTCCTGTAGCTAGCATGGCTGTCTACCACACAGGAAAATAAAGCGAGGTGATCCTGAGTTCTCATCACAGGAGAAAATATTTTTCTTTGCTCCTTTCTTCTTTTTTTAAAATTGTATCTACAGAGATGATGGATGTTAGCTGAAACTATTCTGGCAATCATTTCACAATATATGTAAATCAAACCATCATGCTTGATACCTTAAACTTACATAGCGATGTATGTCAATTATTTCTCAATAAAACTGAAAAAAATTAAATCACCTTTGAATAGCCAAAAAATATGTAAGTAGAGACATTCTGCAAAGATACACTAATGTTAAAAATGCTTGTCTGAGGGGCGCCTGGGTGGCTCAGTCGTTAAGCGTCCGCCTTCGGCTCAGGTCATGATCCCAGGGTCCTGGGATTGAGCCCTGCATCGGGCTCCCTGCTCAGCAGGAAGCCTGCTTCTCCCTCCCCCACTCCCCCTGCTTGTGTTCCCTCTCTCGCTGTGTCTCTCTCTGTCAAATAAATAAATAAAATTTTAAAAATAAATAAATAAATAAAAATGCTTGTCTGCTTCTGGAGAGTGGAAATGGGATTAGTAGAAGGAGCAGAGAGTGGAAGACCTCTTTATATGTAAAACCCTTCGTTAGTATTTGAATTTGTACATGATTGTGTTTTATTTAAAAATTTTAAAACTATCTCATTTAAAATAAAAATTAACAATACTTATTCCTAAATACCCAAAAGCCTGGAAGGGCCAAGTTCCCCAAAATGCGAACTGTGGTTTCCTGTGCGCTGTAGGACCCTGGGTCACCACTATTTTGTCATATTTTGTAACGCTTTCTAATTTTTAAAAAATGAACATTTAATCTTTATAAGTAGATAAATGACAAAGCTATTTCCCCACTGGGGAAAGTGATGCCATATATACATAAAGAGAGAAAGATCAGAGCTGCGGGAACCTGGATGCTTCTGAACACTCTCAACTGGCTACTAACTTTGCTGCTAGTTACAGAATTCCCCTCATCCCATCAAGCAAACACATAGGTTTCATTTCTACTCAGCCAACTGCATGAGCTTTTTTCCCTACCATGAAAAGAACATGACTCTTAGAGCAGGCAAAGATCTTAGAAACATTTTCTTAAATGTATAAAAACAGAACCCAGTGGGTGCCCGGGTGGCTCAGTCAATTAAGCATCTGCTTTCAGCTCAGGTCATGATCTTGGGGTCCTGGAATCGAATCCCACATCAGTCTCCCTATTCCCCGCTACTCATGATCTCTCTCTCACTCTCAAATAAATAAAATCTTTAAAAAAAGAAAGAAAGAAAGAACCCAGGAAGATGAAACAACTCGCCCAGGTGCTGTAGCTGAGCTCAAGTCTTACACCATGTCCGACACCCACCTCCCCGGTGCCCCTCTGCGAGAGCTGTGCCCTCTCCCTACATCCCCGAGTGGAACTTGCAGTGAGTGAGGTGGAACAGATTTTGGAGATTATGAAGTTCTTCTATACTGTTGGGAAGGGAAGTGAAGGGGGAAGGGAAGGGGGAGGGGAGGGAAAGCAAGGAAGGGAGG
Source organism: Phoca vitulina (assembly GCF_004348235.1). Taxonomy (NCBI): domain Eukaryota; kingdom Metazoa; phylum Chordata; class Mammalia; order Carnivora; family Phocidae; genus Phoca; species Phoca vitulina. The sequence continues at coordinate 5,503,754 of NW_022589785.1, forward strand.
AGGGGAGGAAGGGAGGGAGGGAGGGAGGGAGAAAAGGAGGGAGGAAGGAAGGAAGGAGAGGAAGGAAGGAAGGGCTTAAATTGAAATAAAGGAAAGATATGGGTATAACTCCTTAAAGAGCCCCAGGGCCTCATCTCGGCATAAGTACCAGCCTGTCCTCTTTCAAACTCTAGAGATGCCAGACTTGACCCAGGGATATGAAGAGATTATATTCCAGCAAAATTACCAGCAGAAGTTTTCATTTGCCACTTAAAATCAGAGCCCTGAAGGAAACCTTACAGTCATCTGCCCACGGTTCCTAAATCTGGCTTAACATCAGAATCACTGAAGGGACTTTTTAAAAACAAAGATCTTGAGCCTTGCCCAAACTTTCTAAATCTCCAGGGGTGAAATCAAAGAATCCATAGTTTTTGTTTTGTTTTTTTAAAGAGATTTTATTTATTTGACAGAGAGAGACACAGAGAGAGAGGGAACACAAGCAGGGGAAGTGCGAGGAGAAGCAGGCTTCCCGCGAAGCAGGGAGCCCGATGCGGGGCTCAATCCCAGGACCCTGGAATCATGACCTGAGCCGAAGGCAGACGCTTAACGACTGAGCCACCCAGGTGTCCCAGAATCCATAGTTTTTAAAGCTCCCCAACAATTCTGATGAGCGACCAGATGATTTTTCATGAGATGACAGTGATTAGGTGGGGCAGGGGAGGGACTAGGATCTGGTCTGCGACTGCCAGTCAGCACTCTCCCTTCTCATGACCTGTTACCTCTCCTGAAATCCTACAATGTCTACCTGGAGTCCAGACCATTTCCCCTTCATAAAGTGAAATGCTGGCATACTGCCTGGAAATCCAGCAGTCCTGTGGCCATTTTACTCAACCAAAAGAACAGTATCTAACTGAAACCCAGCTCTTAACCAACAGGGGCTTCAGATTTCACGCTGCGCTGGGCCACTCCGATCCAGTGTTCTGTCACTGTCTAGGCCCTAGAATTTATAAGCCAATCAACCCTGTCCTCTTTACAAATGGTCATCTTTCAGGTATTGACTCCTACATGGCAGTAATCCTAATTATAGAAATGGTGAATGCTAAAACAATACTACTGACATTGGTCTTTTATGATTTTGGAAGTCACAGATTTCTTCCAAATGTAGGTTCTATTGGAAGACCTTTGAAATGGGTGGGAATTTGCTGAAAGCATGTGAACTCGTCACGGGGTGACTCAGCCTGCAAATGTGTGGGGTCAGAGAGAAGCCACCTTGGGTCTAACACTTGAGTGGGGTCATATATGATCACAGTCTAACAAGTACTTTATTAGCCTAAAGGAAAAGGCATATTTACAGAGGAAACCACCAATGTCATGGGAAATAGAGTACAGCAAATTTTAAAAAGTGTGACTCACATACTACACAATAATCCTTCACCAAAAGGATTTTGTCATATACTACCAGAAAACAAAAAGCCTTTTTTCTTTCTTGGTCTGAGGTTACTATAAAGTCCAAGATGTATGAACAGGCCAAAAAAAAGGGTAGGTATACATAGACAAGCAAAAAGGTATCTGGGGGCGGCTGGGTGGCTCAGTCAGTTAAGTGGCTGCCTTCGGCTCAGGTGGGATTGAGCCCAGCGTTGGGCTCCCTGCTCAGGGGAGAGCCTGCTTCTCCCTCCCCCTCTGCCTGCCTCTCTGCCTACTTGTGCTATCTCTCTGTCAAATAAATAAATAAAATCTTTAAAAAAGTATCTCTTAGGGTAATAGCCACATCTGGATCTGTATGGCCAGTCACAGTTTTACAGGACTGTTGGAAATCAGATGAAATCTTTACACTGGATTCTACTGGAGGAAGAGGGTCAAAACCAAAATTCAAAATAGGATTTTGGGAGGAAGCCTGTAATGTAGCATGTAATGCCAATGCCAACAAATATTCCTAGATCAACTATGCTAGAGCTAGAAGGAATCTCAGATGGGTTCCAATCCAACCCGCCTTATAGTTGTTTATACTATTTATAGCATAGTCACACAGAGGACCAGACAGCAAGTGACATGTTCAAGTTCACACAGCTACTGAGGGACATGGTTGGGACTCGCCTTCAGGACCGACATGCCCTGGCCACAGGATTCAGCTGAGCTGGATTACTGATACGGAGAGGTTCATGAAGAAACCCAAACACATCATTCCAAATTCCATAAAGTCTCTTTCACCTCCCCCCTCCTTTTGCCCAGGCTATGAGATCTATTGATATTTCAGATTCTTCAACTGTTACACTATGGCTGAAAAGAAGGCATTTTTTAAATTTACACCTTAATATTCCAATTTCAACATTTACTGAATGTCTACTCTGAGTTAGGTATCATCCTGGGCCACTGGAGCACAACTGAATAAGACAGTTCATTGTACGTCACACATGGTTCAATAACATCCAAGCCTGCCCCTACTGTGTGGCCCTGTTGTGGGGGAAGCATTTTGAGCAATAACAACAAAGCAATTTGATTATTTCAGTCTGGTTCCTGGTAAGAACTTATCCACATCACAGAAGTCCAACCGTTTCAGCTTATCCTCAGACAGAGCAGGGCATGAACGACTAGGATGCCAGCCCCAACACGAGGCATGAACTCTGAGGATTTCAACAGCAGGTAATTGCTTCTCAGAGGCCTTGGGGAGACCAGGGGTAGGTCTGGACGCAGAAAGGAAGCCCAGCATGACGCCAAAGGCACAATGTCTGTAGCTGGCCAAAAACCCACTGGAGACATGAGCTCCAAAAAAGCACATTTCATTTTTTCAAACATTTCAATTTTGGGGCAATTTAAAAAAGTGACAGACAGTTGTGCTAAATGAGAACTCAAGGTGGTTCCACCTTTGTCCTACCTCCCAGTGACCAGCAAGTTTGGGTGGGATCTCCAACCCCAGCTTCTCCAGCTCTCGCTCCCTGTACTTCTCATACTGCCGGTAACCCGCATACCCGCCACCTGTCACCAACAGAACGGGCAGGGGACGCAGCAGAGACAAGGTTCGAGCAGGGGCAGTGTGGACTCTTCTGGCATCTGTAACAAAAAAACAGGAAAATTCTGAGATTAGGAGAAGGGACAGGGATGAGTCATGCAAACAGCACTAAAACGAGGTCCAGGAAACATCAGTGCATCTTTGATAGGCAGGTGCAACCTTAAGTCACTATTAAGACCCTTCTGTCTCCAAATTCTCCCAATAAGTAAGGGACAAACATTTTTTAAAATTTTTTTTAGATTTTATTTATTTGACAGGGACAGAGAGAGAGAACAAGCAGGGGAAGCAGTAGAGGGAGAGGGAGAAGCAGACTCTCCACGGAGCAGGGAGCCCGATGCGGGGCTCAATCCCAGGACCCCGGGATCCTGACCCTAGCAGAAGGCAGACGCTTAACGACTGAGCCACCCAGGCACCCAAGGGACAAGCAGCTTTCCCATGAAACTACAATGCACCTCAACTGCCACCACAGCCAGAGAATTTAAGACGAAAACACTGACTGAATCACAAAGAGGTCAAGAAACTGATCAAGGTTGCCAGGTTGGCTACCACCAGCCAGGTCCAGGATTGGGAATCAGGCACCATTTCTCACCCAGGACTCTCTGACCTTACTTTTACAATCCAGACCCAATTCTGACTAGGCACTAGTATACTCAAATGCAAACTCCCATAAGCTCTTACAATTCAGTAATAAAAAAGACAACCCATTTTAAAAAATATACACAGGACCTGAACAGACATTTCTCCAAAGAGGATATACAAATGGCCAGTAAGCACGTGAAAAGATGCTCAACATCTATTATGGGCTGAACTGTGTCCCCCCAGAATTCACATGCTGAGTCCTAGCTCTCAGTACCCAGAATGTGACCTTACTTGGATATAGGGTCTCTAGAGAAGTCAACAAGATAGGGGTGCCTGGATGGCTCAGTCGTTAAGCATCTGCCTTCGGCTCAGGTCCCTGGGATCAAGTCCCACATCAGGCTCCCTGCTAGCGGGAAGCCGGCTTCTCCCTCTCCCACTCCCCCTGCTTGTGTTCCTGCTCTTGCTATCTCTCTCTGTCAAATAAATAAATAAAGTCTTAAAAAAAAAGTAAACAAGATAAAATATGGTTATCGTGGTGGGCCCTAATCCGGTATGACTGGTGTCCTTATGAAAAGGGAAAATTTGGAGACAGACATGCTTATGAAGAGAACGCTGTGTGCAGATGAAGGCAGAGATCAGGATGATGCTTCTATGAGCCAAAGATTGCCAGCAAACCATTAGGAGCTAGACCAGAGGCATGGAACAGATTCTCCCTCCTAGCCCTCAGGAGGAAGCAGCCCTGTGACACCTTGATCTCAGGCCTCTAGTCTCCAACCTGAGTACGTTTCTACTACTTAAGCCACTCAGTCTGTGGTACTTTGTTAGAGCAGCCACAGCAAACCAATACAACATCATTAGCAATCAGGGAAATGCAAATCAAAACCACAGTGAGGGACCACTTCATACCCACTAGGATGGTTACAATCAAAAAGACAAGTATTGGCAAGGATGTAGAGAAAGTAGAACACTCATACACTGCTGGTGGGATTGCAAAATGGGCCAGCCACTTTGTAGAACAGTTTGTCAGTTCCTCAAAATGTTATACATAAAATTACAATTATGACCCAGCAATTCTACTAGGGATATTTCTGAGAGAAATTGAACCTACACCTACACAAAAACTTATACAAGAATGTTCAATAGCAGCCAAAAACTAGAAACAACCCAAATGTCCATCAACTGGGGAATGGATAAATAAAATGTGGTGTGCCCATACAATGGAATATTATTTGATGATACAAAGGAATGAAGTACTGACACATGATACAACATGAACCCTGAAAACATGATGTGAAAGAAGCCAGCCACAAAAGGCCGCATATTGTAGGATTTCATTCACATGAAGCGTACAGTACAGGAAACATACTATAGAGACATAAAGTAGATTAGTGGTTGCCAGGGGCTGGGGGGAGGGAGAAATGGGGAGTGATAGTTTAATGAGTCAAGTGTTGTTACTAGCTTGGGGAGGGGGGGAAGAATGAAAATGTTCTAAAACAAATAGTGGTGATGGTTGCACAATTCTGAATATACTAAAAACCACTAAATTGCACTTTTAAAAGACGAATTTTATGGTATGTGGATTATATCTCAAAAATGCTGTTATCAAAACAAAACCTCAAGACCTGAATCCCCAGGACCCTTTTTTTTTTTTTTTTAAAGATTTTATTTATTTATTTATTTGAGAGAGAGAGAGAGAGAGAGAGAAACAGCATGAAAGGGGAGAGGGTCAGAGGGAGAAGCAGGCTCCCCACCGAGCCGGGAGCCCGATGTGGGACTCGATCCCAGGACTCCGGGACCATGACCTGAGCCGAAGGCAGTCACTTAACCAACTGAGCCACCCAGGCGCCCATTCCCCAGGATCCTATACAAAACCAGGGCATACCCTTCTTACTGCCTCTGACTTCCAATGGGAGGAAACCCCCCTGCTCCCGAAATCACCAGCCCCCCACCACATTCTGGGTGTTGCTATTTCTTCTATTAATGAGCAAGTATGGATGTCATCAATCTCTTTCATCTTCTAATTATTCCTAATGAACCATTACTACTTCACAACTAAATATTTTACCTCTGACCAAGTAAGACTGACCACAAAGCAACTTTTTTTTCCTCTTTCTGAAATACCTGGTGACAAGAGATCTGTTGTACCCTCCTCATTGCAGTGAGCCACCATCCTAGACTGACTAGTCACGCTCTACTGAATGCTGCCAGCCACATTACCCTTTCTTCGATTACATGTCTCGCCTTCTCAAAGGCTTACTTTGCCTCTCCAAAAAGAAGTAGTAAGTAGAGACAGCCCTCCACTATTGACCACCTCCCTGCTGGGCCTGTCACCTTATAAAAGCACAGCTTCTCTGCAGATCCAAGATTATGTCTCAATTTCTGAGGCTCCCCTTCTTTCCTTCATGTGATTCCCACGTGTTCCAGCTCGCAAGTCCTTAAGTAGCGCCCAGATGTGCTGCTATTAAATACCAGAGTAAACGTTTCGTTCTCACTCTCATTAACCAATCTGTTTTATTCCTGAGGTACTTTCGCTGGACAGTTCAAAATGGCTTCTGGTATAATCGAATAAAAAGGATATCTAGATAGGGGCGGAGCAAGATGGCGGAGGAGTAGGAGACCTGGATTTCGTCTGGTCCCAGGAATTCAGCTGGACAGGGGTCAAACAATTCTGAACACCTACGAACTCAACAGAAAACTCTCTGAACAGAAAAGCGACCACTTTCTGGAAAGTAGGACGTGCGCAGAAGTGAATCCGAGGCGATATTCGGGAGGATAGACAGCGGGGGAGGGGGCCTCCATCACCGGCCGTTCTAGCAAGTGATAGAGCCACGGAGCACAAAATCGGAACTTTTATAAGTCGGTTCTGCTGAAGGACGTCACTCCAGTGGCTAAGCGGGGGGGTGGAACCCTCGCGGGACAATGTGGTCTCAGGACCCTCGGGGTCACAGGAAGACCGGGGGTGCCTGAGTGTGGCAGAGCTCCCAGGGATTGGAGCGGGGAAGCCGGCTGCAGAGACGGAGCCGAGGCGCGGGCTCTCAGCTTGGGGTTGTCATAAACCGTGATCCGGGGCACAGTCGGGCCACTGCTCCTCCAGCAGGGACCCAACAAGCGGCAGATCCGGGGAGACTCCCCTTCCTCCCCCCGGAGGAGCGGCGCGGGAGCGCACCGCAGGGATCCGCTGCGTTTGGAGACTCCACACGGGGTCGGGTGCCAGAGATAGAAACGCTCGGTCACAGGCTGGGTGAGCACGGAGTGCGGCCAGAGACCGGGGAGACGGGAGTAACTGACGGCTTTTCTCTGGGGGCGCACTGAGGTGCGGGGCCCCGAGTTCTCGGCTCCTCCGCGACGGAGACTGGGAGGCCGCCATTTTCACTCTCGGCCTCCAAAGCTGTACGGAAAGCTTGCAGGGAACAAAAGCTCCCGAGAGCAAACCCGAGCAGATTACTTAGCCCCAACCGGGCAGGGGCGGGGCAATTCCGCCTCCGGCAAAGACATTTGGGAACCACGGCAACAGACCCCTCCCCCAGAAGATCGGCAAGACCAGCCAGCCAAGACCAAGTTTACCGATCAATGAGAACGGCAGAACTCCAGCGCTAGGGGAATACTGCACATAGAATCCATGGCTTTTTTTTACCATGATTCTTTAGTCTTTCAAAGCTAATTTTTTTTTAACTTTTTTTTTTTTTGAATTTTTCTTTTTCCCTTTTTCAACCAACATCTTATCAACCCCTTTTTTAAAAAACATTTTTGGGGCACCTGGGTGGCTCAGTCGTTAAGTTCCTGCCTTCGGCTCAGGTCATGATCCCAGGGTCCTGGGTTCGAGCCCCACATCGGGCTCCCTGCTCAGCGGGAAGCCTGCTTCTCCCTCTCCCACTTCCCCTGCTTGTGTTCCCTCTCTCGCTGTGTCTCTCTCTGTCAAATAAATAAAATCTTTAAAAAAAAAAAAAAAACATTTTTAGAGCCATATTCTATCCCTTCATAGTAGTTACCCTTATTTTTGGCATATATATATAAGTTGTTCTCTCTTTAAAATTTTGAGATACAGTTTCTTCTAACAGATCAAAATATACCCTAAATCTCTAGTGTATGGCTTTGTTCTAGTCTCCTGCCTGATCATATTCTCTCCCTTTTTTTTTTTTAAATCCTCTTCTTTCTTTTTTCAAACAACTTATCAATTCCTTTTATAAAATTTATAATTTTCATCTTTACAGTCATATTCCATCCCTTCATCATATCAACCCTTATTTTTGTACATATATAAATTTTTCTTTCTTTAAAATTTTGGGAGGCACTTTCTTCTAACAGACCAAAATACACCCAAAATCTAGTGTGTGGCACTGATCTATGCACCAGCCTGATCATATTTGATCATATTCTGTTTTTTTTGTTTTGTTCTGCTTTGTTTTTATCTTTTTCTTTTTTTTTTATTTTTCTTTTTTCATTCTTTCCCTTTCTTTTTCCCTGGTTTCAGGTCTTTTCTGATTTGTTTAGAGTATATTTTCTGGGGACGTTGTTACCCTGTTAGCATTTTGTTCTCTCATTCATCTATTCTCCTTTGGACAAAATGACAAGATGGAAAAAATCACCTCAACAAAAAGAACAAGAGGCAGTACCGACTGCCAGGGACCTACTCAATACGGACATTAGTACGATGTCAGACCTAGAGTTCAGAATCATGATTTTAAAGATACTAGCTGGGCTTGAAAAAAAGCATGGAAGTTATTAGAGAAACTCTCTCTGGAGAAATAAAAGAACTAAAATCTAACCAAGTCGAAATCAAAAAGGCTATTAATGAGGTGCAATCAAAAATGGGGGCGCTAACTGCTAGGATAAATGAGGCAGAAGAGAGAATCAGTGAGATAGAAGACCAAATGATGGAAAATAAAGAAGCTGAGAAAAAGAGAGATAAACAACTACTGGATCAAGAGGGCAGAATTCGAGAGATAAGCGATACCATAAGACGAAACAACATTAGAATAATTGGGATCCCAGAAGAAGAGAGGAGCATAAGGTATATTGGAGCAAATTATAGCAGAGAACTTCCCTAATTTGGGGAAGGAAACAGGCATCAAAATCCAGGAGGCACAGAGAACCCCGCTCAAAATCAATAAAAATAGGTCAACACCCCGACATCTAATAGTAAAACTTACGAGTCTCAGAGACAAAGAGAAAATCCTGAAAGCAGCTCAGGAGAAGAGATATGTAACCTACAATGGTAGAAACATTAGATTGGCAACAGACCTATCCACAGAGACCTGTGGGAAAGGACTGGCAGGATATATTCACAGCACTAAATGAGAAAAATATGCAGCCAAGAATACTATATCCAGCTAGGCTGTCATTGAAAATAGAAGGAGAGAGGGCGCCTGGGTGGCTCAGTTGGTTAAGCGACTGCCTTCGGCTCAGGTCATGATCCTGGAGTCCCAGGATCGAGTCCCGCATCGGGCTCCTTGCTCTGCGAGGAGTCTGCTTCTCCCTCTGACCCTCCCCCCCTCATGCTCTCTCTCTCTCTCTCAAATAAATAAATAAAATCTTTAAAAAAAAAAAAAAAAAGAAAATAGAAGGAGAGATAAAAAGCTTCCAGGACAAAGAAAAACTAAAGGAATTTGCAAACACGAAACCAGCCCTACAAGAAATATTGAAAGGGGTCCTCTAAGCAAAGAGAGAGCCTAAAAGCAACATAGACCAGAAAGGAACACAGACAATATACAGTAACAGTCACCTTACAGGCAATACAATGGCGCTAAATTCATATCTTTCAATAGTTACCCTGAATGTAAATGGCTAAATGCCCCAATCAAAAGACACGGGCTATCAGATTGGATTAAAAAACAAGTCCCATCAATATGCTGTCTGCAAGAGACTCATTTTAGACCCAAAGACACCCCCAGATTGAAAGTGAGGGGGTGGAAAACCATTTACCATGCTAATGGACACCAAAGAAAGCTGGGGTGGCAATCCTTATATCAGACAAAATAGATTTTAAACCAAAGACTGTAATAAGAGATGAGGAAGGATACTATATCCTACTTAAAGGGTCTATCCAACAAGAAGATCTAACAATCGTAAATATCTATGCCCCTAACATGGGAGCAGCCAATTATATAAGGCAATTAATAACAAAAGCAAAGAAACACATTGACAACAATACAATAATAGTCGGGGACTTTAACACCCCCCTCACTGACATGGACAGATCATCTAAGCAAAAGATCAACAAGGAAATAAAGACTTTAAATGACACACTGGATCAAATGGACTTCACAGACATATTCAGAACATTCCATCCCAAAGCAACGGAATACACATTCTTCTCTAGTGCCCATGGAACATTCTCCAGAATAGATCACATCCTAGGTCACAAATCAGGTCTCAACCGGTACCAAAAGATTGGGATCGGGGCGCCTGGGTGGCTCAGTCGTTAAGCGTCTGCCTTCGGCTCAGGTCATGATCCCAGGGTCCTGGGATCGAGCCCCGCATCGGGCTCCCTGTTAGCGGGAAGCCTGCTTCTCCCTCTCCCACTCCCCCTGCTTGTGTTCCCTCTCTCGCTGTGTCTCTCTCTGTCAAAAAAATAAATAAAATCTTTAAAAAAAAAAAAAAAAAAAGACTGGGATCATTCCCTGCATATTTTCAGACCACAATGCTTTGAAACTAGAACTCAATCACAAGAGGAAAGTCGGAAAGAACTCAAATACATGGAAGCTAAAGAACATCCTACTAAAGAATGAGTGGGTCAACCAGGAAATTAAAGAAGAATTAAAAAAATTCCTGGAAACCAATGAAAATGAAAACACAACTATTCAAAATCTTTGGGATGCAGCAAAGGCAGTCCTAAGACGAAAGTATATAGCAATACAAGCCTTTCTCAAGAAACAAGAAAGGTCTCAAATACACAGCCTAACCCTACACCTAAAGGAGCTAGAGAAAAAACAGCAAATAAAGCCTAAATCCAGCAGGAGAAGAGAAATAATAACGATCAGAGCAGAAATCAATGAAACAGAAACTAAAAGAACAGTAGAACAGATCAACGAAACTAGGAGCTGGTTCTTTGAAAGAATTAACAAGATTGATAAACCCCTGGCCAGACTTATCAAAAAGAAAAGAGAAATGACCCAAATCAACAAAATCATGAATGAAAGAGGAGAGATCACGACCAACACCAAAGAAATACAAACAATTATAAGAACATATTATGAGCAACTCTATGCCAGCAAATTAGATAACCTGGAAGAAATGGATGCATTCCTAGAGATGTATCAACTACCAAAACTGAACCAGGAAGAAATAGAAAACCGTAACAGACCTATAACCACTAAGGAAATTGAAGCAGTCATCAAAAATCTCCCAACAAACAGAAGCCGAGGGCCAGATGGCTTCCAGGGGAATTCTACCAAACATTTAAAGAAGAATTAATACCTATTCTTCTGAAACTGTTCCAAAAAATAGAAATGGAAGGAAAACTTCCAAACTCGTTTTATGAGGCCACCATTACCTTGATCCCAAAACCAGACAAAGACCCCATCAAAAAGGAGAATTACAGACCAATATCCTTGATGAACATGGATGCAAAAATTCTCACCAAAATACTAGCCAATAGGATCCAACAGTACATTAAAAGGATTATTCACCACCAAGTGGGATTTACCCCTGGGCTGCAAGGTTGGTTCAACATCCGCAAATCAATCAACATGATACATTAACAAAAGAAAGAACAAGAATCACATGAGCCTCTCAATAGATGCAGAAAAAGCATCTGACAAAGTATAGCATCCTTTCTTGATCAAAACTCTTCAAAGTATAGGGATAGAGGATACATACCTCAATATCATAAAAGCCATCTATGAAAAACCCACAGTGAATATCATTCTCAATGGGGAAAAACTTGAGAGCTTTCCCCCTAAGGTCAGGAATGCAGCAGGGATGTCCACTATCACCACTGCTATTCAACACCGTATTAGAAGTCCTAGCCACAGCAATCAGACAACAAAAAGAAATCAAAGGCATCCAAATCGGCAAAGAAGAAGTCAAACTCTCACTCTTTGCAGATGATATGATACTTTATGTGGGAAACCCAAAAGACTCCACCCCAAAACTGCTAGAACTCATACAGGAATTCAGTAAAGTGGGAGGATATAAAATCAATGCACAGAAATCAGTGGCATTTCTATACACCAACCACAAGACAGAAGAAAGAGAAATTAAGGAGTCGATCCCATTTACAATTGCACCCAAAACCATAAGATACTTAGGAATAAATCCAACCAAAGACGCAAAGGATCTGTACTCAGAAAACTAGAAAATACTCATGAAAGAAATTGAGGAAGACACAAAGAAATGGAAAAACGTTCCATGCTCATGGATTGGAAGAACAAATATTGTGAAGATGTCACTGCTACCTAGAGCAATCTACACATTCAATGCAATCCATCAAAATACCATCAACTTTTTTCAAAGAAATGGAACAAATAATCCTAAAATTTGTATGGAACCAGAAAAGACCCCGAATAGCCAGAGGAATGTTGAAAAAGAAAAGCAAAGCTGGCGACATCACAATTCTGGACTTCCAGCTCTATTACAAAGCCCTCATCATCAAGACAGTATGGTACTGGCACAAAAACAGACATATAGATCAACGGAAGAGAATAGAGAGCCCAGAAATGGACCCTCAACTCTATGGTCAACTAATCTTCGACAAAGCAGGAAAGAATGTCCAATGGAAAAAAGACAGTCTCTTCAACAAATGGTGTTGGGAAAATTGGACAGCCACATGCAGAAGAATGAAACTGGACCATTTCCTTACACCACACACAAAAATAGACTCCAAATGGTTGAAAGACCTCAATGTGAGACAGGAGTCCATCAAAATCCTAAAGGAGAACACAGGCAGCAACCTCTTCGACCTCAGCCACAGCAACTTCTTCCTAGAAACATCGCCAAAGGCAAGGGAAGCAAGGGCAAAAATGAACTATTGGGACTTCATCAAGATAAAAAGCTTTTGCAAAGCAAAAGAAACAGTCAACAAAACCAAAAGACAAACGACAGAATGGGAGAAGATATTTGCAAATGACATATCAGATAAAGGCTAGTATCCAAAATCTACAAAGAACTTATCAAACTCAACACCCAAAGAACAAAGAATCCAATCAAGAAATGGGCAGAAGACATGAACAGACATGTTTCCAAAGACGACATCCAAATGGCCAACAGACATGAAAAAGTGCTCAACATGGCTCAGCATCAGGAAAATCCAAATCAAAACCTCAATGAGATACCACCTCACACCAGTCAGAATGGCTAAAACTAACAAGTCAGGAAACGACAGATGTTGGTGGGGATGCGGAGAAAGGGGAACCCTCCTACACTGTTGGTGGGAATGCAAGCTGGTGCAACCACTCTGGAAAACAGTATGGAGGTTCCTCAAAAAGTTGAAAATAGAGCTACCATACGATCCAGCAATTGCACTACTGGGTATTTACCCCAAAGATACAAATGTAGGGATCCGAAAGGGTACGTGCACCCCGATGTTTATAGCAGCAATGTCCACAATAGCCAAACTGTGGAAAGAGCCAAGATGTCCATCGACAGATGAATGGATAAAGAAGATGTGGTATATATATATAATGGAATATTATGCAGCCATCTAAAAGAATGAGATCTTGCCATTTGCAACGACGTGGATGGAACTGGAGGGTGTTATGCTGAGCAAAATAAGTCAAACAGAGAAAGACATGTATCACATGACCTCACTGATATGAGGAATTCTTAATCTCAGGAAACAAACTGAGGGTTGTTGGAGTGGGGGGGGGGGAGGGGGAGGGATGGGGTGGCTGGGTGACAGACATTGGGGAGGGTATGTGCTATGGTGAGCGCTGTGAATTGTGCAAGACTGTTGAATCACAGATCTGTACCTCTGAAACAAATAATGCAATGTATGTTAAGAAAAAAAAAAGATGATAGCAGGAGAGGAAGAATGAAGGGGGGGCAATCGGAGGGGGAAACGAACCATGAAAGACGATGGACTCTGAAAAACAAACTGAGGGTTCTATAGGGGAGGGGGGATGGAGGATGGGCTGGCCTGGTGATGGGTATTAAAGAGGGCACGCTCTGCATGGAGCACTGGGTGTTATGCACAAACAATGAATCACGGAACACTACATCAAAAACTAATGATGTAATGTATGGTGATTAACATAACAGTAAAAAATTTTTTTAAAAAAGGATATCTAGATAATAAAGACAAGACATTTTCATACAGGTTCAAATGGCTGCTTACAAAATCAAAGTTCATAATCCACAGTTTTGGTGAGGGTGTGGGGAACTGATGTACTCACGAGCACCTCCTGCTCATATGCATGTAAGCTGGAACAACCCTCTTTGAAGAGCAATCTGACCTAAATACCAACTTGTAAAATACATAAATCTTTTGATCCCGCAATTCTAGCTCTACAAATTTATCCTGAAGCTGCACTAAGATGTGTTACCACAGAAATGTCTATACTAGAAAAAGCCTAGAAACAACTTACATGTCCGACACCAAATGGTAGTCATTCAACAACTAGGCAGCCAGTAAAAACGATGTGCTCCAGGGATAACTACATGCCAGACATTCTAAGCACCCCACAGATATAAGGTCATTTAATTCTACTAACAACCCCATGAAATAGGAGCTGTTTATCCCAGTGTACTGATAGCAAACTGAAGCACAGAGAGGCCAGCGTCACTTCTAATTGCTACTTACTTGTATAGAAGCCTCTGACAGGCAGCTTCCTTAAGGAGTGTAGGAAGTGGCTCACGGCAGTGTTCTCACAGTGAAGGAGGCTATAATCAAGCAAAAATAAACTGTTAAACATTTATTTAAAAAAAAAATTTTTTTAAGTAGACTCCATGCCCAGCATGGAATCCAACATGGGGCTTGAACTCACAACCCTGAGGATCAAGACCTGAGCTGAGATCAAGAGTCAGCTGCTTAACTGACTGAGCTACCCAGGCGCCCCTATCTTAAAATTATTTTTAAGATTTTATTTATTTATTTGAGAGAGAGAGAGAGAGAGAGAGAGAGAGCACACAAGGTGGGGGAGGGGTTCCTCTCCCTCTGCCCCTCCCCCCACTTGTGCTCGCTCTTTCTCTCTCGCTCTCCCTCAAATAAAATCTTAAAAAAAAATTCTTTAGGGATGCCTGGGTGGTTCAGTCAGTTAAGCGTCTGCCTTTGGCTCAGGTTATGATCCCAGGGTCCTGGGATGAGTCCCACATCGGGCCCCTTGCTCAGCAGGGAGCCTGCTGCTCCCCCTGCTTGTGTGCTCTCTCTCTCTCTCTCTGACAAATAAATAAATATGTATCTTTTTAAATTCTTTAAAAAAAATGTTGGGGTCCCTGGGTGGCTCAGTCAGTTAAGTGGCTGACTTTGACTCATGTCATGATCCCAGGGTCAGGCTCCCCACTCAGCAAGGAGTCTGTTTCTCCCTCTCCCTCTGCCCCTCCCCCTGCTCCTACTCACTGGCTCTCTCTCTCTCTCTCTCAAATAAATAAAATCTTTAAAAAAATTTTTTAGGCGCACCTGGGTGGCTCAGTCATTAAGCGTCTGCCTTTAGCTCAGGTCGTGATCCCAGGGTCCCGGGATTGAGGATCCCTGCTCGGCAGGAAGCCTGCTTCTCCCTCTCCCTCTCCCCCTGCTTGTGTTCCTGCTCTCGCTGTGTCTCTCTCTGTCAAATAAATAAATAAAATCTAAAAAAAAAAATTTTTTTTAAATGTGGATCAACTGGCAAAACTTGAATACAATGTATAGATTCAATAAGTCTTATATCAATGTTAATTTCTTAGTTTTGACCACTGTACTATGGTTGTGTGAGAAAATGATCTTGTAGGAAAAAGGCTGAAGTTCATAGTAAAGGAATGTCAAATCTATAACTTTCTCTCAAGTGTTCTAGGGAAAAAAAAAATATATATATATATATACACACACACATACACATAAAGAGGGGAGAGGGAGAGGAAGGGAGAAGAGTAAAGCAAATGCAATCAACATTTGGGGAATCTGGGTAAACAGAATTTGGGAATTTTATTATTTTTATAACTTTTCTGTAAGTCTGAAACTATTTCACAATAAAGCTATTTTTTCTTAATTAAGCATAAAATTATAATAGGCAGTAATTCAGCACTCTTACACGAAGCCGTATGTTTCCATACCACAAAAGAACAACTGTACACAGCCTTGTAAACATCTAACCCCTACTCATTAAAGACTCTAATACTGGTAGCTGAAACTTTAAATTTTAAATGTTTAGCCTGGAAAAAAAATGACACAAAAAAACCACGTGGAACTATTCTAATATACTTGAAGTCTGGAAGGCTCACTTAATTTAGAATTTTTGAATTCTCTTTTGTGGCTAACTTTGCTATTTTGTCAAGCTAGTTTGACAGAGTGAATGGGTTTCAAGCCTTCTCAGAAAAAAATTACCAACAACTTTCACAGCTTTCCACGCTAAGAAAACATTATTTCTGATTCAGTTTGTTTCTCTTTGTTTCACCTTCACCCAGGGAAACTGGACAATTTCCCAGTGGCAATAAGTGACTGCCAGCAAGGAAAACATTCATGAACTTTTAGTTAAAAATTGGATCTCCCCTAACCAAAGAGCAAATATCTCCCTTTCAATTCAGATAGCACATCAGTTTCCCCAAAATTTAACCTGAAATCTAAAGTAAAGAAACTATGTCCTTGTCAGTAAGTGCTTCTTTTTCTGCTGCAGTTCTTTAGGATAGAAGCAATAATTAAATCAAACTGTCTACATTGCCACTTTTGTGGAAAACAGAACTGTGTGTATGACCTTCCTATGATAATATTTACTTTCATGGATATTTAGTAGTTATGTCTTATATTGATATCCTGCAAACATGATCAGATTTAGGCACCTTCATTTTTTTACTTGAAATTGACTTAAAAACACCCTCACAGCATGGTGCTAATTTGGCTAATGTGATGACTCTGATTCTCCAGTAGGCGAGTCAGATCTGTACGCAGAAAAAGTATGGGGCCATGATAATCACCACCACGAAGGACAGAGAGATAGATGTTCAGCTACTAACACAAAGAAGAGCAGTGTTTCAGAAGATGAATTTCTTTCAGCCCACTGAACAATGCTCATCTCTTAGACTAGAAACTCCCACTACAAAAGCTAAAAGCCTCAAACCCTGCTTTCCAAACAGAATTAGAACAAGAAGTATAAAAACTGACTAAAAGTACATTGTTGTGTTCTGTACACTGCTGTATTATGTGTTCCAGAATGAATGCTAAACCCCCCACCTAAAAGAATGTTTGCAGACTATTGAATCAGGCTTTTTTTCCCCCCCTTGGCTGGGGGAGGTATGAATCAGGGAGAATTGTCTATCCATTGGAACCAGACACACGGCACTCAGGTGGTTTCTCTTGCATGTGGGTCTTCCCCCTTGGCAGCCCTGCCCCAGAACACAGAGCTTGGCTCTCTTGTATGCTGCCTTAGCCCGAGCTCCTGGAAAAAAAAGCCCAGCAAATGCACCATTACACCAATTTGTCTTTTATTACTGGATCATTTCTATCTTCATATAAATCCTGTACTTTCTCCAATCTTACATAAACACTGTCCACCATGTATCCTTCTCTAGCTTCCACCCCACTTTTCTTTTCTCCTTCATAACAAACTCTTAAAAAGAGCTAGGTTCACTCTCAACCATAAAAAATCCTAGAAGAGAACACAGGCGGTAATTTCTCTGACATCAGCTGTAGCAACTTTGTTCTAGATAGGTCAAAAGCAAAAATAAACCACTGGGACTACATCAAAATAAAAAGCTTCTGCACAATGAAGGAAACAGTCAACAAAACTAAAAGGGAACCTATGGAATGGGAGAAGATATTTGCAAATGATATATCCAATAAAGGGTTAGTATCCAAAATATATAAAGAACTTATAAAACTCAACACCCAAATAACAAATAATCCAAATAAAAAATGGGCAGAAGACATGAGCAGACATTTCTCTAAAGAAGACATCCAGATGGCCAACATTCGTATGAAAAGGTGCTCATCATTTGTCATCAGGAAATGCAAATCAAAACTACAATGCAATATCACCTCATACCCATCAGAATGGCTAAAATCAACACAAGAAACAACAGGTGTTGACAAGGTTGTAAAAAGAAAAAGGAACCCTCTTGCACTGTTGGTGGGAATGCAAACTGGTGCAGCCACTGTGGAAAACAGTATGGAGGTTCCTCAAAAAGTTAAAAATAGAACTTATGATCCAGTAATCACACTACTGGATATTTACCCAAAAAATAAAAAACACTAATTCAAAGGAATATATGTACCCGTGTTTATAGCAGGATTATTTACAATGGCCAAGATATGGAAGCAGCCCAAATATCCATCCGATGAATGGTTAAAGAGGATGTGGTATGTGTGTATATATATGTATGTATATATACACACAACACACACATATACATACACACACATATATAATGGAATATTATTTAGCCATAAAAAAAGAATGAAATCTTGCCATTTGCAATGACATGGATGGAGCTACAGAGTATAATGCTAAGCGAAATAGGTCAGAAAAAGACAACAAATTATTTCACTCATATGTGGAATTTAAGAAACAAAACAAAAGAGCAGAGGGCAAAAAAAGAAAAAGAGAGAGACTAACCAAGAAACAGACTCTTTATAACTACAAAGAACAAACTGATAGTCACCAGAGGGGAGGAGGGTGGAGGGATGAGTTAAATAGGTGATGGGGATTAAGGAGTGCACTTGTGATGAGCATCATGTGTTGCATGAAACTGTTGAATCATTATATTGTACATTTGAAACTAATATAACACTGTATGTTAACTAACTGGAATTAAAATAAAAACTTAAAAAAGGGCGCCTGGGTGGCTCAGTCAGTTAACCATCTGCCTTTGGCTCAGGTCACGATCCTAGAGTCCTGGGATAGAGTCCCATGTCTGCTCCCTGCGCAGTGGGGGTCTGCTTCTCTGCCCCTCCCCTGGCTCGCACACGTTCTCTCTCTCTCTCTCTCAAATAAATAAAATCTTTAAAAAAAAAATAAAATAAAAACTTAACAACAAAAAAAAAGAGCTAGGTTCACTGTCACTACTTCCTCACTTCCCACCCTTTCTTAATCCTGTTGAACCAGGCTTTTGTTCCTATCCTGTCACCTCTTGTCAAGGTCACCAACAACCTCCGTGTTGCCAACACCAATGCATGTTTCTTGGGTCTCATATTATTTGACCTCTCACAGCAGCACCTGCCATAACTGATCCCTTTTTCTTTTTTTATTGAGGTATGACTGACATATAACATTGTTAGTCTCAAGCGTACAACATGAGTCAATACTTATATATATTGCAAAATGAGCACCACAGTAAGTCTAGTTAACGTATGTCGCCATACAGCTACAAAACTTTTTTTCTTGTGATGAGAACTTTTAAGATGGACTCTCTTAGCAACTTTCAAGTATGCCATACAATATTATTAACTATACATCCCCATGACTTATTTACTTTATAACTAGAAGTTTCTACCTCTTGATCTCATCATCCTTTCTCCTTCCTGAACCACATCTCTCACATGGCTTCTGGGACCCTGATTTTCCTCCTACCTCTCTGGTGTCTCCCTAACTTCAAACTGTTGCCATGCCCAATGTTCAGATCTCCTCTCTGTCTACACTCCTTCCTAGAGTTGCTCATCCAGTCCCCTGCCTTTATTTTTTTTTAATAATGTACAGTATAATAGTTTCAGGTGTACAATATAGTGATTCAACAATTCCATACATCACTCGGTGCACATCACAACAAATGCATGGCTTAATCCCCATCACCTATTTTACCCATCCCCCCAGTCACGTCTTTAAATAGCCAGATACTGATGATTCCCTCACTCCTAACCCTTCCTAACTCCCCCCTTCAACCTGCTCCTCCCCCGAGAGGTGTCCATCTGTGGTGAGACTACTCAGGTGTTTATCAGATCTACTTCTTCTCCCTGGACACCCAAAACATGGTGTTTCCCAGCTTCCTCTGCAGTAGGGTGTGACCACAGAACTTTGTTCTAACCATGTGAAGACCATTCAGGTTTCCCAGGCATCCACCTCCAGGCTTTCCCCTTCAGCCTGCTTGCTGCAGACAAAAATGCAGAACTTGGGAAGTCATGTACTAAAGACATCAGGAGCATCTTTGAATTACTGTTGCCCACTGATCAGGAGCACTCACTGGGACCTTACAAGATCAAGACATAAACTTACTGTGTTAAGTCAGAGATCCTGGGGTTTATCTGTTACCACAGCAACATTACTATAATACACCATCTCAGCAAAAGGTATCACCCTTCACAAAGCTACACAAATCAAAACCCTAAGATTCATTCTTACAGAAGTCCTTTCTTTCTCACTATCCATATTCAGTCCACTGCCAAGACAGGAAAACTTCCTTTAAAATATATTTTTATCTGCGTAGGGGTATCTGGCTGGTTCAGCTGGAAGAGCATGCAACTTGTTTTCGGGGTCGTGAGTTGAAGACCCACGCTGAGTGTAGAGAATACCAAAAAAATAAACTTAAAATGTGTGTGTGTGTGTGTGTGTGTGTGTGTGTGTATCTTTATCTGCCTATTTCTCACTGCCACCACCACTCACACCCAAGCCCAAGACAACTGATTCTCTTACCAGATGACTGTGAAGGCCTGTTCTCCAGTCTCCAGTTTTCATTCTTGGCCCTCTATATCCTATTCACCGCAAAACAACCAGAGTGATCTTTTCAAGATTTTATTTTATTTATTTGAGAGAGAGAGAGAGAGCATGAGAGGGGGGAGAGTCAGAGGGAGAAGCAGACTCCCCGCTGAGCAGGAAGCCTGATGCAGGACTTGATCCTGGGACTCCAGGATCATGACCTGAGCCGAAGGCAGTTGCTCAGACAACTGAGCCACCCAGGCGCCCCCAGAGTGATCTTTTCAAAACAGAAAATAAAACCAAACCCCATGTACTTGGTCCTTGCTGGATTCTCAGATATCCTGCTGTTTTCCATCTCCTCCTTACTCATTCCTGTTGCCACTCCTAGTACCCACAACTTTGCCTCTTCCCACACCCTTGCATTTGCTGTTTGTTCTACTGGGCACACCCTTCTATGTGACTCACTCCCTCATTAGTCAGTTCTCTGTGAAAAGGTTTCCTCCTGAGTTTGGCCTTCCTGACTACCATTGCCCCTATCAAGCACTAACCCTTTGATTACTTGCCTTTATTTTTTTTTATAGCACTTCTGGCTACCTGGAATGAACAGATTACATATATACATATATATGTGTGTGTGTATATAAGTGTATGTGTGTGTATATATATATACACATATATATATACCTCTACCTATTTGTTTACTGTCCATATCCCTTTTTTTTTAAGATTTTATTTATTTATTTGACAGGGAGAGAGAGAGAGAGAGAGAGCACAAGCGGGGGGAGCAGCAGGCAGAGGGAGAGGGAGAAGCAGGCTCCTTGCTGAGCAAGGAGCCTGATGCGGGGCTCGATCCTAGGACCCTGGGATGAGACCTGACCTGAAGGCAGACGCTTAACCATCTGAGCCACCCAGGTGCCCCAACTGCCCATATCCCTTGATGAACATAGGGGTCTGCGTGCCTTCACAATGAACTATGAACTCCAATCTCAATGGTGAGATTAAGCCCAGAGGAATGTATGGATAAGTTCAATCAGATGTCTCTTCTAGCTGGTGACTCATGCGGGCATCCTGCAAACAGGTTATTAAAGCCCATGAGTGAGCACACAAGTCTGATTGTATGGCTCACTGCCACTCACCAAAAGTGTGACTTTAGAAACGTAATTAATTCTAAGCCTCAATTTCTCCACCTGTAAAAACAGGATCTACCTCATTAAGATGACCTGAGACAATCATGAAAAACCAGCACCTAGTTACATATTACTATTATTTAAAGTAACAGAGTTCAGGGGCTCCTGGGTGGTTCAGTTGGTTAAGCATCTGCCTTCAGCTCAGGTCATGGTCCTGGGGTCCTGGGGTCCTGGGATCGAGCCCCAAGTCGGGCTCCCTGCTCAGAGGGGAACCTGCTTCCCCTTCTCCTCCCTGCTCGTGCTCTCTCTTGCTACCTCTCTCTCAAATGGATGGGTAAAATCTTTTTTTTTCTTTTAAAGATTTTATTTATCTATTTGACAGAGAGAGAGATAGCGAGAGCAGGAACACAAGCAGGGGGAGTGGGAGAGGGAGAAGCAGGCTTCCCGCCGAGCAGGGAGCCCGATGTGGGACTCGATCCCAGGACCCTGGGATCATGACCTGAGCCGAAGGCAGACACTTAACAACTGAGCCACCCAGGCGCCCTGGATGGGTAAAATCTTTAAAAATAAATAAATATGTAAAGTAACAGAGTTTATATTCAGGTGGCACAAACTGGGATGACTCTATCAATTGTCTATGACCAGGGGCACCTGGCTGGCTCAGTCAGTGGAACATGTGACTTGTGACCTCAGGGTTGTGAGTTCATACCCCACGTTGGGAGTAAAGATTACTTTAAAAAAAAAAAATTGTCTATGACCAATGTCCATGCTGGTTAGTCTGTGCCCATATTGTCATGGTTATAAAATCCTTTACCATCATCTCTGGTGGTGATGCTTTAACTGTAGTCCTTCTCTCTCTCCTTTCTGAAGTTATGAAAGCTCTCCTAAAAACAAACTGGCAGACCTTCTGAAGGCCTTATTCCACATTCTATCTTGTATTAGTGTTGAGTGTTTTCTCTCTCTTCTACTAAACTGCAAAGTTCTTTTAACACAAAGCCTATTCCAAATACTGTATCTTATAATTCCTCTCTTCCCTCCCTTCCCTCATGGTTCCTGGCACTGTGGTTTGCAGTGGTAGGAATACCATAAATATTTCTTTTTTTTTTTTTTAAGATTTTATTTATTTATTTGACAGAGAGAGAGACAGCAAGAGAGGGAACACAAGCAGGGGGAGTGGGAGAGGGAGAAGCAGGGAGCACAATGTGGGGCTCGATCCCAGAACTCCCACCGAGCAGGGAGCACAATGTGGGGCTCGATCCCAGAACCCTGGGATCATGACCTGAGCCGACAACTGAGCCACCCAGGCACCCCGGAATATCATAAATATTTCTGAATGAAAGTCTTGCATAAGCAACCACTACCTAGATACTCAGTCCATACTTACCTGAACCTAAGAATCATCTGAGGCACTTGCAGCCCCAAGCTACTACACCTATTGAATCCGAATTTGGCAGCAAGTTGGGGATATATCTGGGAATCTCAATTTCTAATAAACATCCACCCTATTATTTTATCAAACAAGTTTGGGAAACGTGGCCATTAATTATCACCCAAGATGTTGCTTTCTCTTTGTTCTATCACCTGCCACACATCACCCAGTTACTGAAAAACTGCAATACGAGGCTTCCATCTATATGTCTCAGACATGCTTTACTTAAAACTTAAGAAAATGCTGTCTTTTTGGTTTTTGTGTGTATCAATATATAATACCTTTGAAAATTAAAAGTTCTTATTGTGCCCAAATCCTCATCCCTTCCAACCACTGCACCTAAATCCAGTCTCATTTATCTCCATTGATACTAAAGTATGACTCCCCACCTCCAACCCTTTTTTTAATGATGGTGAGTGAGTACATCCTCCACATCATTTTAAAAAAATATCTGGAGTGTCATTTTTTTAGTCTTTTTAACTCATGACACAGGTTTGCTGAATTCATGGCTGACTCATAAACAGCACAGCTGGTATTAATATCAAATCAGAGACCCTCCAGCCCAAATCCCAACAGTTACCACATTGCAGAGCCCCCTCCTGAGAGAACTACACCATTTCTGAATAGTCAATGATAGGAGAGTAAAGCTTTCATGGTAAGGCCAATCACAGTTTCTATTCCCTCTCAGTCCAAATCCAGTGTCCTTTTACTTCCCCAAATTAAAATAACAGGTCACCACGACCTCTGGTCACAGAGCAAGTTTTGGTTAACGCTGCCAAAATTAACCCTGCCGGAAAAACAAAAATCACCGTGCGTCTCCCAAACCCTCGCTCTTTGAAATGACAACAAGCAGCCAACTCTGAGTCATAGCTACCAGCATTTTAAACCATCTTCCAGGAGTCCAAATGCTCCCAAGCTATTTCTGAATAATAAATGCCCTCATGGGGTCCATGCATGAGAGAGAGAGGTCAGGGTCCTGGCTCTGCTACTAACTAGCTGGGTAAAACTGAGCAGGTCCCTCTCCCACTCAAGGCCTCAATTTCGCCAATTCGAAAATCAGCTGGATTTAGATGATCCCTCAGATCTCTTCCAATTCTAAGAACCTAAGAGGTGGGAGTCAGTCCCCAGAATAACCAAGACCCTAATTCCTTATAGACTATTTGAGATTACCGAATCCAACCTCTTGATTCAAAGACCAAGGCTCTGAAACGAAAGCCCCCGACTTCCAGTCCAAAGCTCTTCCCACATCTCACTGCCGTTCCAGAAACACAAACCCCGAAAGGGGCGTCCAGCCCAGCCTCGACTCTAGTGGAGGGCACGCAGCCTATTTCATCTGTTTTGTTTGGGATTTTTGTTGTTGTTGTTGTTGTTGTTTGGTCCCTTCTGCACTTCCACCTAGCTGGAAAGGGCAAAGCGAGAGCGCTTAGGCCAGACCCTAAATAAATCCCGACCTCCCTACGCGCCGACAGTCGCACCTGCTCCCGAGCTCTACGTGAAGGTGGATGGCTCAGTCTTCACCCGACCTCTCCTTAGGGAGCCCGCAAAAGAGAAACGATTTTTCCCTCCCAGCACTCCGGCTCGGCCCAGGCCGCCTCCCACCCCGAGACAGCCTCCCCAGACAGTATACCTGCTCCGCCACGGCTCGATCCCGCGCAGCAACCTCAGGAACTGCCGCCGCACGGACGTCGCCATCTTGTCTCCTCCTTCTTAGCGGGCCACGCCCCCTTTCCACACTTGTGGCGCATGCGTGTGACGTTACGAGCATAGAGCTCACAGGACCAATGAGGAACGCGGTGGGCTGTGGGCGGAGACGGCTAAGCTCCTCCCTACGGCTGCTCCCCGCCCCATCAGCCCAGCTCTTTGGGCACCTCCAGAGCCACGTTGGGTAGGTTCCTGCTGTGCTAAATCGGGGCCTCGGTGCAATGTCGCTAGTCCTCTTTCTTCCCACTGTCGTACGTTTCCTCATGCGCCTGGAAAATGAGTCACCCAAAATCTGAGAATGTATCAACTTAGCCAATTCCCTTATTTACATATGGAGAAGCTAAGAGCATCCACCCTCGGCTACCATTTATTCCGCGCTTCCTAAGTTCCAGGCTCTGTTCTGAGCACTTTGCGTGCACGGTGTCTCGTTCTTACTTTCCCAAACTGGAGAAATACAGCTCCATTTTTTCCTCCCCGAGTCTGCTAATCACAGTTGTCTTCACCAGACGTTTGACACAAGAGGATATATTGCCTGATGCCCGCAATTATTTCTGTGTGGTTATTTAAGCTCGGCTAGTACACAATCAGCCCCTCCAGGGAGCCTAACAGGCATCAGGTTTCCTGTTGGAGGTGAGACGCCTGCTTCTATGGGCCTTTAAAATATGAGAGGGAAAATAAAAAGTATAGAATTAGTTTTACTATTCAAGTGAGACTAGTAACTCAAAAGGGGAGGGGCGGGGTTATTTCAAAATAAAGTGCATTTGGGAAAACTGAAATATCCACGTGCAAAAGAATGAAGTGAACCCTTAACTTATACCATATACAAAAAGTAACTCAAAATAAATCAAAGACCTAAACTTAAGAACTAAAACTATAAAACTTTTTTTTATTTGAGAGAGAGCAAGAGAGAGCATGAGAGGGAAGGAGAGGCAGAGGGAGAGGGAGAAGCAGACTACCTGCTGAGCAGGGAGGTGGGGAGTGGGGCTCTGGGGTCATGACCTGAGCCCAAGATAGACGCTTAACTGACTGAGCCACCCCAGAGCCCCAAACTATAAACCTCTTAAAAGAAAATATAAGGGAAACCTTCATGACTTTGGACTCGATAATTTTTTGAGTATAACACCAAAACGCAGGCAACAACAACAAAATAGTATCAATTGAACCTAATCAAAATTAAAACTTTTGTGTACCAAAGGACACTATCAAGAAACTCAAAGATAACCCACAGAAAGTGAGAATATCTGATAAGCATCTAATATCCAGAATATATAAAGAACTTCTAAAACTCAATGATAAAAAACAAACAACCCCATTAAAAAATGGACAAAAAATGAGCAGTCATTTCTCCAAAAAAATCATGCAAATGGCTAATAAGATGCTCAACATCACTAGTCATTAGGGAAATGCACATCAAAACCACAATGAGATACCAACTTCACATCTGCACATATTAGAATGATTATACATTTTTTAAAATGGAAAATAACAAGTGTTGGTAAGAATGTGGAAAACCTAGAATCCTTGTGCATTGCTAGTGTCAAGGTAAAATGGTACAGCCACTATGGAAAACAATTTAGTAATTCCTCAAAAAGTTAAACACAGAACTATCGTATGATCCAGCAATTTCACTCCTACGTATATACCCAAAAGAACTTAAAGCAGGAACTCAGATACTTGTACACCAATGTTTATAGCAGCAGTATTCACAATAGCCAGAAAGCGGATTTATAGACAAATGGATAAACAAAATGTGATCAATCCATATAATGGAATATTATTCAGTGATAAAAAAGGGGTGAAGTATCAATACATGCTACAACACGTATTAACTTTAAAAACATTATGGTAAGTAAATTAGCCAGACACCAAAGGACAAATATTGTATGATGCCACATGAAGTACCTAGAATGGCAAATTTATAAACAGAAAGTAGAATAGAGGTTACCAGAAGCTGAGAGGAGGGGAGATTGGAAAGTTGATGGGTACAAAGTTTCTGTTCGGGATGATGAAAAAGTTCTAGAAATAGTGGCAATTGTTGTCTAACATTGTGAATATACTTGATGTCACTGAAGTGTACACTTAAAAATGTTATGTATACTTTATCACAATTAAAAAAAAAAAGTCAGTTGATGGGGCTCCTGGGTGGCTCCATTGGTTGGGCATCTGCCTTTCACTCAGGTTATGATCTCAGGGTCCTGGGATCGAACCCTGAGTCTGGCTCCCTGCTCAGCGAGGAGTCCGCTTCTCCCTCTTCCTCTGCCTCCCCTCCTTCCCCACTGCTCATGTTCTCTCAAATAAATAAATACAATCTTAAAAATAAATAAATAAATAATAAAAAGTCAGTTGATAACAAATGTTGAGAAGAATATGTATGGAGAAATCACAACCTTCACACTCCGCTGGTGGGAATGTGAAAAGATGCGATCTCTTTGGAAAACAATCTGGCAATCTCTCAACAATTAACCATAGAGTTACCACCAGATGTCCCAGCACTTCCACTTGTAGGAATATACCCAAGAGAAATGAAAATATATGTCCACACAAAAACCTGTACACAAATGTTTATAGCAGCATTGTTCATAACATCCAAAAGGTAGAAACAGCACAAATGTCCATCAAATGACATAGATATGGAATGGATAAGCAAAATACGGTGCGTCCATACAATGAAATATTATTTGGCAATTAAAAGAAATTAAGTACTGATAGATGTTACAACATGGTTGAACCTAGAAAACATTAAGCTGAAAAAAAAATTATGCTAAGTGAAAGAAGCCAATTACAAAAGTCCACATATTAGGGGTGCCTAGGTAGCTCAGTCCGTTAAGTATTTGACTTCAGGTTGGGTCATGATCTCAGGAGTTCTGGGATCCAGCCCTGCATCAGGCTCTCTGCTTGGTGGGGAGTCTGCTTCTCCTTCTCCCTCTGTCCCTCCCCCTGCTCGTGCTCTCTCTGTCTCTCTCTCTCAAATAAATAAATGAAATCTTTAAAAAAAAAAAGTCTAGGGGCACCCGGGTGGCTCAGTCGGTTAAGCGTCTGCCTTCGGCTCGGGTCATGATCCTGGGGTCCTGGGATTGAGCCCCGTGTCAGGCTCCCTGCTCAGTGGGGAGCCTGCTTCTCCTTCTCCCTCTGCCCCTCCCCCTGCCTGTGCTCTCTCTCAAATAAATACTTTTTTTTTAAGATTTTTATTTATTTGACAGAGAGAGAGACACAGCAAGAGAGGGAACACAAGCAGGGGGAGTGGGAGAGGGAGAAGCAGGTTCCCCGCTGAGCAGGGAGCCCGATACGGGGCTCAATCCCAGGACCCCAGGATCATGACCCGAGCCGAAGGCAGACGCCCAACCGACTGAGCCACCCAGGCGCCCCTAAATAAATAAATTCTTAAAAAAAAAAAAAAGCCTACAGATTATTTGATTCCATTCATAGGAAAATCCAGAATAGGGAAATCCATGGAGACAGAAAGTAGATTACTCATTGCTTAGGGCTGGGGAGGTGGAAATGGGGGACATAGGATAGCTAAAGGGTGTGGGGTTTCTTTTTGGGGTGATGAAATGTAATTCATTATCGTGATGGTTGCACAATCCCTGTGGCTATACTAAAAACCATTGGGTTGTACACTTAAAATGGGTGAGTTATATGGATATACCACATTTGTCTATCCATTCATAGTTGATGAATATTTGGGTCATTTCTACCTTTTCGTAATTATGAATAATGCTGCTATAAACATTCATATATAATTTATTGTATGAACATATATTTTCATTTCTCTTGTGTATATATCTAGGAGTGGAATTGCTGGCTTGTATGTTAACTCACTGTTAATTGTTTGAGAAACTGCCAGATTGTTTCCCAAGATGGCTGTACCATTTTACATTCCCACCAGAAGTGTATGAGGGTTTTGATTTCTCCACATCTGGTCAACCCTTGTTATTTTCTGTCTTTTTAAAATTATTATTATTACATCCATCCTGATGGATATGAAGTGGTCTCTCATTATGGTTTTGATTTGCATTTCTCTGATGACTAATGATGTTTAGCATCTTTTCATGTGTTTATTAGCTATTTGCATATCTCCTTTGAAGAATTATCTATTCAGATCCTTTTCCATTTTTAAATTGTGTTGTCTTTTTATTATTAAGTTGTAAGGGTTCTTTCTATATATTCTAATATAATTCCTTTATCAGATATATGATTTGCAAATACTTTCTCCCATTCTGTGAGCTGTCTTTCATTTCTTGATGGTGTCCTTTGAAATATGAAAGTTTTTAATTTTGATGAAGTTCAATTTATCTACTTTTTCTTTCGTTGCTTATGTTTTTGATGTCATATCTAAGAAACATTCGCCAAAATCAAGGTCGCGAAGATTTACACCTATGCTTTCTTCTAAGAGTTTTATAGTTTAAGACTGATTCATTTTGAGTTAAGTTTTGTACAAGTTGTGAGGTAAGGATCCAGCTTCATTCTTTTGCCTGTGGCTATTCATTTGTCCATTGATTGATTTTCATAGTTAAATCAACCTTGCGTTGCTGGTCATGGTGTATTATCCTTTTTAATATATCGCTAGATTCAATTTGCTAATAGTTTGTTTAGTTTTTTTGCATCTACATTGAGAGAGAGAATGGACTATTTCTCTCTCTCTCTTTCCTTCTTTCTTCCTTCCTTCCTTCTTTCCTTCCTTCCTTCTCTTCTCTCCCTCTCACCTTCCTTCCTTCCTTTCTTTCTCTTTCTTTCTTTCTTTTGCTCTTGTCAGGTTTTTGTTATCATAAATGAATGTGCACTTCTCCTTTTCAATTCTCTGGAAAGCGTAAGATTGGTGCTACATCTTCCTTAAAATTTGGAAGAGTTCGTCAGCAAAGCTACATAGGCATGGAAGGAGATTCAATCACAGACTGAATACATTTAATAGATGTGGGGCACCTGGCTGGCTCAGACAGTGAAACATGCAACTCTTGATCTCGGGGTTGTGAGTTTGAGCCTCACATTGGGTGCAGAGAGTACTTAAAAATAAAATCTTAAAAAAAGTTTAATAGATGTGGTATTTGTTCAGGTTTTCTATTCTTGTGGTGGTTTGGTAAATTGTCTTTTCTTCTAGGAATCTGTTCATTTTATCTAAAATTTCAGTTAATTGGCACAAACTTGTTCTTAACATTCTTTTTTAAAAAAGATTATTTATTTATTTATTTGAGAGAGAGAGTGAGTGAGTGAGAGAGAGCGAGCATGAACAGGGGGGAGGGCCAGAGAGAGAGGGAGAAGTAGAGTCCCTGCTGGGCAGGGAGCCCTATGTGGGGCTTGATTCCTGGACTCCGGGATCATGACCTGAGCTGAAGGCAGATGCTTAACCTACTGAGCAACCCAGGCGCCCCCTAACATTCTTTTATGTTCTTTTTCATAGGATTTTTAGTGACATACTCATGTTCTTTCCTGACATTGGTGAATTTATGAAGTCTCTCTTTTTTTTCTCCTCTTGGTCAGTCTTGCTAGAGGTTTATTAATATTGTTTTCAAAGGACACATTTTAACTTTATTTCCTCTATATTTGTTTTTCTTATTTTATTAGTACTTATTTAGCTGTATTTTTTTTCTACTTTCAATGTGCTGTCCTTTTCTAAGTTTCTGAGAATACTTAGAGCATTTGTTTTTCAGCATTCTTTTCTAATATATGCATTTTAGGCTATAACTTATTTCTAAGTAGAGGCTTAGCTATACCATCTATTTTGGGCTACCATATTTTCAATAATACTCAGTTCAAAATACTTTTTTTTTAAAGATTTTATTTTTAAGTAATCTCTACACCCAACATGGGGCTTGAACTTACAGCCCTGAGATCAAGAATCACATGCTCCACCCACTGAGCCAGTCGAGCGCCCCCAAAATACTTTTTTAAAAATTATTTTTTTTAACTGAAGAATGGTTCACATATTACATTAGTTTAAAGAGTACAACACAGTGATTCAACAAGTCTATATGTATCCATCTCAATGTATTAAAGTACATTGTGGGGGCGTCTGGCTGGTTCAGTCTGTGGGGAGTGCATCTCTTGATCTCAGGGTCATGAGTTCCAGCCCCACATTGGGTAGAGAGTTTACTTAAAAATAAAATCTTAAAAATATAAATAAAACATTTGATGATTTCTTCTTTGACTCTTAAGATAACCATGTATTGCTTAATTTAAAAAGAATTTGGGTTTATCTAGTTTTATTTTTGTTTGTAATTGATATTTAACACAATTCCACTGTGTTCAGAGAACTCACTTGGAATTTCAATCCTTTGCCTTTGTTGAGATCTGCTTTGTGGCTCAAATATGATTAATGTTTTTTTTAAGATTTTATTTATTTATTTATTTATTTATTTATTTATTTATTTATTTATTTTAGAGAAAGAGAGTGCACAAGCAGAGGAAGGAGCAGATGGAGGGGGACAAGCAGACTCCACACTGAAAGCAGAGCCCGACGTGGGGCTCAATCCCATGACTCCAAGACCAGGACTGGAGCCAAAATCGAGTTGGCCATTCAACCAACTGAGCCACCCAGGTGTCCCTGTCTAATTTTTAAAATATATTTCAATTAGGTTAAATGGATTAATCGGGTTTTCAGATCTTCTATAACCTACTAATTTTTGTTTACTAGTTCTATCAGTTGAGAGAGATATGTTCATATCTCCAACTATAATACAGATTTGTCTATTTTTCCTTGTAGTTCTATTAGTTAACATTATTTCAATGTTTATGCAAATTCTATATTGTTATATTTTCCTGCTGGATTTGCCTTTTTTTTTTTACCATTATCAATGTCCCTATTTGTCTCTAGTAATGCTATTTGCCTTGAAGTCTAACTGTATCTGATATTAATACAGCTATGCTATGCTCTTTGCTTTTTGTTCGGTGTTCAGTATGTCTTCAGACTCTGTGTGTCCTTATATTTACAGTGTGTCTTTCATAAGCAGCATTACTGGGTCTTGTTTTTAATTTAGTCTGACAATATTTATCTTTCAATTGGAGTTTTTAGTCCATCAATTAAATTATCAATACATTTGGATTTAAATAGACTCTCTTACATGTATTTTCTATTTCGCCAAATGTTCTATATTCTCTTTTCTCTTTTTTTCTCGCCTATTTGTGGATACATCAAGTTTCTTTCTTAATTACTCTACTCTTCCCCTTCTGATAACTGATGGTTATCATTTCTGTACTAGTCTTTAAATGGTTACCCTAGAGATTAAAACATGTACGTTTGTCTTTTTTTATTTAGGTAAAATTTACATACACAGAAATGCACAAATCTTAGGTATGATTCAAGCCATACAACCACTAACCCAGTCAAGATATAGAACCTCACATTTTCCCAGACTCATGTTTTTGAGATTCAATCATGTTAATGTAGTAGTTCTGTCATTTTTACTACCAAGTAATATTCCGTTATATAAACACACCACAGTTTGTCCCTTCTCCTGTTGATAGAAATTTGAGTTCTGGTTTGGAGTTATTATGAATAAGACTGCTGTAAACTTACTTTTTTTTTTTTTTAAAAGGTTTTATTTATGTATTTGACATAGAGAGAGCACAAGCAAGGAGAGTGGCAGGCAGAGGAAGAGGGAGAAGCAGACTCCCTGCTGAGCAGGGAGCCCAATGTGGGGCTCGATCCCAGGACCCTGGGATCATGACCTGAGCCGAAGGCAGCGGCTTAACCAACTGAGCCACCCAGATGCCCCTGTAAACTTACTTTTACAAGTATTTTTGTGAGCAGAAGTTTTCATTTTTCTTCGGGGTTGGAATTCCTGCATTGTACGGTAGATAGAAGTCTAATTTTTAAGAACTTGCCAAAAAGTTTTCCAAAGTGATTGTATCATTTTACATTCCTACCACCAATGTGTGAGTTCTGATTGCTCCACGTTTTCACCAACATTATTTTTAGCCATTCTAATGTTATGATGTGATATCTCTTTATGGTTTAAGTTGTATTATCCAGGAGATTAATAATGTTGAACACTTTTTTATGTGCTTACTGATCATTCATATATCTTCATATGTGAAAAGTCTGCTCAAGTCTTTTACCCATTTAAAAAATTAAGTTGGGGCACCTGGGTGGCTCAGTCAGTTCAGCTCAGGTCATGATCTCAGGGTCCTGGGATCGAGCCCCACATAGGGCTCCATGCTCAGCATGGAGTCTGCTTGTCCCTCTCCCTTCCCCTCTGCCCCTCCCCCTGCTCATGTTCTCTCTCTCTCAAATAAATAAAATCTTTAAAAAAATTAGGTTGTTTGAATTTTTATTATTGAGTTGTCAGGGTTCTTTATATACTGTGGATATAAGTTCTTTGTTAGATATATGTATTGTAAGTATTTCTTCCAGCCTGTGGCTGGCCTTCTTATATTATTAATGGAGTCTCTTGATAAGCAGAAGTTTTT
Source organism: Phoca vitulina (assembly GCF_004348235.1). NCBI lineage: Eukaryota > Metazoa > Chordata > Mammalia > Carnivora > Phocidae > Phoca > Phoca vitulina. The sequence goes on from NW_022589785.1 coordinate 5,536,670, forward strand.
AATTTTAATGGAGATTAAGTGATTAATTTTTTTCTTTTACAGTTTTTTTTAATCCTAAAAAATCTGTGCCTACCCCAAGGCTATAAAGATATTCTCCCATATTTTTTCTAGAAACTTTGCAGTTTCGGGGCACCTGGGTGGCTCAGTCATTAAGCGTCTGCCTTTGGCTCAGGTCGTGATCCCGGGATCCTGGGATCAAGTCCCGCATCGGGCTCCCTGCTGGGCGGGAAGCCTGCTTCTTCCTCTCCCACTCCCCCTGCTTGTGTTCCCTCTCTCGCTGTGTCTCTCTGTCAAATAAAAAAAAAAGAAAGAAACTTTGCAGTTTTATCTTTTATATTTTGATGTATGGCTCATCTCAAATTATATACGAAGTTAGGTCCATTTTTCCATAAACTTATCCAATTTTTCCAGCACTAATGCTGAAAAGACTTTCCTTTCCCCATTGAATTGCCTTGGCATCTTTGTCAAAATCAACTGACCATACATACGTGGGTCTATTTCTGGATTCCAATGATCTCTATTTGTTTCACTGATTACTGTTGCTTTATCGTAAATCTTTTTTTTTTTTTTTAAGTAAACTCTGTGCCCAATATGGGGCTTGAACTCACAACACTGAGATCAAGAGTCACGTGCTCTTTTGACTGAGCCAGCTGGGTACCCCTGTTTTGGCTTTTATAAATAGATTCTTTTCATTCCCATAAAAATGTTAGAATCAGTTTGTCAAGTTCAACAACAAAAATCCTGTTGAGATTTTTATTATGATTGTGTTGAATCCAGAGATCAATTTGATGAATAACAATATTGAGGCTCCCAATCCATGGACCTAACAAATCTCTCCACCTTGACTTTTCACAGCCAAAAGAATGGTAAGAAGTATAAGTTAGTACTTTTATTCATTCCTAATTAATGCCAGCATCTTAGAACATTCAAAATTCCATTTACCCCATTTTTGCCCTCTGTGTTAATGCTGTAATACATCTTTATTCCACTAGATTTTGTTTTGTTTTTACAAGAATGTATATAGCAGCTATATTCATAAGGTTCCCAAACTAGAAACAACCCAAACATCCATTACAAAAACATTACATTGAGCAAAATAAGTCAGATACCATAGAGTAATATTGTCTGATTGCAATGATACAACATTCAAGAACAGGCAAAACTAATATATAGGGATGGAATACTGAACGGTTGCTACCCTGGAAAGATGCATGAGGTGACTTTCTGGGGTGACAGAAGTATCTGGGTGGTGGTTGCATAGGAGTATACTTGTCAGAACTTATCAAATGAGAAATGTAAGTTCTGCTCATTCTCCAGTGGTTAAATTATAATTTAATCAATAAAATGAAAGAAATCTGGGAAAACCGGGGCACCTGGGTGGCTCAGTTGTTATGCGGCTGCCTTCGGCTCAGGTCATGATCCCAGGGTCCTGGGATCGAGCCCCGCATCAGGCTCCCTGTTCGGCGGGAAGCCTGCTTCTCCCTCTTCTGCTCCCCCTGCTTGTGTTTCCTCTCTGGCTGTCTCTCTCTCTGTCAAATAAAATCTTAAAAAAAAAAAAAATTAGGGGCGCCTGGGTGGCTCAGATGGTTAAGCGTCTGCCTTTGGCTCGGGTGATGATCCCAGGGTCCTGGGATCGAGCCCCACATCGGGCTCCTGGCTCGGCGAGGAGCCTGCTTCTCCCTCTCCCTCTGCCCTCTCTCTGTATCTCTGTGTCTCAAATGAATAAATAAAATCTTAAAAAAAAAAAAGAAAACCAAAAACAAATACAAAAACTACTGAATTAAGCTTGGCTGAAGAAGTTTGCTCCATGAAAACTTCTCCAGTTTCTCCCTGATTGGTCCCACAGCCAAACAAGTTTTAGGGGGAAAACAAATCGTTTTCTACTTTTCTCTTCCAGAGACCATTTCTGGAACGACCCTTTCAGAGCTCAGCTCGAGGTACAGGTGAGGAACATGAAGACTTTTCCTTCCAGTGTATGTACCGTCACACCAGGTCCCAGTCGTATTGAAAGGAAGAGAGGTGCCTGGTTGGCTCAGACGGCAGAACATGTGATTCTTGATCTTGGGCATGTGAGTTTGAGCCCCATATTAGGTGTGGGGATTAAAATAAATAAATAAATAAATAAACTTAAAAACAAACAAACAAAAAAGAAATCCTAGCACAATTTTTCAGATGAGGGTAATCATAACATTTTTCAAGAGTGAGTAACAACAACAACAAAATTAAAAGACACCAATATACAATTTTTTTTAAAAAAGATTTTATTTATTCATTAGAGAGAGAGAGAGAGAGAGCATGAGCAGGGGGAGAGGCAGAGGGAGAGGGAGAAGCAGGCTCCCTGCCGAGCTAGGAGCCTGATGTGGGGCTCGATCCCAGGACCTTGGGATCATGACCCGAGCCGAAGGCAGAAGCTTAACCATCTGAGCCACCCAGGCGCCCCAACAACTTCTTATATTTTAAGAACACACACACATGCATTCCAACCCTCTTAAGTTTTAAGAATATATATGCACACATATATAAATATATTCATATATATAAATATATGTATGTATGTGTGTATATATATAGAGCTAAGAATATATACATGTGTGTGTAAAATCTTTACATATAAAATCTTTAGGGCCTCCTTCCAGCTATGAAGTTCTATGATTTTAAGGCAATATGGGCCTGATTTGGGATCCTGTCCCATAACATTTTCAAATAATGAATACATTCTAGATTGTGTCGCTTTAATGGGGAGAAGGGAGAGGGACTGCACATGGGAGAGAACGTAGGGAGAACAAAGAAGATGCAGCATGAGAAACAAACATGGGCTGCAAATAGGAAAAGGGGACTATAGGAGGGCAGGCAGGTGTCCGGGGCCTCTTCTCCAGCTCCTGGCCTCCTAGAGAACATCACTGCAGTTTTTTCAAAGCTGTGTTGCCAACCTAAGTGTGGAGCATGACCTGCAGGCAGGTACGTGTAGTCAGTGAGGCTGAGTTCACTACAGGCTTATGGCCATCTTCACTGGCCCAGGAAAAGCTGTCTTCATGTAGCAGGTGCAGAGGAGAAACTGATGGATGGCAGTAGCTTATTTACCTGAAACAGGTACATGCAGTTTGCATGATGCAGCCAAACTGAAGGAATTACCCCTAAGGTAGCTTCTAGGGGACTCTTGGACAACAGTAACCAAATTCTAGCCCTTCCAGTTGCGATTAATAACCCCTGAAAGCACCATCTCTACGGTAATGCTGGTGGGTGGGAGAGAGCCTACTCTTTTTCAAGCTTAAGGAAAAGAAAGAAAGAAATGGGTAACTGAATGGTTTTAGTAAAAGATAGTCCCAAACTTTAAAACATGCTCCCTGCCAAGGAGCTCTTTCTGCCCACCAGTCCTGTCCCCGTGCTTTAATAAAAACAACTTTTTGCACCAAGAAAAAAAAAACAAACCCACACCAAAAACAACAACAACAACAACAACAAAACCCCAAAACATGCTCCCTGCCCATCAGTGCTGGCCTCCCCTGGCCCTCCTTCAGCGAGGAAAGGCACCCGCTCCTGTATCCGGGAGGGGTGAGGCACCACGTGAACTTCTTTCAGAGACGCTGGTGGTGTGTGAGTAGATGTGATTCCAAAGAGATGTGAATGAGGCAGCCAAGTCAAATCTCTTCTCTACCTCGAAAATGCAACCTCCTTAGAAGACTCACATTAACTTAAGTTTCGTTTAGAGACAGTCCCCATCACAGCCCTAAGCACAGTGTCTGTCTCTAAATAAATGCAGACAGCAGGAAAGATGCCGACCATGCAAAACTCTCCAAAAGTTCTTCTCTGTCTCCAAACTGGAAAACCTGGAGCATTACTGTAATTCTCACTGCTGGAGTCGCCCATCTCAACAACGGAAAATCTGGATAAACGGGGTTCTCCCCAGTGTTGGGCCATGGATGGAAACCAACTGTCTAACTAGTCATGTGACCCTGGTTAAATGCCTTAAGCACCCTGAGTTTCGGTGACTTATCTGGACGTTGAATATCACTAAGTGCATGGGATTCTGAGGATGAAACGATATAGGACAATCTCAAAGCCCCTGGTAGGTGTGAATTACCCAACAGCTACTGCGCGTTCATTTCTTCCGAAATTTCCATACCACCACTAGGGGGCAGAGTTGGCCTAGGATTTAAAAACGAATTTGTAATCCCCTGAGATTCAATTTTCTTTTTTTTTTTTTTTAATTTTATTTTTAAGGGGCGCCTGGGTGGCTCAGTCCTTAAGCATCTGCCTTCAGCTCAGGTCATGATCCCAGGGTCCTGAGATTAAGCCCCGCATCGGGCTCCCGGCTCAATGGAGCTTCTCCCTCTCCCTCTGCAGCTCCCCCTGCTTGTGCTCTCTCTCTGTCAAATAAATAAAATCTTAAAAAAATAAAATAAAAAGATTTTAAGTAATCTCTACACCCAACATGGGGCTTGAACTCACACCCGGGATCAAGAGTCACATGCTCCACAGACTGAGCCAGCCAGCCAGGCACCCCTCAATTTTCAATTTTTAAAGCTGTTTTGCAAACTGTGGATGGTGGTAGCCACAGTGCATTATAGCTTTTTTTTTTTTTAAGAGGGTTTTTTTTTAAAATATTTTATTTATTTCTTCATGAGAGAGGGAGAGGCAGAGGGAGAAGCAGGCTCTCCGTGGAGCAGGGAGCCTGATGCGGACTCCATCCCAGGACCCCCAGATCATGACCTGAGCTGAAGGCAGATGCTTAACTGACTGAGCCACCCAGGCGCCCTGCATTATAGCTTTTGTGAGTCCTAGACACCTTTGCCTTAATGGACCCCTTCCTCCATAAAAAATAAGTAAATAAATAAAAACAAAAAAATAAAAATAAAAATTGCATTTTACAACTGTGTTGACAATGGAATCCAGGCCTGGTTCGTTGCTATAATTATATATTTTCCCTATTTTAAATAAATTAAAATTAGAACATTGCTGTGGGATATTGCCGTAGCATTATCACGGCCCCTACAATTTTTCCTACTGCGCATAGTGATCAAGTTGGCCCGGGGGGTGGTGGGGAGCGTATGCCATCACTCCTGATACAATGCGTGAAGCTTGGGCTTTGAGAATGTCGGAGTCCTAGCTGGGCTTCCTGTAAGTGATGTGTATCAGTCGGCTACTGCTGCCATAACAAAATACCACAGATGCGGCTGACTTAAACAACGTAAACTAATTTTCTCCCAGTTCTGGAGGCCAGAAGTCCAAGATCAAGTTGTCAGTAGGTTTGGCTTCTCTGCCGTCTCTCTCCTTGGCTTATACAGATGGCTGTCTTCTCACGATGTCCTCACATGGTCTTTCCTCTGTGTGTGCATATTCCTGGTGTCCCTTTGTGTGTCCAAATTTCCTCTTCTTATAAAAACAGCCCTCAGATTTGGATTAGGGCCCACCTTAACATCTCATTTTATCTTTCATCATCTTTTTTTTCTTTCTTTCTTCTTCTTCTTCCTTTTTTTTTTTTTTTTTTTTTAGTAATCTCTTCACCCAACATGGGGCTCCAACTCACGACCCAAGATTAAGAGTCACATGCTGCACCACTGAGCCAGCCAGGTGGCCCTACCAGTCTCATTTTAACTGAGTCACCTCTTTAAAGTCTCATTTTATTTTTATTTTTTTAAAAGATTTTATATATTTGAGAGAAAGAGAGAGAGATAGCAAAAGAGAGAGTGCATGAGCAGGGGGGAGAGGGAGAAGCAGACTCCCCCTGAGCAGGGAGCCGGATGTGGGGCTTGATCCCAGGACCCCAAGATCATGACCTGAGCCAAAAGCAGATGTTTAACTGACTGAGCCACACAGGTGGCCCTTTTTTTAAAAAAATTGAGATTTTATTTATTTATGACACAGAGAGGGGGGCAGGGAGAAACATTAAGTCAAATCAACAAGGGGAATCAGCATGTATAATTTTCTTTTTTTTAAAGATTTTATTTATTTATTTGACAGAGAGAGAGATAGCGAGAGCAGGAACACAAGCAGGGGGAGCGGGAGAGGGAGAAGCAGGCTTCCCGCCGAGCAAGGAGCCCGATGTGGGGCTCGATCCCAGGACCCTGGGATCATGACCTGAGCCGAAGGCAGACGCTTAACGACTGAGCCACCCAGGCGCCCAGCATATATAATTTGAGCTCAGTAGATTTTTTGGTGGTAAAGCAGAGGCTGTTTAGATTGAAATTATATCAATTGTTAGTTGTGAGGAAGAACTAAAAATCAATGTTAAGTGGGTTTGAGTAACCCAAGTACAACTAACTCTATGAGCAAACTTCTGTTTTGTGACATTACACTCAACACTCACTAAAAACAGTGACTTGGCAGCTTGTGAGAGCCTTTATCAACTCCCTGTATTTACCTTCCCAGCACTCATCACTTTGTCATTGTCTATCTATTGTTACAATTTAAAAATTACCACTTAGCTCTGTCTCCTTCTCCCAGAAGGCAGAATCCATACATCTATTTTCTCATTAAGTCCCTAGCACCTGCTACAATGGGGCATGGGACATGGGAGGTGCTCAACAAATATTTGTAGAATGAATGATTCAAAGCAGTGCAGAATCAAGTGATCCTAAACCGGGGCCCAAATGCTGGAAAGGTGAAATAACTGCTTTCTTAGAAAGCACCATGCTGGGGGCGCCTGGGTGGCTCAGTCTATTGGGCATCTGACTCTTGGTTTTGGCTCGTGTCCTGATCTCATGGGTTTTGGTTCCTGATCTCATGGGTTGTGGGATCGAGCCCTGCGTTGGGCTCTGCGCTCAGTGGGGAGTCTGCTTGAAGATTCTCTCCCTCTACCTGTCCCCCCCACTCCCTCTCTTTCTCTCTCAAATAAGTAAACAAATATTTTTTTTAAAAAAGGAGGGGTGCCTGTGTGGTTCAGTGAGTTAAACATCTGCCTTTGGCTCAGGTCATGATGCCAGGGTCCTGGGATTGAGCCCCAGATCAGGCTCCCTTCTTGTGGGGAGCCTGCTTCTCCCTCTCCTTCCTCTACCTTCTCCCCATCCACTGCTCATGCTCTTACTCTCGCTCTCACTCAAATTAAAAAAAAAAAAAAATCTAAAAATAAATAAACAAAAGCTCCATGCTTTTGGGTATTAGGCCATTGAACAAAAGGAATTTATCCCATTTCTGCTGCTGTCTTCCTAGCAGTCTTTCTTCAAGGTCTCCCGACACTCCCCCTGACCTGCAACAGCCCCTGAGGCCAAGGAAAGGAGTGGAGAGGCTGATGCCCCCTTGTTCGTTCAAGGACAGCTTCTTCAGAGACCCAGGACTGTTGGATCAAGAAGGTTTCCCTGGATACCCCCCACCCCCACCCACTGCAGCAGGCACCCAAGGAGCAGCCCACGCTGTCCACCTGTATTGATCCCTACCCCCCAGGACAGAACTTCAAACCAGATCTGGGCATGTATATAAAATACAAAAAGACTGAAAGGTAGAAAGAGGCCGACTGACTAGGTAACTCAGGGTACAGGTAACAACATAGTGATGAGTTACCTGGGGTTTCTTTTTGCCTCATATACTCCAGACTTGGAGCTGAAAATGTTGGCAACTAGAAAATGCCTATGGGCACAGACCAAAAAAAAAAAAACAAACCCCAACGAAAGCGTGTGGTCTCTAGCCAAAGGACCAGGAAAGGGGGAGCCTCTCAGAAAAGAATGGACAATAGCCATTCTACTCCAGCCAAGCACCATAGATAACTGTGGCTACACCCCCAGCAGCAGAGGCTGAATGGGGAGCCTAGACTTCCATCTTCGGCAATTGTAATAAAGCCCCTCAACCTCCCCACCCGGCTGGTGTCAGAGAAGGTCAAGTAGGGAGCTAGGACTTCCATCTCCATCCGGAGGTAACCAAGCTCACCCTCTTCACCCCCACAGTATCATGGGGACCATGTGGGGAGCCCTGACTTTCACCTACCTGGAAGGATCAAGGCTCCCTAGCCCTTCCCACCAGGCTGGTGTCAGAGGACATTTAGTGGAGAGTCAGAACTCTCAACCTTTGACCAGCAATAACAAGGCCACCCCCTCCCAAATCTGTGGTATCAATGGAGGCCAGTGTGGGGCAGTAATGAGGCACTCTTACCCCTCCCAGCTAGGGAGGCATCAATAGAGTCCTTATGGGGAGCCAGAACTCCCACCTCAACCCAGTACTAGTGAGGAAGACCCCCTCAGGTAGTGACAGAGGCTAGTGAGTGGGAACCTGGCTTTCCCCTTAAGTGGCAGTAATCACTAGAAATTAGCTAAAACAGAAGTTCTCAATAAGATTCAGGGTCTTTTATAATACCCAAATGTCAAAGTTTCAATGAAACTTGCCATACCAAGAACCAGGAAGATCTCAAATGGAATTAAAAACAAAACAAAACAAAACAAAAAAACTGATCAATATATACCAACACAAAATGGCAGAGATGTTAGAATTACCTGACAAAGACTAAAATATTTTAAAAGCAATCATCATAAAAATGTTTCAGTGAATAATTACAAACACATTTGAAACAAATGAAGAAAATAGTAAGTCCTCACAATGAAATAGAAAGTCCTAGCAAAGAAGAAGAACCAGGGGCACCTGGGGGGCTCAGTTGGTTCAGCATCTCTTGATTTCAACTCAGGTCATGAGGTTGGGGTCGCATCAGGCTCCATGCTCAGTGGGGAGTCTGCTTGGGATTCTTTCTCCCTCTTTCCCTCCCCTCTCTTGCATGCGTGTGCACGCTCTTTCTCAAATAAATACATCTTTAAAAAGAAAAACCAAATGAATATTTTAGAACTAAAAAACACTAACAAAAATTAAAAAAAAACACACACACACACAACAAAAATTCAGTGCATGGGCTCAGCAGCAGAATGGAGGGACAGAGGCAACAGTAAACTTGAAGATAGAATAGAAATGACCCAATCTGGGGCGCCTGGGTGGCTCAGTCGTTAAGCGTCTGCCTTCAGCTCAGGTCATGATCCTGGGGTCCTGGGATCTAGCCCCGCATCGGGCTCCCTGCTCCGCGGGAAGCCTGCTTCTCCCCCTCCCACTCTCCCTGTTTGTGTTCCCTCTCTCGCTGTGTCTCTCTGTCAAATAAACAAAATCTTAAAAAGAAAAGAAAAGAAAAGAAATGACCCAATCTGAAAGAAATGTACTGTATCTTGATAGAAACTGTCTTGCTTATTCAGGCTGTTATAACAAAATACCACAGACTGGGTACTTTATAAACAATAGAAATTTATTTTCTACAGTTCTGGACTCTGGTAAACCAAGATCAAGATGCCACTTTGGTCAAGGTCAAGTGAAGGCATCTTCTGGGTTTCAGACTTCCGGTTGTGTCCTCACCTGGTGGAAGGGGCTAGGGAGCTCTCTGGAGCCTCCTTTATAAGGCACTAATCCCATTCATGAGGGCTCCACCCTCATAATTAGGCAGATCCCCAAAGCCCCACCTCCCAGTACCATCATCTTTAGGGGTTAGTACTTCAATATGTGAATTTTGGGGGACACGTTCAGACCATAGCAGAAATGTACTGTTATCTTGACTGTATCAATGTCAATACCGTTGTCATATTGCATAGTTTTGCAAGATGTTATCATTGGGGGAAATTGGCTTCTCTGTACTATAATTTCTTGCAGAATGTGCATGTGAATCTACAAGTATCTCAAAATCAAAATGTTTTATTAAAAAAAAAATCTTATGGGGCGCCTGGGTGGCTCAGTTGGTTAAGCATCTGCCTTCGGCTCAGATCATGATCCTGGAGTCCTGAGATTGAGCCCCGCATCGGGCTCCCTGCTCCGCAGAGAGCCTGCTTCTCTCTCTCCCTCTGCCTGCCGTTCTGCCTATCTGTGCTATCTGTCTGTCAAATAAATAAAATCTTAAAAAAAATAAATAAAAATGAAAATAATTTTAAATAAATAAATAGATAAAAATCTCATTCCAGGGGCGCCTGGCTGGCTCAGTCTCTTGATCTCAGGGGTCATGAGTTCAAGCCCCAGGTTGGGCATAGAAATCACTTAAAAAAATAAATAATAAAAATAAAGATTTTTAAAAAGATTTCTCCAAAATCTCATTCCAGACAGATTTGAGCCAGCCTTCTGTGCCCTCATTCAGTTGCCTCTGGAATAAACCCTTGCCCTGATGCATTAAGAAAAAAATCTCATTCTGGCTGTTGTGTAGAGTTGGATTGCAGGGAGCAAGAGTGCCTGTGGGTAGATCGCTCTTTTGTAAGTCTTTCATTTTAAAGAGGTCATGTGACTTTCTAAGGGTCACGGGGTCAAGTAAGTGAAATGGCTGGGCTATTACACCCAAATTGTCCAACAATTTTCCAGGATGACTTTTTATGAATCCTATGCCTTCCAAAGAATACTGGAACAATGTGGGTTCTGAAGGGTAACAATAGAACTCTGTTGCTGGTAAGTGAATCCAGAACTAAGGTGGAGGGGGATGTGAGGAATGCAAAAGGCATTTAACCCCATTCAGCAAATACAAGTTTTGTTACATTGTTGTGGGAGCTTTAACATCTGAGTGATTTGCAGCATGCAGTCCTGGGAAGAAACTCCAAGAGTCCCTGCTGAGATTTTCATTTTTGTGACTTTGAAGCTGGGGCCAAAAACACTGGCAAAGACTTGTTCGGCAAAGCAGATTTTTTGCTGTTCATAAGATTACTTCTCAGGTAGAACAAGTTTTTGGCTATTTCTGTCCATAATTGTTATCAATTTTGTTTTCTTATTTACACTCTCTGGTAGGTTGAATTATTACCCATTTGTTCCAGTTCTTCATACCTCCCTGTATTACATTCATGTTCTTTTCCTTGTGGCTTTGTGATTCTTCCCACTATGGGTAGAATATTTTCCCCTGCTCTGTTGATATTGAGGTTGGCCATATGACTTGCTTTGGTCAACAGAGCATGGAATGATATGAGGCGAGCAGAGGCCTTCAATGTTCTTTTGTGGTTTGGCTTGGCTCTCTTGCTCTGGGGAGCTATTGGTGCAAGGAGTGTGAGAGATACTTGGACCACACTAGAACCTAAACTACAGCCAAACCCGGCTGACCTGAAGTCTGAAGCAGAGCCACTGAACTGAGCCCACTCTAGATCAGCCAAACCACAGTTGACCTATATAGATCCAAGAGCAGGATAGTAAATGCTCACTGTTGCTCTCCCTTGAATTTAGGGTGGTTTGTTATGCAGCAATATTGCAACAATAGCTCACTAATACACACTAGGAATGCTCATCTAATTTAGATTTTATACACAGAATGTATTCTATTAAACTTTATTATTTTTACAATTTGTCTTTCCAAAGCAGTTCTTTCAAAATGTGTAACTTGATCTTGCTCATTTTTATTTCAGTCTTAATCTTGCCAAAAATCTTTTTTTTTTTTTTTTTTAAAGATTTTATTTATTTATTTGACAGAGAGAGATAGCGAGAGAGGGAACACAAGCAGGGAGAGTGGGAGAGGGAGAAGCAGGCCTCCTGCGGAGCAGGGAGCCTGATGTGGGACTCGATCCCAGGACCCTGGGATCATGACCTGAGCCGAAGGCAGACGCTTAACGACTGAGCCACCCAGGCGCCCAATCTTGCCAAAAATCTTATTAACATTCCGAGGTGGCCAGTTCTCTAAAAGAAAGTTTCCTCTGAGTTCTGGAGTTAACAGATGTATCACTTATTTTTATCACACCCACCTGGAGTGTCACAGGGAAATGGCAAAATTTGCTAAATGAGAAGGTAGTCTCTTACTTTGAAAGTTCTTTATCTTCCAAGGCCAAGAAGAGATACCAAGACTTTGACATCTTTGTTCTAATGATGTGCATGTGTTCATACTCCTTAACTGGAAAGTCCTTTTCCAAAAGAACCTAGTCTGGCCATTGCCTTCCTGAAGCAGAGGACCCAGACCATTCCTGCTCTCCTCCAGTAGACTGCACCATCTCTCTGAATCCCTACTGGTGCAGAAATTCTCCAGTTATGCTTCTACGATGGTCTACTCTACAGCAATGGGAAGCAATGACCCATATCTACGTATATCAACCTGAGTAGGTCTCAAAAATAAAATGTCAATTGAGAATAACCAAGACGCTAAATGACACATACTCAGTAGACGATTGGTGCACTTTAAAAACAAAATACAGGGGCACCTGGGTGGCTCAGTCGGTTAAGCATCGGACTCTTGATCTCAGTTCAGGTCTTGATCTCAGGGTTGAGAGTTCGGCGCCCCACCACCCACCCCCCCCCCGGGCGAGTTGGGCTTCATGCTGGGTGTGGAGCCTAAAATAAAAAGTAAAAATAATAAAACCAAAATACGTATCCTGTCTGTGGATGCCGGCAAGTAAGCATTGTTCAAGTTTCTCCTCCTGCTGGCATACCTAAGTCAGTCTCCCGAAGATTCTGAGCAGCTGCAGAACTCTTTGTGGAAGCTTTGAAACAACTGATGAGTCTGAGGAGCCATTCTGAGCAAGGCAGAATGCTCACGGACTCTGTGGTAATGAGAGATCCAAACACTAAGTGCTTCAGGGGAGGGTGGATTGGAGAGTCGTGGAACCGAAGAGAAGATTCTCAAAGACCTGGTGCCCGCTTTACCTGACATTAAAGAAGATGCTGAAGGACATCACTTGAGATTATTTTGAACACTATGAGAAAATTGAAATCATTGAAATCATGGCTGACGGAGGCAGTGGCAGGAAGAGAGACTTTGCTTTTGGGACCTTGGATGACCACGACCGCCTGGACAAACTGTCATTCAGAAACACCATTCAATGAATGGCCACAACTGTGAAGTGAGGAAAGCCCTATCTAGCAAGAGATGGCTACTGCTTCGTCCAGCCAAAGAGGTGGAAGTGACTCTGGAAACTTTGGTGGTGGGCGTGGAAGTGGTTTTGATGGGAATGACAACTTTGGTCATGGAGTAGTTAGTGACTGAGGTGACTGTGGTGGCAGCCATGGTGGTGGTTGCCTGTGGTGGCAGTGGGGACGGCTGTAATGGATTTGGGAAGAATGGAAGCCAACATAGAGACGGCAGAAGCTATGATGATTTTGGCAATTACAACAATCAATCTTCAAATTCTGGACCCAGGAAAGGAAAACACTTTGGAGGCAGAAGCTCTGGGCCCTATGGTGTTGGAAGCCAATACTCTGCCAAACCACAAAACCAAGGTGGCTATGGTGGTTCTGGCGGTAGCTATGGCAGTGGCAGAAGGCTTCGATTACTGCCAGGAAATAAAGCTTAGCAAGAGAGCAGAGCCAGACAAGTAACAGGGAAGCTACAATAGATTTGTGAACTCAGCCAAACACCATGGTGGCAGAACCTACCTGCTACAAAGAAGACAAGTTTTAGACAATATTCATGTGTATGGGCAAAAGACACAAGGACTGTATTTGTGACTAATTGTATAATAGGTTTTTTTGGTTTCTGTTCTGTATAAAGTTGAAGCATTCCAATAAAAAGTCTTAATACAGATTTTTTTTTTTTGCACCCATACTGTTGATTGCTAAATGTAATAGTCTGATCATGATGCTGAATAAATGTGTCTTAAAACCAATATAGGTGCACATGGCTGGCTCAGTCAGTAGAGCATGTGACTCTTGACCTTGGGGTCATGAGTTCAAGCCCCACACTGGGCATAGAGCTTACTAAACAAAACAAAACAGTATAAAAATAATATTGTAAGTTGCTTATGGAGAGAGAGAGACAGACAGAGACAGAGACAGACAGAGAGGAGGTAGGGCACTGAGGCACAAATACTAATCTTCCAATAGTGGCTATCTCTAGGGAGTGGAGCCAGGGATGTAACAGGGACTGATAATCTGTTGGGACCTTGGTGATATCGGTAATCTTTTATTTCTTTTAAACATGACTGGAGGGGCGCCTGGGTGGCTCAGTCGTCGGGTGTCTGCCTTCGGCTCAGGTTATGATCCCAGGGTCCTGGGATCAAGCCCCGCATCGGGCTCCCTGCTCCGTGGGAAGCCTGCTTCTCCCTCTCCTGCTCCCGCTCCCCCTGCTTGTGTTCCCTCTCTCACTGTGTCTCTCTCTGTCAAATAAATAAATAAAATCTTTAAAAAAAAAAACGACTGGAAGCAATTTGAAAAATGCTAATCCTTGTTAATTCTGAATGGTGGAAATATGGGTGCTTTTGTTATTCTTTGCTCTTTTCTGCAACTTTTACATTTCTTAAAAAAAAAAAAAAAGGTCTTTTCTCTCCCCACAGCACTTCTTTCTGTATCCTAAAACTTGCCAGCCTGTCTCCTCTCAGTTCCTGACCCATGTGTCTGCCTCTCCTACCTGTCAACGACCTTCCAGAGGACTGGTTATTTTGTGTCCTACGGTGCTCAGGCAAGCCATGATACATTGATCTGTTCAATAAGCAGTGACTGAGCACGAGTGTACCAGAGATGTGCAAGGGGCTGGGGATAGCAAACAAGACCTCGCTCTCCTGAAGCTCACAGGGGAGGGGCATCCTGGGGAGTGAGCAGGCAGCACAGAGGGTGGGAACAGAGTGGGAAGGGGCTGGGGGAAGCCCCCAGAGACCTGAAGAAGGAGAGGCAGTCCAACGAAGGGGTGGGAGAAAGAATATCTCTGGCCAAGATGACAGCTTCTTGCAAAAGCTTTAAGGCAAGAGACAGCATGGAGGATCTGAGAAACTAGACGAAATTCAGGGTGGTGGAGTAGCAAAGGGAAATGAGGCTGGAGAGGAAGGCACAGGCAGAAATGTTGCATTTGGTAGCACAGACTCATGGTCCGGAGGAGACTTGGGCTTTAAGCCTGTTTCCTCATCTACAAAATGTGGATTAAAATGATCTACTCCAAGTTGCTGTGAGAATTCAAGGTCTTTTTTTTTAAGATTTTATTTATTTATTTGAGAGAGAGAGACAGCGAGAGAGGGAACACAAGCAGGGGGAGTGGGAGAGGGAGAAGCAGGCTTCCCGCAGAGCAGGGAGCCCGATGCGGGGCTCGATCCCAGGACCCTGGGGTCATGACCTGAGCCGAAGGCAGACGCTTAACGACTGAGCCACCCAGGCGCCCCAGAATTCAAGGTCTTAAGAACAAAATTTGTGCCCTTGGGCAGGGCTCTGTAAATGGTAGTTACTATCTTTACTTGGGGGTGAGGAGAAAGCAATGGAGAGATTTTTAAGAGGTGGTTCTGACAAGGGCGAAATTGTGTTTTCCAAAGCCTGCTTATGCAGGCAGCAGTAGGGGAAGGCAGCCAGACTCATCAACTGCTGCAATGCTTTGGGATATTTGCCTCTGTGTTTGCACTATTTCAAGGACCATTTCACCATCTTCAAGAGTCTGAGATTAAAAATGCAAAAGAATGGAGCACCTGGGTGGCTCAATAGGTTAAATGTCTGCCTTCAGCTCAGGTCGTGATCCCAGAGTCCTGGGATTGAGCCCCATGTCAGGCTCTCTGCTCAGTGGGGTCTGCTTCTCCCTCTCCCTCTGCCTCTTCCCCAGCTTGTGCACTCGCTCTCTCTCTCAAGTAAATACATAAAATCTTTGGAAAAAAAATGCAAAAGAAAAAGGAGAGAAAAATTGGGACACCTGTGTGGCTCAGTTGGTTAAGTGTCTGCCTTTGGCTCAGGTCATGATCCCAGGGTCCTCGGATGGAGTCCTGCATCGGGCTCCCCACTTCTCCCTCTGTCTGCCGCTCCTGCTTGTGCTCGCTCTCTGACAAATCTTAAAAAAATAAAAAAGGAGAAACATTCTCAAGACGATTCCTCTGCATGGGAGTCTCTGTCTTCCAGCACCCCGCACTTATGTCCTTGGGCGAGGGATGCAGTCTCTAGGTTGGGCTGCACGTACCGTCTCCCAGGTAGGTGACCCCACTGCCTTGCCACTTCTGTTATCGGTAACTCAACCGGCCCCTCCCCACCTGTGAGCTCCAGCCAATCAGAAGGTGTGAGGCCAGCTGTGAGTGTGGCTGCAGCTGGAGCTGGGCAGAGCCAGGCATCAGAAGAGTCGACCAAGGGCGCCCAGGTGGCTCAGTCGGTTAAACGTCTGCCTTGGGCTCAGGTCATGGTCCCAGTGTCCTGGGATCAAGTCCCGCATCGGGCTCCTTGCTCAGCGGGGAGCCTGCTTCTCTCTCCACCTGCCACTGCCCGTGCTTGTGCTCTCTCAAATAAAATCCTAAAAAAAAAGAAGAGTTGACCAGTTTTACCTTGTGTATCTGGGCAGCCGCAGGCCAGGTCCCTTGAAGAGTAATTGAAGGGAGAAGAATTACATGGCCTTCACATATTCAGAGTCAGGGCATTGAAGAGGATTTTACCAGGTCTGTGCAGCAACAAGTTCTGTGAAAGCAGCCCCACGACATGTTTATGCAGCTCCTACCGTGTATGTGAGGCACTGCGTTAGGTGCTTCAGGAGCCAGGAGAGCCCAGGGTGAGTAAAACAAAGTCCCTGACCTCAAGGAGCTTACATTACAGTGATGAATATGTACTAAGTAGTAGTAAATGCTGTAAAATAGAAAGTATCATAAGGGTGATGTAGAATGGGAGGGGATACAGCTTTAGGAAGGGTGATCTGGGAAGGCAAAGATTTGAGGGAACATGTAGAAACGTGGGAGAACATTCTGGGCCCTGGAAAGGGAGCATGCCTGGTCTGTTCAAGGAACTGTGAAAGGTCTGTAGGTAAGTTCTATCCAAATTGCTACTATCTCCTCCGTGAAAAGGGGGAAGACACTGGAAGTGTAACATGTTATGACTCACCTATGACCTTGGAAGTTGCTTAAAAAATTAGGAATTTTCTAGAACTCTTCTCAAGCAAAGTCCCAGAAGGAACTGCAGAGATGAGGTCTCCATCACTGCAAGAGGGCAGGACACCACAGAGGATTCTTAGCTTCTTTCTGGGACAAGTCGGTGTGGTGTTAGAGAGCCATGTTTTCAGTCATTCTTTCACTAGTTGCCATTGGTTAAAGAGAGAGCTGAGGATGGAGTACTTATCATAGCCTAACCTCATGTACAGCTAGGAGGATGTGATAAAGGGCAAGACCTTTTTTACAGTAAATGAATGTACTTATACTCTCTCCCTTGTAGTCTCATTAGCAAGTCAAGCTCTTATTCCAAATAGGCTAATATTTGAAACATATTTTGACTTGACTTTATAACTCCTTTCTCCCCGCCTCTGCCAAATGAGAAATTAAGGTGCACTATTTAAAAATCATACCTAACATACTTGCTCAGCAACCCCACTTCACTTGGTATGACTCGGATCTGAATAAGTCTTAGTGGTTTCCAAATACCAAATTCTGTCACGAGATAATTTGCGACCACTGAGTAAATTTTATTTTATTTAAGATTTATTTTCTTCCTTTAGAGAGAAAGAGTGAGAGTGAGCTCAAGGAGGGAGGGAGGGGCAGAGGGAGAGGGAGAGAAGCAGACTACCTGCTGAGCATGGAGCCCGATGCAGGGTTCAATCCCACGACCCCATGATCATGACCTGAGCCAAAACCAAGAGTCGGATGCTCAACCAACTGTGCCACCCAGGTGTTCCCCCACTGAATAAAGTTTCAAAGGTTCACTGCAGGCTCAGAAGGTCACCCAAAGGTGGAGTCTTATACATGTTCTGAGCACAGGAGAGTCCTCAGAAAATGGTGAAACCTCATGACATTATAGGTAAAATTTTAACTTATTACCAAGCCATAAGAATAAAGTAACAGGGGTGCCTGACTGGCTCAGTTGGTAGAGCATGTGACTCTTGATCTGGGGGTTTGAATTTCGAGCCCCATGCTGGGTGTACAGATTAAAAAAAATTTTTTTTTTAAATATTTTATTTTGAGAGAGAAGGCGAACAGAGAGGCAGAGGGAGAAAGAGAATCTCAAGCATACTCCATGCTGAGCACGGAGCCCCACATGGGGCTCGATCTCACAACCCTGAGATCATGACCTGAGCCAAAATCAAGAGTTGGACACTTAACCGACTGAGCCACCCAGGTGCCCCTGTTTTTTTTTTTTTTTTTTTTTAAGGATAACAGCCTTGAGAGTTATTTGAAAGGTTTTCAAAAAAAAAAATTTATTTTCATAAATTAACACACATAACAGTGGGAATTTTAGAGTCACAAACTACCAAACAGAAAAGGAAATGCAGGGGCATCTTGTATGCCAATGTTACCAAAAATGTACAAATTTCACTGAACTATTGACCATGATAATATATAAACACTTCAGGCAGCTATTTACTGGCCCAGACCTGCCCAAGGAGATGCTGAGGTCTCTCGCCAAGAATTCAGATCCAATTCAGCACCAGGGAGGGGCTCATGAAGACACACAACGAACAAGCCATCAAATCTGAGTATATACTGTGCTAGATGGCGGGCTATATGGGGACCCTCACTTTATAATCAAATTAGCGTTTGCTGCTCAATTTGTGGTTAGATAATATAAAACTTTGATTTTCGTAAAACTAAGCCTTCCTCCGAAGCCAGCTGTTTACATTAAGAAGTGCAGTTGTGGTAAGGAGCTCTTCCCTTGCATGAATCCAGAAAAGGCTACTCCATACCTCTGGCCAATTATTTAGACTTTGGATACAGCCACCCACAACGTGGTGTTTAAAAGGTCCTTTCCATGATACCAGGGGAAAAGCTTCCCGAAACAAAACAAAAAACAAAACAAAACAAGGGAATTTAAGAAAGCACCAACTGCATACTCCTCCCTCAGGTGATGGGAGAAAAGTATCACTGACTAAAAGTTGGTCTTCCGTGGATCTTACCGTACATGGTATTATGAGATGGAATCCCAGCCTGGGGACGGAGCGCTGGCTGTGCGTTCCATTAGGCTGCACCAAAGCCTTGGCTCTGCTGCCCCGGTCCCGCATCCTCCACATGCTCTCGGTCTGGTGGGCAGGGAGTGAGCCCTGGGGGGAGGGATCATGCCCAGATGGTAGGATCTGGAATTTACCTCAGGTTGGCTCTGGTGCCCATGCAAAAGACCCTTTCAGGCAAAACTGTGACAAAGTGTCATGATTTTCACAGCTCTTGAAGGAGCGCTGAGTTTTGGGATTCACAGCATGAGTTTCTAAGCTCTTCAGGCTCCAAGTAAGGCAAACGCTACATGTCTTTCCACTGTACCTCCCTCAGCTGTAGCTCTTAGAGTAAGGTCACTAAGAAAAAGTGGACATAATTTGCTTGAATAGGTGATGAGGTAAATTTAAACTAATGGAGAAATGAAGCTGGAAAGGTGACCAAAAGAGAAGGGGAAAATGGGTGGGGAGCAGATGAGGGGCAAATATAGCTATAAACTGAAAGATGAAAAAACAACAACCCACATTTGAAGTTTCAGTGAAAAGCTGATGGGCAGAACCCTGATTGGACCTGAGATTTCTCCTCTCTTTCCCATATTAAAAACACTAAACCTCTGGAGCTGAGTTATAGCTGAGTAAATTATAGTTAATTGTAAGTTCCCACCACTTGGGGTGGGAAGTCCCCATACTCAGAAACTGTACCAGCCCCCAGCAGCAGACCTCCAGTAGCTCTGGGCAGGTGGGGTGCCAGCGGCCGACTAACGCCTCCCATAGTGGGCAGCTTCCACAGGCTCCGAGGACCACAGAGCGTTGCAGCTGGCCAGGCCAAGGACGACAATGGATGCTAAGACAGGTGCGGCTGAGCGCGGCTAGAACTTGATGTATCAACTTCAGGCAAGCAATTTCAAGTTTGCAATGGGGGCCCCTTCTTAACTTGGGAGCAGGGGAAGGCCCCTTAGTCAGAGGGCGGGCCAAGAATTTCAAGGATAGTCAGGGCCGCCTCAGAGCTGCTTCTCTCCCAGATGGCCAGGACAAGGAGAGAGCCCAGGCCTCCACTTCCTCCATGCCTCCAACATCCCACATCACTGCTCCTGGCTCTTCCAAGTGCCATGCCTATAAAGGGCGAACTTGAAATTGTGTCTCTGTAATGGTGGTGATGCCACAGCTGTGCCCACTCAACCTCAGTCTGCTGGATGACACGGCTGCCGCACTGCTGACTTGTCTACACTGGCAACGGAGCTGGCAAACAGGGCTCTGTTGAGTTGCTGGGAGTTTGCACGCTGTCCAGCAGCACTCCCTAAAAATCTCTGTTGGAGGGTGCAATGGATTACTAATCCCACTCCTTTAGGCAAAAAGACAGAGAGAAGCATTTAGTGTCTAAGGACCCTGTCCCAGGAAGGGAGAGGTACTGAGGTGAAACACAGGTCGTGTCTATACAGTCTGGGCAAAGCCGATGTAGAACGACGGAATCTAGTTCACATCATTCAGAGCCAGTGTGGAAGTGTGGCTCTCTTCTAATGCTATTTGGCCATGGCCTTAGAAGCCTCCTTGGGTCACCAGGTATGTATTTCACTTACTAAATGCTATGTCTGAGGCAGTGGGCCTAGAAGACAGATGTGGCACTTTTATTTTTTTTCTTGCTCATGTCAGTTCTTCTGCTCCAGTGCGGCATAGACTGTCAACCTGCAAAGGAAAGGCACATAGAGACCCCCCACCCCCGCCCCATCTCCCCACCCACTCACAAATGGGGAGACAAAGGAACCCTAGGAGACACACTCCAGGACGGCACCACTTGCTCTTCTCTAACAGACTGGCTTTGAAAATATCTCTGGAGTTCTGACAGTCTCCATGGGTGGATGCTTCCCAGCAGTGGCTCTTAGGAGAACGGGAAGAGGTGACCAGTGTCCTGAGGCTGGGTGTAGCATCTCACTTACCAGCCAAGGAATGTTAGTTCTCTGAACTTTTGTTTTGAGAGCAAGAGAGAAAGAAAGATAAAACACAAGGGAAGGAGGTCGGGGGAAGCAGGGCAAGGGCACACAGGAGTTAAGTGGAAAAGGAATGACACCTCTGGGCCTGGCTGATCCACACAGCATCCTTCTGCCCACAGACCCCCGCGGGCCCAGATGAAGGAACTCCGCTAACTCTGGCACTCCACAAAATTCCCAGTAGGTTTGACACAAGAGCCCCCCAGTAAGATGGTGTCCTCCGAGAGGGCTGGCGGTGGGATTTCATGATCCCACTGCAAGGATGCATCACTGGGTCTGAACCACGTCCTCACTCCCCACTTCTGGAGCAAGTTGCTCTGACAGCTGCAAACACTCTGGGTTGGACTTTATCACCGCCTGAGCTGTTGTACCCAACTTTGTTATATGCTACCACTTCAGATAAAACCCATTAAGACCACACCCAATGTTCATATTTTTTAAATGGTTGGGAGGAAAACCTGCTCTTACTTCCATCATTAAAATAAACACATCAACTTAGTGAGCAAGAATGAGAACCCAGATGAAAAAGTACTCCCTCTAATGAGTTACACTGAAGGTGGACATGGGGAAGGGGCTGCTTGAAACACATGATGGGAAAATGTCTCTCCATTGTCCCATACTACGCACTGATATACTGGGTCAAATGCCTGTCATATATTCTGAAGACGTGTATTGTCTTTCTCCTTGATGTCTTAAAAAATTTGTTTTAAAATCACATTTAAAGGCTCCAAACATGCAGCAATAATACAAAAAAAAAAAAAAAAAGGAAATAAAACAAATGAAAATAATCAACACCACAACATTAAAAAGTGCAACTTACTTCGAATGGGGCCTGGACGGGCTCCTCTGGCACTAGTGACCCACAGTCACAGAGGGGAGAAAATCATGGGAAGAAGCCACACACACACACATACACACACACACACACACACATACACACAGTTCTGGGCAGACAGACTCAAAGGATTAGGAAACACAACAGCTCATCTTTCCTCAACTACTGAAATGAGCCGGTGAGACCACACAGGACAGGACGCCAGGTCCCCCTCCCTAGGCCACGTCTCTAAATAATCTTGGTCTAGCACCACCGTAAACAATGCAGAACTTTCACACAGACGTGCAAATGCTGTGAGTCCTTGGAATCCTAGTGTTACTGAACGTGTGCTGTGTCCTCCTCCTGAGGATGGCGAGTGGGGGGAGGAGGCCAGATGTCATTCAGGACCATTTCCAGGAGAAAGGGAGCATTCCTGAGGTTCAATACTCAGCAGTAGAAGCAGAGGACCCTCCTTCACCATTTCCTAAAAAGGTTGCACCTCAAAATAGGTAAAAATCCATGGACTGCATTTTGAGTGGTTTGGGCGGTAGGGCAAAATTAGGCAACCTCTTCCAAGGAGCCTGGAAAATCTAAAATTGAGACCCCCAAACCGAATTGCTTCTCAACAACCAGATGGTCACTCCTGCTCCTCCTCTTCCTTGGCAAAAAAGGTCTCCAATTCCATTAGTTTCTTTATCAACAGAGCATCCAGCTCTCGACTCTGCAGAGCCGCCTTCTGGGCCCTGGTAAAGCTGCCTGCCACCTTGACCTTACCACGAGCTCTCCTCTTTCGTGGGACGGTAAAATCCTGAAATTCTAGAACTCGTTTTCTCTTTTGTTGGCTGATTGAGATTAGCGTACCATTTCGTTCCTTGGGTTCCTCAAAGATGGTCTCCAAACACCTGAGGGCAGAGCACAAAAAAGACTCAACACCACACCGACTCACATGGCACATCTCTTGGGCCACCAACCGTTCTGGTCACCTGGGGCTTAAATGACTAATGACTACTTACTCAGCTGTTTCCTCTGGCCAGTATCTATCTTTTTTTGTATGAAAAAAAAAAATTTTTATGGATATGTAATATGGGAACACAGAGTAAAAAAACTGCAACCGGACAAAAGGGTAAAGAATACAAGGCCAGCCCCTGTTGGCAACAGCAGCATATTTTTTGTGTATCCTTCCAAAAGTCATTCAATGCACAGACATGCATAAATAAGCATATATTATCAGAGATAGCCCTTTTGCATAAAGTACCAGAGAGTAAACATTTTAAAATTAATGAGCCACAGAGGACTCTATTACATATTCTTTTTTGTTTTTAAACAACTCTTTAAAAGAAACCATTCTTTGCTGACAGACTGTAACAAAAAAAGAAGGAAAGAAAAGAAAGGAAACAGGCCACTGGCTGAATTTGGCCTGTAGTCTGCTGACCCATGACATATATCCTCCACTTTGGTTTTTTCCTCTTACTCAAATGGTAGCAAATTACATACACTGTCCTATGCACTGTGCCTCTCTGACCTATCAGTACTTATTTTTTTTAAACATTTTATTTATTTATTTGACGGAGAGAGAGAGAGCACAAGCAGGGGGAGCAGGAGAGGGAGAAGCAGGCTCCCTGTTGAGCAGGGACCCGGACGCGGGGCTTGATCCCAAAACCCTGGGATCATGACCTGAGCTGAAGGCAGACGCTTAACCGATTGAGCCACCCAGGCGCCCCGTCAATAACTTTTAAGATTATTCTAATTTGGTACATGGGTATCTGATTCATTCTTTTTTTTCTTTTTAAAGATTTTTACTTATTTATTTGACAGAGAGAGACACAGCGAGAGAGGGAACACAAGCGGGGAGTGGGAGAGGGAGAAGCAGGCTTCCCGCTGAGCAAGGAGCCCGATGCGGGGCTCGATCCCAGCACCCTGGGATCATGACCTGAGCTGAAGGCAGATGCTTAACGACTGAGTCACCCAGGAGCCCCTCATTCTTTTTTTTCTAAAGATTTTATTTATTTATTTGAGAGAGAGAGAGGGATTGAGAGAACGAGTGGGAGGAGGGGCAGAGGGAGAAGCGGACTCCCTGTGAAGCAGGGAGCCCGACTCAGGACTCAATCCCAGGACTCTGGGATCATGACTCGAGCCAAAGGCAGATGCTTAACCAACTGAGCCACCCAGGTGTCCCATTCTTTTTTTTTTTTAATTTTTAAAGATTTTTATTTATTTATTTGAGACTGAGAGTGTGAGAGAGCACGAGTCGGGGGCAGGGGCAGAGGGTGAAGGAGAAGCAGACTCCCCACAGAACAGGGAGCCCGACACGGGACTCAATCCCAGGACCTTGGGATCATGACCTGAGCCGAAGGCAGACGCTTAACCGACTGAGCCACCCAGGCGCTCCTGATTCATTCTTTTTAATGGCTATATAGTACATTCCATTATAAGGCTGGATTATAATTTAATCAGAACTCAATTAGTGGATATTTTCAGTTGTTTCCAATCCTTTCCTATTATTTAGCAATGGTGCAATGAATAATCTTGTACAAATGACTTAGAGCAAATGTTCACCTTACAGGATAAAATCCTAGAACTCTCCTGCTACAACCTGGACACAACAGGAATTTAATAAATGTTCCCTGACTTAAACTGAATTCAGACTTGAAGGTAGCCAATGAAATTCGTTCTGTATTTGGGTTTGTAATCCTATCTGAAGATTGATGATTATTAGTCCTGAAGAAGAGAGCTGGCCTATTTGTTAAAAACACAAGTACAAACTGAAGTAAGACGTTTTCTGTACCTACCTCATTCAACACATGTTCCTGTCCCATCCTACCACCAACCCCAGTTCAAAAGCTGGGAAGTAAAAATATCAATTCATGTTATTTCCAATAACTGAACATAAAACCCTTTCTGAAGTGAAAGGATTGGAGATTTACATCGATCATTTCAGAAGCCCTCCCAGTCTATTAAGTCCTACTCATGTACCCACCTATTTGCAGGAGGAGACTTATAATTCTTATTGGTATAGATTTCTTCTAAACTAAACTCCTTTTTCTTCAACCTGAAAAGAGAACAAAGTAAGTTTTTTTTTTTTTAAAGATTTTATTTATTTATTTGACAGAGAGAGACACAGCGAGAGAGGGAACACAAGGAGGGGGAGCAGGAGAGGGAGAAGCAGGCTTCCTGCCGAGCAGGGAGCCCAATGCGGGGCTCGATCCCAGGACCCTGGGATCATGACCTAAGCCGAAGGCAGACACCTAACGACTGAGCCACCCAGGCGCCCCCAAAATAAGTTCTTCATGCTGTTCTTTCTTAAAGATTTTATTTATTTATGAGAGGAGAGAGAGTGTGAGATCATGAGCAGGGGGAGGGGGAGGAGCAGAACCCCGCTGAGCAGGGAGCCTGATGCAGGACCCTGGGATCATGACCTGAGCTGAAGGCAGACTCTCAACCAACTGAGCCACCCAGACACCCCTCTCCACGCTCTCTTGAGAGAAAAGACTGCCTTCCCAACTCGATGGGCTTCTTTTCTTTCAGCCCTTCTGCAATGAGTTTTAGATGTGTCTCATGTGCACAACACATATTTCTAGGCTGCCAATTTTCAGCTTTATGAAATTTTGTCTATACTTGCTGGCAATGATATAACTGTATTTATATCTATTATCATATTTTACAGCTTCTTTTAATCCTACCTTTCCAATGTTTTTCTTCTCCTTGACTGACTCCTTACTTTCTATCCCCCCTTTCTGGCTTGGAAATTATACATTCCCCTTTAATTGGCTGGCAAGAATTTTAATAAGTATATTTAACTTGGAAACTGAAGTGCATCAATATTTTTACCCTTCTCCCAAACACAGGTCCCTGGAATTTTTAATCCCAATCAAACCCATCTCAATTTATATGTTACTCATGTTCTATTTTGTCTCCTTTTTTTTTAATTTTGTAATTTATTTGGTGAAGAAACCAGGTCATTTGACCTGTGGCTTCCCCAGTCTAGATTTTGATTACACCCACATAGTATCATTTAACCTATTCCTCTGACCCAAACATATGGGAAATACTACAGGTATTTCCTACAGATTGACAATTGAGATACAGAGGCATAATCAGATTTAGGTGTTTTGGTTTTTTTTTTTTTTTTAAAGAATTTTATTATTTATTTGATAGAGAGAGAAAGAGAAAGAAAGCATGAGATAGGGGAGGGTCAGAGGGAGCAGACTCCCCGCCAAGCAGGGAGCCCGATGCGGGACTCGATCCCGGGACTCCAGGATCATGACCTAAGCCGAAGGCAGTCGCTTAACCGACTGAACCACCCAGATGCCCCCAGATTTAGGTGTTTTGATAGGAAGATTTTTAGATGGTGGTGTACCTTGTGGTACCTGTTGTTGACTTTTTTGTAATATTAATAGCCACTGAAAAATGTTGATTACATTTACTACTTCTTTTTTTTTTTTAAAGATTTTATTTATTTATTTGAGAGAGAGAGAATGAGAGAGAGCACATGAGAGGGGTTAGTGTCAGAGGGAGAAGCAGACTCCCTGCCGAGCAGGGAGACCGATGCGGGACTCGATCCAGGGACTCCAGGATCATGACCTGAGCCGAAGGCAGTCGCCTAACCAACTGAGCCACCCAGGCGCCCTACATTTACTACTTCTTTAGGGTCACACACGGTAATAGTCTATCACTCCTCCAATCATTAGATAGAATTCTTCTTTTTCTTTCTTTCTTTATTTAATTGAGAGAGAGAGAGACAGCAAGAAAGGGAACACAAGCAGGGGGAGTGGGAGAGGGAGAAGCAGGCTTCCCGCCGAGCAGGGAGCCCAATGCGGGGCTCGATCCCACGACCCTGGGATCATGACCTGAGCCAAAGGCAGTCGCTTAACCAACTGAGCCAGCCAGGTGCCCCCCAAATTTTATTATTTTTTATTTTTTTAGATTTTTAAAAAATTTATTTATTTGACAGAGAGAGAGACAGCGAGAGAGGGAACACAAGCAGGGAGAGTGGGAGAGGGAGAAGGAGGCTTCCTGCTGAGCAGGGAGCCTGACCTGGGGACTCGATCCCAGGACCCCAGGATCATGACCTGAACTGAAGGAAGATGCTTAACGAATGAGCCACCTAGGCGCCCCGCCAAATTTTATTTTTAAGTGATCTTTACACCCAACATGTGGCTTGAACTTACAACCCTGAGAACAAAAGTCACATACTCTACTGACAGCCAGCCAGGTGCCCCCCTGCCCCTCCCCCTGCAAGTTTATTACTCTTAAAATGGCTACTCAGTTGCCCCAACAGCACTTTAGTCTTTCTTTTTACCATTGATTTGAGGGGACACCTTTGTCACATTCTAAATTTCCCTATGTGTCTATTTCTGGACTTTCTATTTTAATTTACCAATTTGTATGCTTATGCTCTGGCTGTTCTTATTTATTAAGACTTTACAATATAGTGTAGTATCTCTTGGGATTAGTACCTCTCTTATTTCACTCCTTTTCTGAATTTTCCTGGCTATTCTTGCTTCTTTATTTTTCCATATGATTGCATTAAATACAACTTTTCCATTTATTCAAATCTCTCCTTAAAAGGAACAGCTCTTGGTCAAGTGAATTCTATTCAAATTTGTAGGGTATGCCGTCATGTACCAGTTATCAAATTATTGCTTTTTAGCTCAAAATGTACCCTTCAGTACCTACTCTTGTGAAAATGGAATCTTGGACTCTTAAGCATTTCTTCTTTATAGTTAAGTACGATGCTAAAAGCTTTGGCAGAAGAGGGCATTGGGGAACACTGTAGGAGGAAAAGAGTTTCTCTTCCTGGTTCTGGTAAACTTTTTTCCCTGTCATTGTGCATGTTTGTTGGGATGTCAAGGAGGGGGCATTTGGAGAGGGCTCAGCCCTAGTTGTGTGGACAGAGCATGCAGTCCCTTCAGTGCTCTGGCAACCCTAGCCTGGTGATCATGCCACATGCTTCCTGACACATATGTGGCCTCCAGGCCATAAGTCTACACCCCAACTTCTTGAGGTCTGTTTCCTGTGGCCCTCCTGAAAGAAATACAACATGCTCCATGTCTTACATCCACAGTAGCACCCGCACTCTCCTTGCATGCCTGCCTCCCTCAGCTTGTCTACACCCTGCAAAGTTGCTATTTCCTGAGTGCCTAGTTCTGGCCTTAGCAACCCAGAGCAAGCTAATGGGTTGCAACCATACCCTTTCCAACAAAGTCTAAATGCCAACCTAGGGAGGTGGCCCCTCTTCCAAGTTTGTCTTTCCTTGAGTACGTGCTCTCAGTCTTAGGGTCCCTCAGAATTCTCTGTACATCTTGTGGTTACTCTCCTATTATAGTTTAACATTTTATATTAAAGTTCCCCTATTTAAAATACTGTATAGTTTGTCTGATTGGACCGACAGACACGTGAACCCCCAAGAGCTAGCTAAATAAGGTTGCTACTAAATACCAGTGGTATTCACGCTAGTATACCAGAAGACATGCCACAGAGTACATGAATACCCAGTTTTAGTGGAATCAACCTCCTAATCTTTAATTTCCTAGAACTTCTGGTCATATGTTTGAGAAGTGTCCTTGAATGATCATGCAGAGTTCTCCATTCCCACAAATTCTTTCAGAATAGCACCTATCCATCCTGAATGCTATTTCAGTATATGAATCAAATCCCTGATCTTGCTAAGTCCCCTTCAGTAATTAATGAAAGCGCAGTAAACTTGTATTGGACCGGTCTTTCCCCATTACATATAGTTCCATTAAGAGAGAAGTGGCTTTAGAAATAGGGTACTTTGGCTGGTGTCAGAATATTCAGATTTCAGATATGCTGCAGAATGGGTTTGTCAGAGTGACCCTGCCTCATTTATCTCCTGATTATCATCAAACAATGCCTCCTTCAGAAGGAGGCCCTACTTAGGAAAAAGAGCTTCAAATACCAACATAGCTTGTTCATGTATTTAACTGTACCCAATGTTTCTTCCAAAACTATTCTCAATTCTCATTGACAGTCTGTTATCACTTCGAAAGAAAAGTTCCACTCAACAGTCAATTCTTCTTTTTTTAAAAAAATATAACCAAAATGTTTACTAGGACTATCAAACATTTGAAGATGAAGTATGTAAAACCCACAGACAAAAATTTTAAGTAATTTCCTTCAGTAAAGGAATAAACTTTTAAAAAACCACATAAAGAAATATTTAATTCAATTATTTAATCATCTTATTTTAGCTTATAAAATGTTATAACTTCTACCCCTGTTAACAGCAGCAAATATTACAGGATACTGCCATGCAAGTTGGTTTCATAATATATTTTTCTCCTACATTAAATATTGAAGCAATCCTAAGATTTACATAAATTAATAGGTTTATTTCTGATTTTTTACATGACTCTTAATTGTTCCTAAAAG
The DNA here is from genome assembly GCF_004348235.1 of Phoca vitulina. NCBI lineage: Eukaryota > Metazoa > Chordata > Mammalia > Carnivora > Phocidae > Phoca > Phoca vitulina. The sequence continues at coordinate 5,565,555 of NW_022589785.1, forward strand.
TCCAATAACGTTGTTTGATTCATATATGCATACACATTTACTGAAGCAATATTATGCTTTCTACCATACTTCTCACTTCAGAATTTATTATTCTAACTACACATTACATTGGTTTATTACAAATCCAGTAATGAGAAACAGCATTACCATGTTGTTTTAATAATGTGCTATTAAAATAAATTTTTATTTATATTTGTTACATGATTTTAATTTTGACTTATGGCTTTTACAAATTTACCTTATAAGATGTGTTCCATAATTTATTTCTCAATGGTTTGTATGATTTTCGTAAGTGCGAATTAACACATTTACTTGAGTTGGAAAACAAAAGTTAGGAAGTAAGAATGATTTGGCTGATGGGCTTGAATGATAAAAGCTGCCTTTGCCAATTAAGTTATATGTCAAGGGGTGGGGAAATGTACAAAATGGGTGAAGGGGAGTGGGAGATTAGGGCTTTCCGTTATGGAATGAGTAGGTACAGCATAGGGAATATAGTCAACGGTATTATAATAGCATTGTATGGTGACAAATGGTAGTTACATCTGTCGTGAGCACAGCATAATGTATAGTCTTGTTGAATCACGATATTGTACACGTGAAACTAATGTAACATTGTGTCAAGTATATTAAAAAAAAAAAAGTTGTATGTCAAAGCTTTTCCATAAATTTAATGCACTAAATCTACAACTTCAAGGTTTTTTGACAAAAGAGGATGTGAATAAAAGCATTTTATTATTAGGTAACTTAGGCTAAGGTTTGTTAAAAATCTTATTTTTTCAACCTCTTTCACTATATTGATTTTTTTTTTTTTAATTTTTTTTTATTGTTATGTTAATCCCCATACATTACATCATTAGTTTTAGATATAGTGTTCCATGATTCATTGTTTGTGCATAACACCCAGTGCTCCATGCAGAACGTGCCCTCCTCAATACCCATCACCAGGCTAACCCATCCTCCCAACCCCCTCCCCTCTAGAACCCTCAGTTTGTTTTTCAGAGTCCATCGTCTCTCATGGTTCTTCTCCCCCTCCGATTTCCCCCCCTTCATTCTTCCCCTCCTGCTACATTCTTCTTCTTCTTTTTTTCTTTCTTAACATATATTGCATTATTTGTTTCAGAGGTACAGATCTGAGATTCAACAGTCCTGCACAATTCACAGCGCTTACCAGAACACATACCCTCCCCAGTGTCCATCACCCAGTCACCCCATCCCTCCCACCCCACCCTTCACTATATTGATTTAAATAAAGTATCTCTAAGTGAAAGACCAGCATACAAATTATTGGGCATCTGACACTTACTGGTCAGATTTTTTTGGTGTGTTGCTCATACAATGAGATACTCACTGCTTCGATGCCTGATAACAGAACCTATGTGAGTCAGCATTTTTCAATCCTTTGCTTTCAAAAAACATTAGGTGGTAAATCATTAAATATAATTTGATGATAGATTACTGTGATTTTTTGGCATATTACTTGAAAGAAGTTCAAAGGACTGAATGTCATTACAATATTAAAACTCTCTCCACTCCCAACTACTTATTTATAATAAAAAGGTTTTTTTAGAACTTATATCTACATATAAATGCAAGACAGAATACATTTGATTCTGAATCCTATTTCTTTTTCTTTTTCTTTTTTTTTAATATTTATTTGACAGAGAGAGCACAAGCAGTGAGAGCGGCAGAGGGAGAGGGAGAAGCAGACTTCCCGCGGAACAGGGAGCCCGATGCGGGACTCGATGCCAGGACCCTGGGATCATGACCTGAGCTGAAGGCAGACGCTTAACCGACTGAGCCACCCAGGCGCCCCTGAATCCTATTTCATTCTAAGAATAAGTACTATTCAACCTAGGATATCTGAAATATTAAAAAATTTCTCTTATAAAAACATATGGTAGGATGATCAATAAAAGAACTGTAATATAAAATATATTAAGACAAAAACCATGTGGGAAAAGTAGAACGTCAATTATGATCACAGTAATAATTATTGCATTTGTGTTGTGTGAAGCAATATAATAGGTACAGTACACATTTTTTCCTCAAGTGGACTGTACAGCAATCTTAAGTGTTGGGAATTCTTACTACACTTTACAGACACATTCTTGAAGCTCAGGAGGGTCCAATAACTTACCCTGGGGTTACTTAAGGGACTACTGTTAGGCTTCTATTTGCCAATGAGAAATGAAGGAGTGAAATCCACCACAAGTAAATGTAACTCTGGAGAGCTTTTTCTTTTTTTTAAATTGTATCTATTTATTTTTTTTTTAAGATTTTATTTATTTATTTGACAGAGAGAGACACAGTGAGAGAGGGAACACAAGCAGGGGGAATGGGAGAGGGAGAAGCAGGCCTCCCGCAGAGCAGGGAGCCCGATGCGGGGCTCGATCCCAGGACCCTGGGATCATGACCTGAGCCGAAGGCAGACGCCTAACGACTGAGCCACCCAGGTGCCCCGAACTCTGGAGATCTTTTACAAAATGTTTGTATTTTTATAGTGTGTCTGGGTAATGTATAGTACATCAAATACATAATTTGGTAATCCTTTTTTTCTTTCCACTTCCCTTTTTAGGGTTAGCAATTATGTCTGTCATAAAAAATAAACCTTTAGAAACCAAGTTTTTAAAGGCCATGAGATAGACCATAGCATGCATCTGGCATTTTCTTAAAGAAAAAGAGAAAAAAAATTAAACTTCTTTCCCTCATGACATTAGGCCCCTTGTCAATTTTGCACCAGAATGTTGTGAGGTTGGGCTGTGGGTTTGGGTAAAAACTGTGTGAGAGAGAAACCACCTGAGCCATGCGACTGACACCATGGCCTAACACAGGTGTCTTAACCACTGAGCCTTGGCATCCTCACCTAAACCTGGGGGTGACAATGGTGCTGACCTCCCAGTACCACTAGGGGACGAACAGACTATGTACACAAAGGGACAGCATAATATCTGGCATAGTGAGCTTGATAAAAATGATTAAGAATGCAGAACAATATCCCTGGCACATAAATCTCTGGTCATATTATCAATTAATTCTTTTGGATAAATTCCTAGAAGTATAATAAATAGCTCAGAGTATATGACCACTTAAAAGGTCATTATATTCTATCAAACAATTTTCCAAAAAATGTGAACCTATGTGTATTAGAGAAGGAGCTCACCTTTTGGGTCGAGGAAGGCCCATGGGGGTAAGATTAGGGTCTGGCTTAGGAATGGTTTTCCGGATACGAATCTGTGAGACTTTCTTTGGCCTCTTCTCTGGCTCAGCCTATTTTTAAAGATTAAGAAGAAAGATGGTCAAGTTAGAAGACATTTTAAATACATAAAGTCCTTTTTCTTGACACTCTTAAGATTTTGCTTCCTCAGTTTACAGTTGACTCTCATAGTTTATGACAAAGCTCTACTTACTCCTGCTGACAGTGTTCTCAGCAACCACTCCCTTTATATTGTTAGAAGAGAATCTACATATTCAGCTCAGATATTGAGATAAGCAATATGAAAGCCTGTTAACTGTTGGAGACAGAGAGAGACTGCAAAATGAAGAATACCATTGTTCACTCATCTTTGAATGCAAGCAGCTCTTTGGTCCAACTCTCTAAATACTGTTAAATGCTACTGTCAAGAAAAAAGTTTCTGGAAAATAATTCAGACTAAGAGATCCAGAGTAGCCTTCAGTGGCCAAGCAGAAAAACTCCTGCCCTGGTAATTTCCAGCAATCAGCTGAAGCTAACAGTGATAAGCAAAGACATGCAGGGGCCTGTGTGTACCCATCATGTGATCTTTGGTCCTCGATGGACACTTCCAGTATTGCCCTCGACTCTATCAGCACTTTACCTCTTTCTGTTCTGGAGGGCTGCTCTGTGGATGGGGGCATGCCGCTGCCACAGTATCCAGCTCATCAAATTCAGGAACCTGGAACTCGGAGGCTGAAAGCAAGAGCTTGCTGACAGCTGAGTCTGTTACCAAGCAAGACTTTGGTACCAAGGCAGGGAATGGAGGCTCTAGTCTAGCACCATGAAAAGAAAAACAGAGAAGGAAAATATGAGATGGGTTTCACTTTCTCCCTCGGCACATTCAACTTAACAACATACTAAGGTTGAAGATCTTCCCTTTTTCCAGCAATGACGTTTCCAGCCAACCTGTTCTCTAGTTATTTCTGGACACAGCCTGTGTCTATATATTTAAAAAATTAAAAGGATATGGTCAATCCATTTCATTGGTGTAGAGAAGTTTTATAAGGAAAAATGTAAAAAGGAAGAGACTTTTTGGAGGAAAAAGGCATTTAGTGAACTGAACAAATGAACTGTGCTCAATGAGATCCATCCCATCAAGGCAATGAAGCTGGCTCTACGACCAAGAGACAGCTTGAGAGGGAACTTGTGGTACAAAGAGCTGGCTAGTGATTTTGACTCTTTTTCAATAAATGGTACTGATTACACATCCTTAGTCACTACTTATGATAAAACGCATCTAAATCTCGGATCAGGTTTGGAAGGAAAACAGACGTCAGAATCATGCTATGCTCAACCCACACCATCTGCTAGTGCGCCCTCTCAGGTGCTGTGTTCACTTGCACATTCACTCTTCCTCTCTCTCTCTCTCTCTCACACACACACACACACTCACACACACGCACACTGCAAGCTGCAAGCCCTTATGTAGCAGGCGCTGCTGGAGGCTTACCTCATCTGACTGCCACTGGTATTATAAGTAGCTTCCATGCCTGGAAGAGGCACATACGGTAACATGGTGTGGCTGAAGTGAAGCAAAAGTACAAAAGCAACAGGTTAGGGCAGTGGAACAACCGGGAAGTTTTGATGCCACTGTGGGTACTCAAAGGTTTTGATGCTACTGATGGCACATGATATTCAATGAGGCCCTAGGAAGACAAGAAATGTCAGTCACTCAGAAAGAAGAAAAAGCCCCCCAGTCCTGAGAATTACATTTATGTGCCCACCACTGGAGTGGAGGCAGGCTGATGGGAAGATTATTTTCTAACTTATATGGAAAGAAGGTAGAGAGAGGAATAAAGAGAGGACAGTAAGAGAAAGGAGGGGAACAAGAATGGCTTTGAGTCTTACACCTTCTTTTGTTAAATATATACCTTAAAGATTTCAAAATATAATTCATAGATAAAAAAATCTTGTATTATTTTTTTAAAGATTTTATTTATTTATTTGACAGAGAGACACAGTGCAAGAGAGGGAACACAAGGAGGGGGAGTGGCAGAGGGATAAGCAGGCTCCCCGTGGAGCAGGGAGCCCGATGCGGGGCTCGATCCCAGGATCCCGGGATCATGACCTGAGCTGAAGGCAGACGCTAAATGACTGAGCCACCCAGGTGCCCCACAAATCTTGTATTATTCATCTCTTTATTAATGCCATTAAAATAAAGCCTAATTTCTATATCCTTAAAGAAGATTATGAAGAACCCTTATTCTCTTTAAAGCCAAGTTGCACATAAAACATGGTTATGTAGAAGAAAACCATTAACAGAGTTAACTCCTTTGTAATTAAGCTTTTATTTGTATAGATGAAGCAATGGTATTCATCACTTATAGATACATCAATAAATGAAGGTGGAGAGCTTTTTAATGCCTCTCAAAGTAAAACCTGTATCAGTTTCTACCAAATTTGGAACACAGTACAGGTTTAATCATTGAGCTGATGATACAGGTTTAATCAGTGATGACCATGAAAACAATCCATCTCCTCTTAGAAGTAGATTTGCTCAATGTCTAGAAAACAAAGACAATTCAGATTTTTAGAAGGTTTAGCACTAACTAACTACTTCAGGATTCCCTGACAGGTACTGATAAAAGGAAAGAGGCAGGGTGTATACTGGAGAAGGAGTTGACCAAATCAGAAATCAGAAGACCCTGCATCTAGGTCTAGCTCAGCTGAAACACTAACCTGATCTGGGTTAGAAAAAACCATGTGCCTCAAGCTCATCATCTATAAAAACAGCAAAAAAGAAGCCCATTCAACTTCCATTAGAGAGTGCTGAAGGTTCAAATAAGAAAATCCTTTGGGGGTGCCTGGCTGCCTCAGTCAGGTGAGCAGGCAGCTCTTGATCTTAGGGTCATGAGTTCAAGCCCCACGTTGGGTGTAGATTAAATAAATAAAACTTAAAAAAAAATCCTATGGGGCGCCTGGGTGGCTCAGTTGGTTGAGCGTCTGACTTTGGCTCGGGTCATGATCCCGGGGTCCTGGGATCGAGCCCCACATCAGGCTCCATGCTCAGCGGAGAGCCTGCTACTCTCTCTCCCTCTGCTGCTCCCCTTGCTTGTGCACTTCCTCTCTTTCTCTCTCTCTGTAAAAAAAAAAAAAATCCTATAGAAACATAATTTAATATTTGTTAAGTCCTGCTTTATTGGGTTACTCAATTTATCATGCTTAATATTTCTAAGTGTGTTTAGAAAAACAGCAAACTTCTAAACTTAAAGTCAAGGCATATGATGATAAGGCACTTCTAGAGCCAAGAAGAAGGAAAAGTCCCTAGAAACACCCCCCACCCCAACATTCCACTTGAATTAAATTAAAATAAAAAGAACAAAATAAAATGCTAGACATAAGAAGGAAGGCAGAGAAAAAATATTCCATGCCAGGAAACAGAAAAGTCAGGAGGGAAAAGAGTTGTGGATGAAGAAAAAGGGCCAAAGGCTGCACGTCTTCACAGGGTGCAACAAAGAACTGGCCTATATTCGAACCTCAGGCATGAACACAGCATAGAGAAGGTAAGACAATTTAAAGCTGCATGTCAGACACTGAGCAGAGCACGATTATGCGGTTATAGAGGTATACTGACAAACCAGACAAAGTAAAAGCAGTATACTATGATTTAAAGCAATGTGAGTCGGGGGCGCCTAGGTGGCTCAGTCAGTTAAGCGTCTGCCTTCGGCTCTGGTCATGATCTCAGGGAGGGTCCTGGGATTGAACCCCGTGTCGGACTCCCTGCTCAGTGGAGCATCTGCTTCTTCCTCTCCCTCTGCACACCTCCCGCTGTGCTCTCTCTCGCTCTCTTTCTCTCAAACAAATAAATAAAATCTTTGAAAAAAATAAAACAATTTGATTCATTCCAATGTATTTTTTGTGACTACACTGTAAGAACATTTTTCTATTAACTACAGGACAAGTACTTCGAAGATCATTCATCTCTCAATTTCCATCAGCCACATTCAGGTTCTGCGGTGTCTTTCTGAAACCCTTTGATTTAGTTAGTTTTCTGCTAAGACGGTCAGGGAACTTTGTAATATGCACCAGACAGTGTTTTAGTGACACAGAATGATTCTGCATAAGACACTGCACAGACACATGAAGAACAAGGCCTCTCCCTAATTTTACGGCTTTGCTGGTGTTGAATTTTTAAACTATAGCAATGATGAGGGCCAATTAAAAAAATTTCAGTTTCTGTTATTTGAGGGATTACAAATAGGAGGATTTATTATGTCTGAGACAGATCCTTAGGATATAACTCTCTAATTCTTTCTCCTCTTATTTCCAATAAGAAGGTAGAATGAGGGGCACCTGGGTGGCTCAGTTAAGCATCCAACTCTCAATTTCAGCTCAGGTCATGATCTCAGGGTTGTGGGATTGAGCCCTGTGTAGGGCACTGCACTCAGCAGGGAATCTGCTGAGATTTTTCTCTATCACCCTCTTGCCCCCCCCACTCTAACATAAATAAATGAAAACTTTAAAAAAAAAAAGGTAAAATGATATTGGTGAAATTATTTTCAACTATTCTAAGTGGTCAAACTACTCTTCTCTAGCTCACTTAAAATTCTATAAATTGTACAACTATAGTATGCAAATGTCAATCTTTGAAGCCTCTCTGCTCCAGAGAGAAATCCAAAGGTTCATGAACTAGATTTGGTGATACCTACATAATTAGTTTATTTACTTAAGAAGTACTTATTCTGGGGGTGCCTAGGTGGCTCAGTCGGTTAAGTGTCTGCCTTTGGCTCAGTTCATGATCCTGGAGTCTTGAGACTGAGCCCTGCATCGGGCTCCCCGCTCAGTGGAGAGCCTGCTTCTCCCTCTCCCTCTGCCTGCCGCTCCCCCTGCTGTGCTCTCTCTCTCTGTCAAATAAATAAATAACATCTTAAAAAAAAAAGTACTTATTCTGTATCTTTTATACATCAAACATCGAAGTAGTTGCTGACTGTATAATACTTTGTCAATAAGATATAGTTAGAAGCCATTATTTGTCACTATTTATAAGTCTTTGACGTGTAATGGTGTTCTTTGGAAGGCGGGGGCATGGGTAGAAAAGAAGAGATTCAAAAGATTTGATGGTTTGCGAATGACATGGACAAAACATAGAATGGTAAAAATACAGGGGTAGATTCTGCAGGAAAATTAGAGGGGTCTACACTTAAGACTTACAGCTACATTTTCTCAGCAGAGATTTGTCAAGGTAAACAAAATGCAGAGACTGAAACTCTAAATAGCCTTGCATTTCTAGCCCTCAACTTTCCCCAGAGGTTGAAAAGCAAACATGGATTTTACCTGCTCATGGTGCTCAGAGTTGGCTGCCGCTTGCTGTGAGTGGAATGAAGAGTAGAGATTTCGAAGGGGCAGGCAGAAGGCCCATGCTGGCTCCAAATGGATAGCACTCGGCCCACCGAGTAGGGAAGAGAACAGAAGACCTTGTCTGCTATGGAGGCTGGAGATCTTAACCCTTTTAAGCCCTGTGTAAACTGGGTCATGAAGAGCCTCTGCATGGTAGGCATGTGACTAGAGAAGCTCCGTTTTTTTGTCCAGATTCGGTAACATCCAGGAGAACAAAGTGCTAGAAGTGTGTGAAGGCCAAGAACAGAGCAGCCTGCTCTGGTCTGGACTATGGCAGCGCCTCCATAGTCTTGGAGAGGACCTGGAGACTGGGAAGGAGCCTGGGCACATGCCTGACCATGGAGGCCAGCGTCTTCCCTGAATGTGGCCATCCCAGGACAACTGCGGGACAAGAAGAAAGAAAAGGTCCACTTGGGAGGTTGAGACAGGCACCTGGGGGCCTCTCCTAAGGTGAGCCTGGCTGGAGCACAGTGCTCAGGAAAAGTCCTTGGGGACTCGGTCATGCACTCAGAGCCCGATTTCATGTGAAAAGATACCGGGAAAATTTCGGAACCAAACAGCAGTGATGGCACCTTGTTGCTCAAATCTATGAAGCTCATTTTGATGGCTTCTAGCGAATAAAGTGTCAAGGGCTTACTGTTGGGTCTCTTATCCCATCCACTAGCTGCCAAATATGGATTTAGCTGCATTGTATTGTATGAAAAGCCATCCAGAAGCCTTTTGTATCTGAGCCGCTTGTAGCTTTTAGCCACTGGAAGAAGTTCCGAGGAACACCGCCGGTATCTTAGTTTCTGGGTCTTTGTGGCTGGGACCAGTTTGGAGGCGAGAATGGACAGCTTGCTGAGTAAGGCTGATTCTTTGGTAGGCTTCCTAACATTCAGGATCCTCAAGGGATGGCACAGAGTCACCTTCTGCTTTGGTATGTGGCTCATTAAGCTCCTGGCTGGTTCTGTTCCGGGTTCCGATTGTGCGGGTGCAGGCACAGCACACGAACTGAGAAATCGGTGTGCTTTTGTGGGGATGGTTTCAGAGGAACTCTTTAAAAAGGCAGAACTTCTGATTTTACTTATTTTTTTCCCCATCTTGAGTTGCTCCTGACAGGAAACTTTCTTACATGTTCGATGGGGCTGCTTCTTTAAGGGAAGCACTCTTTTCTGGTGTGAAGTGTTCCCAAAGGCACCGTGTATTTCATCACACCCAGCAGAGTTGGGGTCTTGTGCTTTCTGAGGGGCAACACGAAGGCAAGGGCCTGTGTACGACTCCATGGTCCTTTTTAATGGATGACACAAGCTTTCCTCCTTTGGATCCTCCAACTTTCGGAACTGTGCAGCACTGCCGCCCGTGGCCAGCTGTGCTAGGGTGATTTTCTTCATCATGGTGGACTCACCTTTGCAATACTTAGCTTGGTTCTTATCTTTCAGCTCATCCGGTAAAATGTCAGACGATGTACATTGTTCCAATATCGTGTATGCTTCTTTTTGATGTATATATTCCTCTTCATTCTGCAACACGTAGTCCAAAGCCCTCTGCCTTTGTTGCTCTTCAACATCAGCAAGCATCCTCTGGGATTTAGAGTGGGACTGAAAAATCTCTCTTCCTTTATCACCATGACCAGCCTCTCTGGTAATCATCTCCTCAGACTCTTCCCTGACAGTTACGTGACCCATGGGTCCCCTCTGATGTTCTTCAGTTTTTTCTCCTCTCAACTTAGTTTCTGTTTCCATTGTCAAAGGCAAATTTTGCATACCAATGTCTATTCTGACTCCTTCACCAGAATTACTCCCATCCCCTGGTTCTCCTTCCTTCTTCTCAAGCAGGACTGTGTGGTGCTCCACATTTTCACAAAGCATTTCACCATCTTTTGGTTTAAAAAGATTTTTCAGGTCAGTTTCTTCACTATTAACATTACTTTCTGAATTTTTGTGAGAAGACAGATACGAAGGCATTATCTCAATGGATTTCAGGCTCCCTACAGGAACAGGGTTCTCATCTGGGCATCCAGAAGACAGCAACTCTTCTGAGGAAATTCCAAAGGTATTGTCCTTGTCAAACTCAGAAATTATTTCCAGTCTTGATCCTTCGATCATTCCTTTTGTTTCTCTAAGGGATGCTTCTTTAACTTGCTGTTCATGATGACTATAATCTAAGGACACATTTACTCTACCCAATGTTCTTATATTTGGTTCATGATCTGCAATAGACTCTAGCTCATGGGCACAAGAGTCTGGACACATTTCCATTTCACAATCTTTTAATGATCTGCATACTTTCTCTTCACATGATTTTTTAATTTCCAGAGGCTCCCCTGTAGAGGAAGTAGCATCTGGGAAATCTGAGTCCTGGCCAATCATTCTGATAAATGCAGCACTCAGTTCTCTTCTCTGAGAAACAGTACTCACTGAGGTTTCCTGTAACGTCAGTCCATCTTGCCCTGCACCACCGTCAAGGGTACTAGATGCTCTTAAGTCTAACATGCCTTTTGTAGACTTATTACTGCAGTTCGTGTAGATGATGTCTACCATGCCATCTGTGGACTCCTCACAACCAGAAATATGTTCAGAGTCTCCTTTCAAATCGCCTTTCTTTGAACTACCACTGGACAATGGGTTGTTACTGGCTGAACTAACTAGCAGATCCTTTTGGTTGTGGCTTACCTCTCTGTTAGGTTCTGTGACAGTCTCTCTCTTGTCACCATCTAGTGTCTCCTTAGCTGGTTTATCTTCATTTCTGCCTTCATCTGGTCTATTTGGGTTACTCTGGCAGTCAAGGACTTTATCTGTTTTCTGATCAAGAGTTTCAACTGCTTGGCTTATGCTTTTGAAACTGGAGAGCATAACAGTTAGAGACTGGTCCAACAATTTTTCAGGGCTTGGAATGTTTGCAGATAAGTTTAGTTCTGATGTGGCACAGTCAGAGATGTTATACTTGCAAAACACAGTCTCTTTAGGTACATCCTGTTCCTTTCCTTCCAACCATTCCTCACTGGGCTGGGTGTGACTGGTGGTGGGAATGGTCTTGTCTGAAGCTTCACTATTTAATACGCCTCCTGTCATTTCGTTTTGCATCTTATCTCCTGTGAGGCTGCCTTTAGTTTCTTCCCCAGCAAGTTCACTTCCCTCTGATGTGTAACTCACTTTATGCGTGCTACTTTCTGTGGAGTCTTCTCTTCCTTGGGAGTGGTGATTGCTGTGCTGAAATGCATCTTCACACTTGGTCATCAAAGAGTTTTCAACTTTTGGGATGATTCTGCTGGACTCAAAAGCAGCATAAGCAGAACACACGTTCTTTTCTTGTGCATTTTTACTTACACAACGACAGCTAGAGAGATCCCGAGACTGAACACTTTGACATTCCATAACAGAGACCTCTTGAGGCAAGCCTGCTGCTTCTTTCTTGCTTGAGAGAAGTCTGGAAGGTAGATCGACTATTCCAGAATCAGCCAGTTCGTTTTTTCTTTCTAGGCTTCCTGGTTTGATGTTTAAGGTGGGGTTGTTTGAAGAGGCACCACAGGATTTGTCACCTGATGGAGAGATGTCTTTCATTTTTGTCTTCATGGGAACGGTTTGGGTATGAGCAATGACATCTGCTCCATCCTCTAATGGAGGGTGATGGCTCTGTTGGGAATCCTCGCTTGTTGCTAAAGGCATCTCTTTGTTAGCTGGCAACTTCGCGTGGTCTTGAGAATTAAGGGGCACTTGATTTAAAACACATTCACTTTCTATTTTGTTTAAAACCAGTTCATTGGTACAAGGAAGTTTATTCATCTCACAGGCTATGTTCTGTTCACCTAAATGTGAACTATCGTCCTGTGTGGTCTGTATAGCTTGTTCTGACTCAGGTTTGTAAGCAAATTCTAGGGATGGTGGTAACTGAGCAATATCTTTCTTGGGTTTTGATATCTCATTCATAAGACTTATCTGGTCCTCACGCTTTAAACTCACAAGGGATTTTCTTTCAATCAGAAATTCATTATATGATGCTTCACTTAACTGGGTGTCGTCTTCCAGATTTCTCTGGGAGCGGAATGAGTTAGAGTCTTTACTGTAAATCTTTTCAGTTACCATATTGGGCTCTATAGTGGTTGTCTGTTCTGGCTCTTCAATCTGCATTAAGGAGGAAAAACTGCTCTCTTCAGAGTGTCTGCCTGAATGGCTCATATCAGTAGAAGTTTCTCTATGGTCCTCATGGTTTGTCAAGCTACCTTGAATGTCTAAAGTGATTTCCAGATGATTTTTTTTTAACATTACTTCTGTGGCTTCAGTGAAAGAACCGGGCACTGAAGAACTAGGGCTGTCTGTATGGATACTGCCTTGAACACAAGAGTTACCATGGATATTCTCTTTGGGGGAGGCAACAGTCTCTTTTTCACCAGGACAATGACCACTAGCATCCTCTTCTGGTTGCCTGGCATTAACAAGAAAGAGTTCCCCTCTTTCACTCCTGGGGTTCAAAAACTGTTCATTTTCTTTTCTAGTAGCCACGTTCTTGCTTTGACCATCTCCATCAAAACAGGAATTGTCTGTCTTTTCCGCAGATCCCTTTGGCAAGCCATCACCTTCAAAACCACTTGTTTCTAAGGATGGTGTCCTGGATTCCGGACCAGACAAACTTGAGAAATATGAAATGCCAGAGTTTTCTTCTAAGGGTTCTACAACAACTATATTTCTCGTGGCTTTGGGACTGCCATGGGCAGAACTGTGTTTTTCATTATGGTGGCTGAGAATCTGTTGGTGATTGTCATCTGCTTCACAGACAAGGTTTAACTTACACACCTCTTCCTTCCCATTGTTCACTTTGGAAATGGCACTGCTCCCTGGTAACAATGACAACCAAGAAGGACAAGTTTTTAATTCTTCACATTCTTTTTCTTTAGAAGTTGCTTCTGTTAATCCAGGGTCCACAAAGGTTAAAGGCTCTAGGGAAACTAATGTGCTGGTTTCTGAAACCTCACCACTGGTCATGATTTTGTCTATTTCTGGGTATTCGCTGCACCCAGCTGAGAGACCTTTACTCACATTGCCATTCTTGTGTCCTTCATTATAATCCGTCTTAGTCCCATTGACCTTCATACCTTGTACTTCTTCAGTAGATTTTAGCAGAGTTCCAGTTGTAATTTGTACATTTCCTTCAGCACAAGAGAAATAAATCCAAATAAGTATGCAATCATAAAAAAATTAATCATGCAACCAATAGCAACAAAAAAGACCCAACTCAAAAAGCAAATTACAAAGTTAGTGCACTGTACCATTGGTTTTGTTCTTTTATGCAAAATATGACAGAGGGCCAAAAGTGTACTTGGCTAATTTTGAACATCTGCCTTTCTCTAAGTGTTACTTATTTAAATGTATTTACTTAGCTCGACAATTGAATATGGAGACATACATGTAATCCAGAGTCTTAAGAAGCTTCCCTTCTAAAACATTAATAAAGCAGCCCCACAATACAACAGCTTATATTATTCAACAACCATCTTCTTATTACTTGAATAATACTAAGTTAGTCACAAATAAATTACATAAGTAATTACATAAGTTTTACGTAAAACCTATGTAAAAGATAAATGTTTAAGTTGAATATTAGTTCTGAACTGAATTACTTACAGTAATTGCTTCCCTACAAGACTAGTCATGAGCTGGCATTTATGAAGCTGAGTGACAGATACATGTGGGTTTAGTATACTCTCCACTTTTCAATAAATTAAAATTTTTCTATTATGAAATATTAAAAAACAAAAAACCTTTTTGAGCAGAATGTAATGCAATTCATAAAGAAGTTTTACTGTTCAGTGTCTCTGAAATTCTAGGTAAAAGATGCAGTATAAAGAAATTCCCCAAACTTGTTAATCTACAAACAAGTTTTTTATCCTTACTTTCTTTTTAGAAAACACAGCTTATGCTCATACATGTGCATATGTGTATATGTATATTTGCATGCACACAATATATAACAAAATATGAGCACTAAACAGATAAAGCTAAATGCAAATCAACCTAAAGATCATGATAATTCTCTATAATTATTCTCTAGAATATTAACTACATGAGAGTAAGGATCATGTTTGTCTCGGTCTCTCCCTTTCCCTATTGCCCAGCATAATACCCAGTACAAAACAGCACTCAATAAATCTGTGGAATTAATAAATGAATAGTTAGGTCAAATCAACAAATGCTATCAATACTGTCTTCCTAGAGCCTCCCTATCCATTTCTCAACTGGTACTGAGAGCAGCAATTCTGAGAGAAAGAACAGCAACTCTGAAGGCAGGTGGGCTCTGTGATCTTACTTACCTCTCTGAGTTTCAGTTTTCTCCTTTGAAAAAGAGGGTACGAAGTACACTTACCTCAGTGCTACTTTGAGGATTAAATTAAATAATACATGTAAAACACCACCTGGTACAGTGCCTGCCATTTAAAGAAAAAGTGCTTTTCCTTTGTTCTGCTTTCTTTCTTATCTTACTGGACCTGAGAACAGTTAAAATGATAAACTTAATAACTATGCTAGGATAGGACATAGTGTTTAAAAATACTGGGAGTCAACAAATACTAGATGGATAAATGCATACTGGATTCCACAAGCTTGCACAGATTCCAATTACTGACATTATGGCCTTGAAATCCTAACGCCCCACACAGTATTTATCTTTTTGAAACTAGCTTACTTTCCACATCATAGCAGACAATTCTACCCTATTCATGAATTTCTAACCGCATTTACCCCAAGTGGTTTAGTGTATCTCTTCACTGGATACTATGGCACTAAGCCATTCATGTAAATTCTGGGCCTTTCCACGCTGGTCCAGCACCATCCTAGTTGAATCTTTCATTTTATCTGCTCAGGAAAACTGCAAAACTCTTCACCCATCCCCAAACTATTCACTGTGCAAGGCACTTAAGGCAAGATTCTACCTCAGAGCCCTTACCCGCTAGAAGAACACCTGTTCTCAACTTAGTTGAGAATCTTAGGGAGGAGGCAGGGGAACAGTCATTTCCCAGGTAGTGTAACACTGAAGGCTGGGAGGAAAACAGGGGTTGTGTACAGCTTGAAAGCAAAAGGATACTCTACCTACTCTTTTACTTGGTTATAATTAACCACACTGACTTGGAAATCTCAAAGAATTTTAAAGGAGAGTTTGGGCAATTATGTTTATTAGAAAGTTTTCTAAAGGCTATGGAATACTGACCCAGTCCTCTTCTGTAATATGGGGAGAAAGATGGTACCCACTTTGCAGGACTTGTAAAGATGAGTTAATACATGTAGAGCTCTTAGAAGTGCCAGAGGCCACACTTGGTTAGGGCTAGCCACTCCTTTGGGTTCCCACTCCCTTGCACAGTATTTCTATGAAAACCTCTGCGATATTGTTTCTCAAGTATTTGTTTAATATATCACCTCCATGAGACTGGAGCTATTTGAGGGCAGAAATAGGATCTTAATGATCACTGTGGACTGAGTACCCAACACTGACCTTGGCACATAGCAGGTACATAATAGATGTTGTCTGAATGAAGAATGAGAAGGTTAGGGAAGTTGTTCAAAGTATTAGGTATACTCCATCCAGCAACTCCACTTCTGGGTATACATCTAAAGGAAATGAAATCACTATTCTGAAAAGATATCCGCACCCCCATGTTCATTCCAGCATTACTTATGGTGGGTGAGACATGGAAACAACCCTAAGTATCCACCAATGAATGAATGGATAAAGAAAATGTGGCATATTAAAAAAAAGTATTTAGGTATACTGGAGGGTAAAATGTATTCTGTGAGGTATGAGCCCATTTTTAGAAACAGGCATTTCATGACCTCAGCTGAAGGCCCTAGATTTGTTGTTTTATAACAACAGTTTAAAAAGTGCTTATGTTTATAGGAACTGACAAACTAATCCTAAAACTCAAATGAAAATGCAAGGGACACATAACTGCCAAAATGATCTTGAAAAAGAATAAAGATGGTAGCCCCATACTTCCTGATTTCAAAAACAAAGTTGCAGTAATGGAGACAGTGTAGCACTGACACAGGATGGATTTAATAAAGAGCAAGGATATTAGAACTGAGAATCCAGAAAGAAACTCTAACATTTATAGTCAGTCAACTGATTTTTGACAAAGGGACCAAGAAGAACAGCTTTTCAACAAATGGCGCTGGGACAACTGGATATCCACATGCAAATGAATACATTTGGACCCTGTCTCACATCATACAAAAAAATTAACTCAAAGTAGATCAGAGACCTAAATATAAGAGGTGAAACTATAAAACTCTTAGAAGAAAACACAAGAGTAAATCTGCATGATTTTGGTAATGATTTCTTAGCTAAGATACTGAAACACAGTGATAAAACGACTGGTAAGTTGGACTTCATCAAAACTAAAATCTTGGGGCATCTGGGTGGCTCAGTCAGTTAAGCGTCCAACTTTTTTTTTTTTTAAGATTTTATTTATTTATTTGAGAGAGAGAGAGAGCAAGCATGGGCAGGGGGAGGAACAGAGGGAGAAACAGACTCCCTGCTGAGCAGGGAGCCTGATGCCGGGCTCGATCCGAGGACCTGGAGACCATGACCTGAACCGAAGGCAGATGCTTAACTGAGCCACCCAGGTGCCCCAAATAAAAAAAAAAAAAAATCTTAAAAAAAAAAAAAAGAACTGAAAATTTATGTCCACACAAAACCTATACACGAATCCTGACAACAGCATGATTAATAATAGCCAAAAAGTGGAAACAACCCAAATGTCCATCAGATAAATGGATACAATGGAATATTATTCAGCCATAAACATGAAGCACTTATATATGCTAGATCATGGATGAACCTTAAAAATCTTTATGCCAAGTGAAAGCAGTCATAAAATACCAGCCCCCATTTATATAAAATGTCCAGAATGGCAAATCTATAGAGACAAGAGCAGATTAGTAGCTGGAAGAGGTTGGGGAAAAGGAAGAACGGAATGAACAATGAATGCTAATGGATACAAACAAGGTTTCTTTAGGGATAACGAAAATTAAATTAGGGTTATGGTTGCGTTCTGTAAGTATAGAAGAAAACCACTGAACTGTATACTTCAAATGGGCGAACTTTATAGATGTAAATTATATCTCAATAAAATTGTTTTTTAAAAAGTGCTTACACTCCAATCATAATATAAGTAATACAAGAAAACTTAAAAGACTTTTTTTTGGTGTTATTTCCATATAACTATAACTGGGGACAGACATGCTGGAGGTTGACAAGGATTCAATAGCATTTCTGTCAAAACCTTTTCCTGGATCAAAAAATTAAGTGGTTAGACTGTGGACACTAAATATGACATCCGTTTTGGCATATCCTACATCCCGTCCTCAGAAAGATGTGCAATGGGTTAGCAATATTGTAATGTCTTCTATAAAAGGAAGCTCTCCTGTGTGGAGGCTCACAAAGACTACCGAGAGGTAGGAAGACAGCAGACAACCCTACAAGCTATTGTCACCTCCTCAGCTTCTCTGACCACTGAAAATCTGGCTTGCCAAATCCGGATTCAACTCCTTAACTGGAACTCATGTACTACTGGTCCCAAAGGGTACAACCACTCTGGAAAACTGTTTGGTAGTTTCTTACAAAATAAACACACTTTCCAAATGATCCAGCAGTGTCATGCCTAGGTATTCACCTAGGTGAAATGACAACTCATGTTCACACAAAACCTCGTACACAAGCGTTCACTGCAGCTTTATTCATAATTGCCCAAACTGGAAACTCAACTTTCCCTCAATGGGAAATAAACAAGCTGTGATACAACCAGACAACAGGATACTCTTCAGCAAGAAGCAGCAATGAAGTACTGATACACACAGCTATATGGATGAATCTTAAATGCACGATGCTAAATGAAAGAAGCCAGACTTAAAGGCTTCTCCTCTGGGGTGTCTGGGTGGCTCAGTCGTTAAGCGTCTGCCTTCCGCCCAGGTCATGATCCCAGTGTCCTGGGATCGAGCCCTGCATCTGGCTCCCTGCTCAGCGGGAAGCCCGCTTCTCCCTCTCCCACTCCCCCTGCTTGTGTTCCCTCTCTTGCTGTGTCTCTTTCTGTCAAATAAATAAATAAAATCTTTAAAAAAAAAAAAAAAAAGGCTTCTCCTCTATGATTACATTTATGGGACATTTTGGAAAACGTAAAACTATAGGGACAGAAAAAAGATCAGTGGCTGCTAATGGCTGAGGCTGGCAAGAGGGATGCACTATAAAAGAAGCCTGTGAGAAATCACTGGGGTGATGGAAATGTTCTATATCTTGATTGTGGTGATAACTGAACAAGTGTTTGTCAAAACTCACAGGGCTGTACACACAAAAAAGGGTGAATTTTAGTGTAGGTTAAGTTATACCTTAATTTTTAAAAAAGATTTTATTTATTTACTTAACAGAGAGAGAGCGAGAGCACAAGCAGGGGGAACAGCAGAGGGAAAGGGAGAAGCAGGCTCCAGAGCCTGATGCGGGGCTTGATCCCAGAACCCTGGGATCATGACCTGAACCGAAGGCAGACACTTAACTGACTGATCCACCCAGGGGTCCCTATACCTTAATTTAAAAAAAAGTAAAAAAAAAAATTCAGTACCCAAAATGTCCACACTTCTTTCATGCTATTAAATGGGTGTGGTACTGGCTGATTTTTCAACTTTTCTCCCCCTAAGATGCAAATTATAGGAGGACAATGACATAAATAAGGAATATAAACAGGAAATATTCTTTCCCAATTATATGTATTAAAAAGAATCAATAAACTCCAAGAATCTAGACTCATACAAAGCATAAGGAGTTTATCGATGGGGTTTCTTCCATCTACTTGTAATACTTATTTGTATGACAAACATAGAGGGCTTTAAAAGATTGTTTCAACTCTAATTCTTCTAAATAATTCAAACTATCTAGTTCCAAAAATTATATAAGGTATCTTTTCTCTCCTTGACTGCTTTCACCTCTGCATCAAAATGTATTCCCTCCAATGCTCTTCCAATTTCTTGTGACTCTCCTACTTCAGAGAATTCCCAAATAAGCCTTCGTGGAGATTGCTACTGTGAGAATTAAGTCACAACCTTCCCAAACCAAGCCAGTTACAGGGAACTCAGGAAAAAACAAAAAACAAAAAAACACAACAGAAACAAAAAAACTTGATAATGTCAGTTCTGTAAAATATTAAACAGAATTATGGTGAAAAAGCCACATTAGAAAAGCCACACTAGTAGAAGAGGAGAGGCAGCAGAGTGTCTGACAGGAGGACAGCCTCCCTTTGTGAAATGGCCCCTCATCCAACACCCATCACAGCTCCCCCATGCCCACTTCTCACGGGCCTGCCCTACAGCAATCAAGAAATAAGGAATGATCTGCAAAATAGCATCCTACCAATTAAAGATGACTTTCGGTTAACACAAATGTCCTTTTAAAGCATTAAGCTTCTTCTAATTTCACCTAACTGAGCTACAGCAGACATGACTGTAAAGAACCTAAAAATTCTGAATATCACACTAACTTGGAAGTACTGTGAACAGGACATTTATTTAGAGAAGGAAGAACAATACACCAAGGGGAGAGTGTGGCAGCCTTAGGTTCACTTGCTGAACACCTCAGTGCAGGGGACCCAAATTCATTCCTCAGCAAATTTATAAATTATCACACAGTGCTGACCTTTGAGGTGCCCCCATTCAGAATAAGCAAAATGGAATATAAATAAAACTCTGTAAGCAATTTGCACAGCATTCAACAGAGTAGAGATTTAAAACAAAAGTAGGAAGGGTATACTAGTTTTTATCAGGGAAATCTACATCTAAAATGTGTGGGACCAGGATCTGGAGCAGAGTGAAAATTCTGCAGCTGGGGCTCCCAGAGGGAGTATACAACCAAGTTTCCAAGAAACATCATTTACTTCTCAATTCTGTAGGAAATGACAGGTTGCCAGATGCTTTACCTTAACCCTGACAAAGCGAGCTGAGATGCTGGCCACATTACAGGACAGCATGTGTATCTGTTTAACTGAAATCGGCAGCAGCTTGTGTGTTCATGTCTTCACAGACCTGCCTTCATAGAACCTTCCTTTCTGCTTGCTATGATTGCTTGGGCGGAGGCTGTTTCCTCATGTGTAACAAAGGGACACCTTTGAAGGCTCTCTGGGGACTGAATGGAAGAACGTATCACAGTCAGGCACTAGGTCACTGCTGCTTAAAGCTCTAGTAGAGCTGCTGTTTTCAAGTTCCTCCATCTAAAACTGAGAACCTTGCACACAGCTTTGGAGAAAGAAAAATAATTCATTTTCCCAATTTAAGTCATTAAAGAATGGTATTAGATCAGGAAGAAAAATGCCACAAAGTAGCTTATCTGAAGAACTCATCTTATCCATGTCCAATGTAGACCAGATTTTTAGGTGGACAGTAACCAGGTAAGTCTGAGAAGGCAGATTTCCTCATAGAAAATAACTGATTCTCCTGTTTTTCTTTTTATTTTTTTTTAAAGATTTTATTTTTTTTAAGTAATCTCTACACCCAACGTGGGGCTCGAACCTACAACCCCAAGATCAAGAGTTACATACTCTACTGACCGAGTCAGTCAGGCACCCTTTTTTAAAAAAAAATTTTTTTTTTCTTTATTAAGTAATCTCTATGCCCAATATGGGGCTCAAATTCCTGACCCCGAGATCACGAGTTGCATGCTCTACCAACTGAGCCAGTCAGGCACCCCCTAATTCTCCTGTTTAAAGGTCAGTTTAGTTATTAAATGAAAGTGTAGTTCAACAAATAGACACTAAACTTGTGCTAAGATGTGGGTGAAAATATACCAAAAATATACCAAAGACTCAGGCGCCTGGGTGGCTCAGTCGTTAAGCATCTGCCTTCG
Source organism: Phoca vitulina (assembly GCF_004348235.1). Taxonomy (NCBI): domain Eukaryota; kingdom Metazoa; phylum Chordata; class Mammalia; order Carnivora; family Phocidae; genus Phoca; species Phoca vitulina. Next base: position 5,586,973 of record NW_022589785.1, read on the forward strand.
GCTCAGGTCATGATCCCAGGGTCCTGGGATCAAGCCCCGCATCGGGCTCCCTGCTCTGCAGGAAGCCTGCTTCTCCCTCTCCCACTCCCCCTGCTTGTGTTCCCTCTCTTGCTGTGTCTCTCTCTGTCAAATAAATAAAATCTTAAAAAATATATATATATATATCAAAGACTCAATATAGCAATACTGGAGCCCTACTGAAAAGATATTTGGGGCGGGGGTGGGGGGCTAAAATGGTCCCAAGTAAGGCCCTAGGAACTGGGTGAGACATGTACAAAAGGACATTTCTCATCCTCAGAGTTTTAATCTATACTGGACAGCCAAGCCTTTGAGCCACAGAAGAAATCTCCAGCAGCAGGAAGCAGGGTGATAAAGTGGGACAAGTACCCTTTCTCATAAGGACAATTTGTGCTTCCTTTTCTGTCTGGGCTGCCAAGAAGTAGAGAGTCAAATCTGATGTTTTATCACAAAATGTTCATATAATTAAACATACTTGCTGTATTTTCCTTTTTTTTGTGGTTTTGATTACTCTGTATTTTCAACTTTAATTGCATAATATATAGACATAGTCCTTTCTACAGTTACCTAAGATTATTTTCAGCCTGGGGAGAAAATCCTGGCTCAGCACTCTTTCTTTGGGTCTCAGCTTCCTCCTCAATCAATCAATCAATCAATCTAAAGGTGATATCTCAGATGCCTATATCCATTCATTGTTTTGAGAAGCAAAACGAAGTAATGGAAATGAAACTGCTTTGACAGGTGACCTGGAGTGAACGCTTTCTCCCATCCCTGTCCAGGGGAACAGGAACAGGATGCACTCCACAGTGTTCAACTGGACTGGGTCAATTCCTCCCCATTCATGTTAACCTTTCCAAACAGGCAGTTTAGTTTTATGAAATCAAATAAAAGTTTTCACATCGATAGGGATTCATTATATAAAAGGGGAGGCTTTATATTCATTCATTACATAAAACTGGGTGGCTCAGTCGGTTAAGTGTCTGCCTTCAGTTCAGGTCATGATCCCAGGGTCCTGGGATCCAGCCCTGCATCAGGCTCCCTGCTCAGCGGAGAGTCTGCTTCTCTGTCTGTTCCTCCCTCCCCATGTTTGCTTGCGTGCCCTCTCTCCCTCTTAAATAAAATCTTAAAAAAAAAAAAAAAAAGTTAAAAAAATTAAAACAAAAGGGGCGCCTGGGTGGCTCAGTTGTTGAGCGTCTGCCTTTGGCTCAGGTCATGATCCCAGGGTCCTGGGATCGAGCCCCGCATTGGGCTCCCTGCTCCGCGGGAAGCCTGCTTCTCCCTCTCCCACTCCCCCTGCTTATGTTCCTGTCTCTCTCTGTCAAATAAATAAATTTAAAAAATTAAAACAAAAAACAAGAAAACCTAAGGCACTGCTCAATAATATTAGGTATCTTCAAGTATGTCAATGGGCAAGATCAAGAATTTCTACAGTTAAGTCCATCTTGCAAGGCAGGGACCTGCATTCCTGATGCAAAAAAGAAACTGTGAACTAAAACAGTGTGTAATAAGTAGAAAAAGGAAAAGACTAGAGAAAAATAAATACCTTTACTCCTCAGACAGTCTTCAGGGAGGCCCGTGCATAAACGTTCTTTGCTTGACTGCATCAGGAGGTCTTCCTGCGGGAAGAAAATCCAGTGGTCAGGGAGGATTCAGAGATACCTGAACTCATGAATGCAAATTACCGTCTGAGAAACCTCTTTAGTAGGATTCCTGGAAATTTGATAGCAGTCACAAAGATTGGCAACTGAAGGAAGCCTCAAATTTAAAGAAATAAAATCAATAAAAACTGCCACTTCCCTAGAATTTGAGCTTGAAAAGCCAAGTTTCCTGAGGTCTGGACAGTAACAGAGGCTTAAAATGCTGATCCTATTAAATACCTTCTGAATCAAGAAACACATTGCTGCAACATAACCTTAATTTCATCTGAAAGGAAAATATCACCAAACTGGAAGTATCTCAATCCTCAACCACTCTAGAGATCATGTATGCATTTTGTTCCCGAACTTCTTAGAAGGGCTATTTTTTCTTTTCATCTCCCTTCACTGGAGGGAGAGCATGCAAAGGAGAACACCATCAATGACAACCAGTTTCATCCTACAGAAGAAATTCAGAAAAATGGGAGGGGTCAGTGGCAGAATGTACACGTCATGGCAGCAAATGGCTTCAAGCCCTAGGAGGGAAGGTTTACCAGCTAGGAGACACTGATAGAACTAAGATCTCTACTTATGCTAAGCTCTCCTTCTCAGTCACCTCTTTCCCCCTGCCCTAAGATTTAAGGTTTTTTTCACACTGATTTAATTGGTAAGTGCAAGATACTGACATGGTACACATCTAAATCTACAGATAGTAGTATCATTACTGTATCTTTAGATAATTTTTATAGCACTTCAAACAAACTCAAAGCTAGCAAAAGCCATTTGGACCCTAGGCAAAGTTCTGTGGTGGAAACAGAACCCAGAATGGGGAGGGAAGATAAAAGCAGTGGCAAGAAAAGGTGGATACAGGCAGAAATAAAACATTATCATTTGAACTGAGAGCATGGACTGTCACATGTGAAGCAGGACTATTTTTTCATTCCCTTAGTGTGGAATACTTTTGCAAAGCATGAACTTAAAAACAAGTATCTCCCAGATAATTTACGGTAACACCACCATGTTTGACAAAGAAGTATGAGTTCTAGCATGATGCCAGACCGAACTTATCTGTAAAGGAGGAGAAGAGAAAGCTCTTACTTACCATAAAAGGAATGATGGAATTAGAAAATCACCACTGGGTGACCATCACAGTAATAATGATCTCAACCAAAAATCATCAATGGATGTTAAAACTAGTGGCTAAAAGTTTGAATGAGAAACAGAAATATTTACATAGTCTCAAAAGTATCTCTCCAGGAGATACTTAATAATTCCATAAGGGAGAATAGTAACTTCACAGTGGAGAAAGCTGGCAGACCCCACCTGAACCAAGTATGGACTTCACCTCCCAGAAATGAAGCACCCCAAAGCCATGTGCCTCCTGAGAGGATGGACCAAGAAGAACCAGCATAACTTCTGTGAGATTCCTGCTGCCAAAATGCATAACCAGAATCTAATCATGAGAAAACACCAGACAAGTCCAAACTGGGGGAAATTCTACAAAATACATGGCCTGTATTCTTCAAAAGTGTCGAGGTCATGAGCTGAGGAATTGTTACATATTAAAGGAGATTAAAGAGACATGCCAATTGAATGCCACAAGTGATCCTAGATTTTTCCTAGACCAAAAAAACTATTTTCTTTTCTTTTGCTGCAAAAGACATCAGTATAACAATTGACCAAATTTGAATATGGTCTGTGGATTAAATAAAAATACTTGGATCAGTGTTAATTGCTTGATTTTGATCAACTTACTGTGGTCATGTATCAGAATGTCTTTGTTTGCTAGGAAATATACATTGAAATATTTAGGCAACATGTCTGCAACTATACTCTCAAATTATTCAGGAAAAAAAAAAGCAAATGTGGTAAAATGTTAGCATGTGAGGAATTTGCATGAAAGGTATATGGGAATTCTTTGTACTATTTGTGCAACTTTTCTGTAAGTCTCAAATTATTTCAAAATAAGAGATTATGGAAACATCTTTATTTGTAGTTACATTTGATTCTTTCTCCAAAATGATACTTCTCTTGCTGTTCCAGTTCTCAGGCTGAATGGGGTGTGACATTAGACGCTACTCAGAATTACTTTTTCAGGTTAATACTCTATGGAAAAGGCAGAGTGCTGGAGTAAAAGATTATGGGATGAGGAGTCAGACAGGGCTCTGCTCCAACCTCAGGACTCCTATCTACTAGCTATATAGCACTAAGAACAAGCTTAAGTTGGCTATAAGAATAATGGGGACCACAGTAACACCTAGCAAGACACCCTGTCAGCACTGGGTGTTCCATAAACAGAAGCTCTCATCATCCATTAGAGCTTAGACACTTGTTATCCCTTTCTGTGAGAAAAGCCAAATAGAACTATCACCAATAGATCCTAGGATGTCATCTGGATTGACTAAGCTTTTTTGGGCCTGCAAAGTAAGAGCTGAGCTCAGGTCAGCAACATACAAGTTCTATATAGTTCCTTCAGAATGAACTGTGATAAGCTTGTACAACCAACCATACTGACTCCTGCCCCTAGAGGGGCTGCTGGAATTTTAGTTTTGCTCCACCTGCTGCTCTAAGGTTCTTAGCTGGAGGACTCAAAATACCCTGGTGGAGTGCCAAGCCAATTGCTTCAGCCATGTCCCCTTCTTCTTCGTTAGTCACGATTTGTAATAGGGAAGAAGAGAAGCAGAAGCTAGGAGTAAGTGATTCCCCTCTCCCTCTGCCTTGCTGACTTCTCTTAAAAGGTTCTGAGTTAAGAACCCTCAGATGGCTGAAGGCCCTATAAAGTTCAAAGTCTTAAATATGATCAGAAATTGACTGGGTTGAAAAGAAAACAGACTGTGAGGCTGAGGTCAGATGCGAGGACCCCCCTCCCCTGGCAACTACCACCACCACAGTGGTGGGTAATCTCCATATCAGGTGGGAACTCTACCAAGTGTGGGCCTCAAGTGTGGATGAGAGAACAGAACAGCCCACCTGCAAGCAGTGGACATGCAGCGTAATGATCCTGTCATTCCCCCAACCCCCTCAAGGTCAGCTAATCATATAATAAACACTTGCAGAAATTTATCAATTTCCTTTTCTTGTAATATTTTATAGGCTAAATGTTCTAACTTTCAGGATTTTTAGAGGTAGAGTCCTAAACATTTTCTCTTCCACCTAGATTCTGCAAAATCTGTTTTGAATGAATCAACTTCCAAGATCTTCTTTCGCCATCAAGTGAGGTAACTGCTATAGTTTATAATACTCTATTAGCTGTATAAAGTAAGAAATGCCACAAAACAGTACAAATTCATTTTCAAATCAACAGCAAACAGATTCTCTGCCTTGCACATCCAATATACTATCCTCCTGCCAAGTGCTTAGAATTAAAATTAACTTTTGATACTTCAAAGTGGTGACAGATTTTAGAAAGGTCTTGAAAAACCATTCTTACTGTTCATCTGTAATCTATTTCCCATTAAAAGTTGTATGTCCTGGAAAAGATGCAATTCTCTGATTCATTTCTGTGAGACTAGTTTAGAGTAGGAGAACAACACAAATATCTAAAGGAAGGAAATGAATATACATCAGGCTCTTCAGCTTTTTACGCAGGGTAAGTTACAAGCTCCTCAAGGGCCTGATTTATCTCTGAGCTGTGAGTCCTGCTTGTAACCAGACTCCACTGAACTCCTCCAAAACTTGAGCTTCCTGAGCTGGAGGCAGAGACAGATGAGTAAGAAGGGCAGTGACTGCCCCACCTTCAGATGGGACTGTCTATACACTGAAGTGTGCAATGATGGGGCAACAATATGCAGCAAATGAGATTCTTCCTACTACGTGGCATTTGTAGAAATAGCCATGATTATGTTCATAGTGAAGAATACTCTGAAAATAAAAGAAACTTTTATATCTCTAAATGGATCTTTCAGTTTCCTACCCCTTGCATATTTAGAAAGGAACAGCTGTAGAACAGTAACTTTAAATCATCCTTACAGAGCTTAAAAAGGAATTTTCCTTCATGTATTTCAATTCAGGGAAACAACTGGTGACTTTAAGTAAGGCACTGATCACCTTAGCTGGGAAAGGCATTTGATAATAACCACCCCCCCCAAATGATTATCTGAGAACTGCTATAATAATTAGGAGAAAGTTCTCTCTTAGTCTCAGCAATACACCACTGGTGCTTTGGGCAATTTTCTGTCACTTTTAACAACATGAGATGTTACAGGGCAAACCATCACTGTGTGGACAACAGTGCCCTGGCAGACCTGGAGAACAGGTTATGGCCACCGGTTTTACTACTAACAGCACGAAGTTCAGACTTTTTCCACCTTTAAATCACCGAATGTGAATTCCTTCCACCAAGATATCCTTTTAGGCAAATAGCAAGCTCCTATACTCTACCACAAATTTCATGTAGGATCACAGAGTCTTAGGGTAAGAAGTAAATAAGCTTAATGGGCATTTAGTTCAACGGGCTTTCATTTAAGTGAAGCCATACAAATTGCACAAGATTGGGTCTGATGAACATGCCATTAAAAAACAAGTTTCTCCAAAAGCATAACATGGTTCAAGTGATCAACAGCCACTGTGCGTCCTCACTTGATGTCCCCTGTCCAGACAGCTTCAAATATCTGTCAAAAATGTATACTGACTCTTCATGTGTGCAGCTAACAAATAACAGACAATCAGAACTTTTTCTGTGTCTGTGTTGAGCACAAATAAAGTATCATATCCTGGAACCAAAGCTTTTATAACACATTCAATGCAGGCACATCAACCACTATGAGAGGTAAAAGAAAAAAAAAAAAGTAAAATATATAAAAACTTAAACACCCTACAGCTTTTATCTAAGTACCAGGAAAAACAAAAGAACAAGCATATGTTGAAGGGGGAAAAAAGAAACAACCACTCACTGTATAGTTTTCAATGTTAAATCATCTATGTGGAATATCACATACCCATCTCTTTCTATGTTATTCTTAAATAATACCAATGTTGTCCACATCCTGGCTGGTAACCTCTGCGTACACCAGAGTTGTTGACCTTTGTCCTACAAGTGAGTTCAGAACTGAATTCTTTCTTTCACCATTCAGTCTGACTCTTGCAGCTGTCCCCGCCACTGAGCCTGTTCTGATACTTTCCCCTCCTTCCTTTTTGGCCTTCTTCTCTCCTCCTCAATAACAGAGTAGTTTCCTGATCAAAGCACCAAATTATTAATTATAAGCTTTTATGCCTTTTTGACACAATCATAAGGCAGGAAAGAATTATTTTTTGCTGGTTCTCCTTTTCACGATTGAAGTATTTCAATGATTGAAGTATTTCATGGTTAGAATATTTTATTTTTTTAAGTGGATCTTTAAAAAAATGTTAAGTGCAGTCACAAAAGGACAAAGACCGTATGATTCCACTTAGATGAGGTCCCTAGAGTAGACAGATTCATAGACAGAAAGGAGAATGATGGTAGCCAGGGACTGGGGGGAGGGTGTAATGGGGAGTTAGTGTTTAATGGGTACAGAGTTTCAGCTTGGGAAAATGAAAACAGTTCTGGAGATGGATGGTGTTGATGGTTATACAACAATGTGAATGTGCTTAATGCCACTGAACTGTACACTTACAAATGATTAAAATGGTAAATTTTATGTTATGTGCGTTTACCACAATACAAAAAAGCAAAAAAATAATTTAACACCAACATTTAAAAATAAGTTGCTTCAGGGGCGCCTGGGTAGCTCAGTTGTTAAGCGTCTGCCTTCAGCTCAGGTCATGATCCCATGGTCCTGGGATCGAGCCCCGCATCGGGCTCCCTGCTGTGTGGAAAGCCTGCTTCTCCCTCTTCCACTCCCCCTGCTTGTGTTCCCTCTCTCGCTGTGTCTCTCTCTCTCAAATAAATAAATAAATAATCTTTGGGAAAAAAAAAAAAGATTAAAAAAAAATAAGTCGGGCGCCTGGGTGGCTCAGTCGTTAAGCGTCTGCCTTCGGCTCAGGTCATGATCTCAGGGTCCTGGGATCGAGTCCCGCATCGCTTTTCCCTCTCCCACTTCCCCTGCTTGTGTTCCCTCTCTCGCTGTCTCTCTCTGTCAAATAAATACATAAAATCTTTAAAAAAAATAAAAATAAATAAGTTGCTTCATAAAATAACACATTTTGTTTTTTCTTTTAACAACAACAAAAACCTATAATGACTTCAAATGTGATTAAACAAGTGAATTTAAACCAGTTTAGGCTTCATCAGAAATCATGATATAGGAAAGTGCAAACTTCTAATTCTAAAAATGAGTGCAGTCCTTCTCCTTGAACTGGGAAATTCACCAAGCAAACTGGACTCTGTTAAATTCATTCGATTCATACAATGCATGCCCTGGAAGCCTAGGTGTCTGTCTTTCACAATTACAGCAAGTTCTTATTGCTGGAGCCAGGTTCTGCTGAAGTCACTACTTTTCCTGTCGTGACGGATTTTGGTCCAGAGGGAACAGAGGAGTGGGTAAGTGGTAATCTTTGAGTACTCACTGTGCCGCAAACCCGAGGCAGTGCCCAACTGGGCCTCTTTGCTGGTTTGAGATGAGGAACAGCCGAAGGAAAAGAACTTTGTGGAATGCTGCTAAAGGCTATTAAAAATAAATCACAGAACCTTGGGATGGGAAAAGAACAGCTCTCAGGTTGCTTGTCCAAACTAGAACCCCCTCTGCTATATTCCGGACATTCAGTCATTCAGCCTCTTCAGAAACATGACTTCCCCACACCTAACCCATTTCTAAACTGGCCTAGATGTGAAAAAGTACCTTTCCTATTGACTTAAATTCTGTCTCCCTCAAATAAGAAGGGTTTTTTTTGGTTGTTTTTACTATTATTATATTTAAAAATTTTTAATGTTTTTAAACAATTGATTTAGAGGTAATTTTTCTCAGGTGTATTAAAAAATAGTTTGCAAATACCATTCAAAAAATTTCTGTGGTCTTCATCAAGCTTTCCTTAATGTTACTATCTTACACATAACCACCATATAGTTATTAAGACCAGCAAACTGCTATTAATATAATATTAACTATAGAATTTACTCAACTCTTATTAATGGCTTCCCAAGGTCCTTTTTCAGGACCTGGATCCAATCCAGGCTCCCATGATGATTTAGTCATCATGTCTCCTTAAGTTCTCCCTTAAACTGAGATAGTTCCTCAGATACTCATCTTTTGTGACTTTGACACTTTTGAAAACAAAGTCCCTCGATTTGGGTTTGATGTTTCATCAGATTATGGTTATGCATTTTGGTGGCAGGAATCTCACAGAAGTGATGTTGGTTCTCGGTGGATCCTCTCAAGAGGTACATGGCTTTGGGGGGGGGGTCCTCATTCCTGTGGAGGTGAACTTCCAACACTTGGTTCAGGTGGGGGTCTGTCAGGTTTCTCCACTGTGATTATCTTCTCCTTTGTATACCTTGTAATGATTCTGTTACTATGTAACTACTAAGTATCTTATGGGGGAGATATTTGGAGACAATGTAAATACCTGTTTCTCATTTAAACTTTTAGCCACTAGTTTTAACATCCATTGAGGATTCTTGCTTGAGATGACTATTACTGTGATGGTTGCCAGATGGAGATTTCTTGCCATGATTCCTTTTATATTTATTAACTAGAATTCTTTAAGAACTTTTTTTTTCAAGTTATTTATTCAAGTATTTTATATCAGCATGGGCTCATGATACCTGCTTTATTCTATGAGTTATAATTCATTATTATCATTATTTAAGCTCAAATTGTCCCAGTCTTAGCCACTGGGAGTCCTTTCAAGTTGGCTCCTGTGTCCTTTTGTTAGGTCTCCTAATTTTCTAAGCATTAGCCATAAACTGTTCCAAACTTATCTTGTATTTTCTCTTGTGCCAGCCTCCAAAACATTTTCCCAAAAAGTCTTGGTTCCTTTAATTGGAAAATGTTATTTAGAAACCAAGAACTCGCTGCTATGAGGTGTCACCCACCTCACATACCCACACATATATAGTGCATTTCTGTATCTACCTACATATATTGAAAACTGTATCTAGAACCCCCCCACTCCATCTAGACCCCACCTCACATACCCACACATGTATAGTACGCATTTCTCTATCTATCTACGTATATTAAAAACAGGAAGTTCATACTGATAACTCCAATTCTAGTTCCATACCACAGGGTTCATTCTAGCCCTCAACCCACCCGTATCTGTAATTTTGTTCTATTAGTAAGAAGCCTGGCTCATTCTCATTATTCACAATACTTACCTATTTGCTCAATCCTAGAACACACATACAGTGGTTTAGGAATTGCTAAGTCACACCCCTGTGAAAAACAAATCTACTAAAATTTGGGGTACCTGGGTGGCTCAGTTAGTTAAGTGTCCAACTCTTGATTTCGGCTCAGGTCATGATCTCAGGTCAGGAGATCAAGCCCCGCATCAGGCTCTGCACTGGGCATGAAGCCTGCTTAAGATTCTCTTTCTCCCTCTCGCTCTGCACCAACCCCCTGCTTGCATGCTCTCTCTCTCTCAAAAAACAAAAATAATAATAATAATAATTTGGGGGGGGGTTATTGGATTTAGACTTAAAAGTATATAGTCAAAATACTGTTTCCCAAAGGTATTTGGGTTACTTTTCTTCTTTATCTCCCCTCCCTTAGTGTGGTTTCATTATTCATTTGTAATATAGTTAAGAATCATTTGTTAGAGTTTTTATTTAATTCTGGATTCCCCTCACATCCTGGTTGTCTAGTTAGTTATTCTTCAGGTACAGCCTCAGAACAATACAAAAAGATGTACTCAGAGAAGTGACACTTCCTCCTGTTCCTTCTGTCCCATTCCCGCACTCTCTACCCTGCTCCCAGTGGCTTCTTACAGGTAATCAAACCCATTCATTTCTGGTTTATCCTTCCTATGTGTACACGTGTGTGCTTTATACAAACAAGCAGATACTTGTATACTTGTCTCCCCTTCTTTCTTGAATGAAAGAGAGGATACAATAGATGTTTACTTGCCCTTTGCTCTTTTCATTTACCAGCATATCCCAGTTTGCAGAAAAGAGTTAACACAGCAGGCCTGTTATCCTTAGAAAGGCCTGCTTGCAAGGGTTGCCTTGGCTCATCTGGGAACTTTTATTTGGGAGAGTTTCCAACATTCCCTAATGATAAGAGTGGCTCGGTGCACCCATATGATAATGGGGTATATGTTGGAACACCTGCTTTCCTTCTGGAAGTCTGGAATTTTGGTATGTGCCAGGAAGAAGATCCCTGTGTGACCAGCACCCAGTAAAAACCCTGGGTTCTAAAAAGCTTCCGTGGTAGGCCACATTTCACATGTGTTGTCACAGTTTGTTCCTGGAGAAGTATGTGTATGTATGTGACTACAGTGGGAGAGGACTCTTGGAAGCTAGCACCTGAGATCTTCTGGACTTTGCACCATTCTTCCCCTTTGCTGACTGCTTTATATCCTTTGTTACAATTAACCTTAGCTACAAATATGACCATGTGCTGAGTCCTGTGAGTTCCAGGGAATCCCCAAACCTGTAGGTAGTCTTGGGGAGCCATGACACACCTGGAAATCACGCCGTATTGGTACATGGAAATCCTCCTCAATTCTTTATTACAGGTGCATAGTGTTCCATGTATAGATGTACCATACACTATGGTTTATTCAACCTTTCTCCTATATGTGGACATTTAGGTTGCTTCCAACATTTTGCAATGCTGCAAACACTAACTTTGAGTATGTGTATTTCTATAATTTGGAGGTATATATTCAGGGTAGATTCCTAGAATTGAGAATGTTAGGTCAACAGGTCAGAGCATATGCTTTCTGGTTAGGTGCAGCCAAATTCCTCTTCTGAAAGGTCTTATCAGTATGCATTCCCACCAGCAACCTGTGAGAACACCTTTTTCCTCACAGCCTTGCCAAGCAGATATGTTGTTATAATTTTTCATTTTCTCCAGTCTAATAGGTAAAAAGTGGTATTTCAACTGTTTAAAATTACATTTCTCTAAGTGAGGGTGACCATCTCTTCATGTGTTTAGGAACAAGCACACGAACACACACACATGTACACAAATGAATCATCTATTCAAGTCTTTCCTTCATTTTTCTATTGGGTTTTCCATTCCTGAATCTAAGAGTTCTTTATATATTAGTGGGGTGCTTGGCTGGCTTGGTCAGTAGAGCATATGACTCTTGATCTCAGGGTTGTAAATTCGAACCACACACTGGTTATAGCGATTACTTAAAAATAAAATCTTGGGGTGCCTGGGTGGCTCAGCCGTTAAGCGTCTGCCTTCGGCTCAGGTCATGATCCCGGGGTCCTGGGATCGAGTCCCACATCGGGCTCCCTTGCTCAGCAGGAAGCCTGCTTCTCCCTCTCCCACTCCCCCTGCTTGTGTTCCTGCTCTCGCTCTCTGTCAAATAAATAAAATCTTAGAAAAAAATAAAATAAAATAAAATAAAATAAAATAAAATCTTAAGGGGCGCCTGGGTGGCTCAGACATTAAGCGTCTGCCTTCGGCTCAGGTCACGATCCCAGGGTCCTGGGATCGAGCCCTGCATCGGGCTCCCTGCTCAGCAGGAAGCCTGCTTCTCCCTCTCCCACTCCCCCTGCTTGTGTTCCCTCTCTGGCTGTATCTCTCTCTGTCAAATAAATAAATCTTTTAAAAAAAAAAAGAGTTCTTTATGGGGTGCCTGGGTGGCTCAGTTGGTTAAGTGTCTGCCTTTGGCTCAGGTCATGATCCCAGGGTCCTGGGACTGAGCCCTGCACTGGGCTCCCTGCTCAGCAGGGAGCCTGTTTCTTCCTCTCCCTCTGCCCCTCCTCTTGCTTGTGTACTCTCTCTCTCATATAAACAAAACCTTTTTTAAAAAAGAGAGAGTTCTTTATATATTAGAGAGATAAGTCCTTTATCTGTGATATATATTGCAAAATGTTCTCCTAATTCATCAATCGTGTTTAATTCATCAATTGTGTTTTGTCTGTTTGTGGTGTTTTGCCAATCTAGCAAGAATCCTTATATTGATGTCCAAGGATGTCCGGGCTCTGCAAACCTTCTGAAATAGTAGTCTGCTTTTCTGAGAGATCTGCAGTATTCATTCAGATTTTCAAAGGGTCCTGTGACCTGAGAATGACTGAGCTATCACTAAGTCTTTTATGGAGCCTGTGCCCAATAGAACCACTTCTGCTTGACAGCTTTCCAAATTCTTGAAGGCTTCTCTTGATTCTTCTTTCATAGGACACACCCAAGCAATTGGCCTCTAATGGTGTATTTTTAGATTTTGTCATTAGTGTGAATTCTTTATCATGAGTGCATTTCTGGTTTTCTATACTCTTCCTACACCTGATACATGTGACACCAGGCTCAGCATGGGGAGGAGAGGACAGGATCCACTTTGGCCAGTGACCCCAACCCTGACACATTCCTTGCTTTCCCTCTGTCCTCCCCACCACAGGGGCCTCTTGAGCTTATCTGAGTGCTGGGGTGGGGAGAGGGGCCTGTGACTGTGATATTCTAACTATAGACTAACCAACACACAACAGACTACAACTGCTACTTCTCAGTCCAGGTAACACATTTCTGTTAATGTACATTTAAGAGCAAACTGGTTTTTCTTGGTGGCTATCCCACAAAGTTAATTCTAATTGACTAGCTAAAGCCTATAGTTCTTTTGTTTCTCCAAAAGTACTTCTGCTTTTTTTTTCACTTATGAAGTTCACTTTTTGGAACCAAGTAAAAAAAATCTTACATTTGTATCTATTAAACTTCATTTTGCTTTACAAAACTCAAAATAGTATTTATCTCTGGTGGAGCTGGGAGGAAGAAAGGGACAGTAATTTTCTAGATCTTAGGTTGGGAGGCATATATATATATATATGTACTGTATTCATTATGTACTTCATAATTCATGTATACGTACTTTTATTTTATACCAAATATTACATGAAGATTTAGGTAAATTACAGAAAATTTTCATCTTGTTAGACCGAGCCCACCATATCAAGAAGTAAGAAATTTTTAGATCCTGAATCTGTTACCTCACTTATATTTTTAAGAGTAGGTTATCATAGCATAAAATCTGATATGTTACTTAATTACTGCTATCTAAAGATTCACTTATTCCTAACTACGGTCAATGTATGAAGCCTATTAACAACAATCAATTTTGCCCTGTAACCTGTGTAAACAAATGACATATTTATATGGTGGGAAATGGAGCTTAGCCCAGAAAGCCCAGGGAATATGAATTTATTTGTGGGTCTAGAGCGGGGGTTGGCAAACTATAGCTCATGGGCCAGCACCTGTGTTTATAAGAAAGGTTTACTGATATACAGCCACACTCATTCATTTATGTATTGTCTATGCCTGCTTTCATGCTACAAGGGCAGAGCTGAGTAGTTCTGACAGAGACCCTATGGCCTACAAAGTCTAAAATGGCCCTGTACAGAAAAAAGTTTGCTGAACCCTGGTCTAAGGCACCATCCAGAGGAGAAAGTAAGTTTTCTAGTGTACTTGGCAGGTATATTCCTTTAGGAGTCTAGGTTCCTCAGGCTATCACAGCTCACTAATCATTAGTTTTACCTACCTGAACCCTATTACTCTAATTTCACACTTACAGAGAGAGATTTCACTTCCCATGTAGGCTTGCCTACAGGGAGAAGACATACTGATCAGCCAGTGTGACCATTCCTACAAAGTAATGATTCCACTTTTCACTGTGAATTAAAGAACTGGCTTTCTGATTTATAGTCTCTCATGAAGTAGATTAGCATGGGTCAGTCCTTTGGAGACGATAACCTCTGATATACTAAAAAATAAAAGTCAAGTTTCTGGACCTGCAAAGCTAAGGACCAGCTCCTGAAATATGGAGATCCCTCTAGGGTATCCATCCTATGAAGCCCTACCTGGGTCAGCAGAGTCCCTCAAGAGATATTTCTGTGACATATCCCTCCATCCTACTTGTGATGCTACCAAAACTTAAGGAATGAGTGCCCATCATTTCTCAAAATCAGATGCAGAAATATCACATGACTACCATAAGACTCAACATTCCACATACAGTAGCTGCTTCTGAGAAGTGACACTTTTTCATTAGATAAGCACTTCCTCTCTTCAAGTGTCTGATGTGACACAAATGTTTTAAAAAATCATCAAAAGATGGGCGCCTGGGTGGCTCAGTTGGTTAAGCGACTGCCTTCGGCTCAGGTCATGATCCTGGAGTCCCGGGATCGAGTCCCGCATCGGGCTCCCTGCTCGGCAGGGAGTCTGCTTCTCCCTCTGACCCTCCCCCCTCTCATGCTCTCTCTCTCTGTCTCATTCTCTCTCTCAAATAAATAAATAAAAAAAAAAAAAAAAAAAAAATCATCAAAAGAAAGTTAACATCAAACTCAACATTTTCGAAATGTTTCAAGAACAAATCATAAGCTACCTGTCAGCATCTGTACTTTATCATGTGAAGTGTTACTCTGGAAAGCTGTCATTCACACTCATCTGAATTGAGATCTCATGTCTTACCTGACTTGGGCTGATCTTTTCTTCAGTAGCTGTGGAATGTTGATGTGGGTCTTCCTTTGCTCCCTCACAGGGGTCTCTTACAATTTCCGCCTGGTCCCCTTGATCTCTGAAGACCTTTAGCTCCATGCTCTTGGCTTTCTCTTCCCTATCCAAGATCCCAGAAGCCACAGAACCTCCTGCTGTGGAGTCCACCAGCCCACACCGCCCAGGCTCACCCCCATGATCCAAGGCGCCAGAAGTTTCTTCACAACAACTTTCCGCACGAGTCCTCTGCAGCTCCAAGGGCACTGCCCTACTCTGACTTATAAGAGAGCTTGAGGCTCCAGCTTTTACATCTGGAATCACACTTGGCTCAGGGTCAGCATGAAGCTCTTTGGAGACACTCACAGGGAGTTCAGAGTATAATTCCTGTACCACGGCAGACATGGAGGAATCAAGTGGAACTGGCTGAGTCTCTACTCCGGATGACAGCATTAGGGCAGATGGAAGATTATGGAGTCAAGTCTTTTACATCAAACGGTTCACCCTGACACAAATCAAAGGAAGGGATAAAAGTTTAAAACCTTGCAGGGTAGAAGAAAGCTGTTTCAGCTAAAACTGGCTAAAATAAGGACAAAAAATTCCACCTCAATTGCTGACAACAATCTGGCACCAAAACATCCTCCTTAAAGACTGTGAATTAGTGGAAAAATAAATACCTTAAACCTTTAATAGACATCTGTCTAATCTCAATTCAAATACTGCCTTATGAACAATTCTCAATTTAAACCTGGAGGGCCAGCAAATGTAGATGAGAATAAGACATGTCTGAGCATCCAAGGATAGAAATGATGTAAATTAGAAGATAAAGATGATTTTCTACTTGTTTTCAGGGCATGAACCTTGCCTGTTTTGTTCATTGCTGTTATCCCCACTGCCTGGGAGAGGTGCTCGGCATGTAGAAGGTACTCAGCAAATACTTGTGGAATAAACATATACTGAGGGATTCTGAGGAATTTAATATACTGACTTTTCCTCAAGAATAATTCTCTATGAAAGTTTAGAGACAACAGAATTCCATTCCTTTACTGCTTACCAAACACTTGAGCTGTGTCTACCCAGACTGGCACAAGACACTACTAAACCAGACCTTCAGCAGAATCCTCTCTTTTATTCAGTTTCCAAGTGCCCTCACAGACACAACTAATTTGATTCTCGCAACCCCGTGAGCAAAGCAGAGCAGCTATCACCATCCCGTTATAGATCCTAACATCACACTGAAGAGGTAAAAATGACCTGCCTAAAACATTACAGGGTTATCTGAGGGGACGGGGGGGGGGGGATACCCAAGGGGCTTCCACAGTGTTGGGAATGTTCCACCTCTTGCAATGGATAGTGGAAACATGAGTTATTTGCTAAAATATGTATATTTGTTTAGTTCATAAAACTACATTATTAAAGTTAAAACACACACACACACACACACACACACACACAGAGTTAGGGAATGGTACACTTGGAACTAGGGTTTCCTGATTGGTAACCTTTCCATTTTAGCCTACCAAATGTGTGCAGTTTCCACAACAAAATCCACTTTGACCTAACCAAGGTGGAAACTGGTTAACCAAATAAGATACTACTTGCTTTCATTCTTGATGCTTTCCCTAATCCTAATAAAAGGAGAGAAAAGGTGAGAATTTTCTGGCAACTGAGTTCGTAACAAGGATTTACCTGAGGTATTGATGGCAAATCCCTTTGGCCAAAATATACACAGGAAAGGACAGTTCAGAAAGCCAGCAGATTTCTACTCCTACCACTTTCTAACATCCATCTTTTCCCAAAATAAACATACTACATACAAGCAAAATCCATTGTTGGCTACCCAACTGTTTTGACTATTGAGTTGTCTCACCTTTTCTCCATTGACCACATTCAGATTTCTGAGCAGGAGGGACTCTCCAATACACCATGTAAATCTTTACAATTCAGTTTCCTTGGACCCCGCGTTGGTGGTATAGTGGTGAGCATAGCTGCCTTCCAGTTTCCTTGGACCCTGTCTCTATTCCTTCCCTGATTTTCTGGGGGGGAGCCCATACGTCACTTATACAAAAGGCACTTGCTCTACCTCCAGGTCAAGAAGCACCTGCTCCTTGATTATTCATGGGTTTACAACCTTTCCTCCTTGCACAGAAGATCCCATCCATTGACATGTGCTATCAAGACTGAAGCTGGGGGCTGAGGCAGGACAGATGACAGGTCCTTTCACTTTGGACCATTCTGCCTTTCTTCTGGTTTTCCAACCTGTGGTGGATAGTTTACTTACGCACATTCCTATGCTTTCACCCATTGGGTGTCCTTAATGTTTTGAAGGACTCTTCCCCAAACGTAAAAGTATATAACATGACAGTACTAATTTAAATACTAGAAATTATAGGAAATCAGACTGTCGGTCCATTAAGTTTAGAGAACACAGGAAGGCTGATGAAAAAAATCTGAATCCAAAAAAGCAGCAAGGAGAGAGAAACTGTTGTGTCCAGAAGTATGGTGAGAATCAAATGAGACACTTTCATAAATGGTGCTGACAAAAACATATCCTTTCTGGAGCTACAATCTTCCCCTTTCTCCTCTAGTTCCTGGATATTTTTAGAGGCACTTTAGATTTTAGGCCACTTAGTGTCTGTGTGTGCATGTGGGGGTTAACAGCTAAAGTAGAATTACTATTGGATGCCAAAAAAGGGGAGGAGGTGCTCATTTTCATTTGGTTCAGTTTCCCTTTCCCAACAACAGATACAATCCAGTTTTTGGTTATCACACCACATACAGACCAGAAGAGTTAAGTGCAGGAAAGGATACTGTAGAAGAGCAGGTTTGTTGATGGAGATCGGCTCCCTGGGTCTCTTGCCAAGAGCTCCTCTCCCTTACCTGCCACTAAGGTATGAGTGTTCTCAAAAGTTTAATCCTTGACACGCCTCCCAGGCTTCACTTTTCCGATGATCTCATCGTTTTTGCAGCCTTTCTATGTGGATGACTCAAAACTGTCCCTTTAAGTATAGGTGACCACATGAGCCAACAATTCCACTCCTAGGTATATATGCACAAAAACTAGTACACAAATGTTCAGAGCAGCACTATTCACAATAGCCAAAAAATGGAAACAGCTTATAAGGCCATCAACTGATGAATGGATAAACAATGCGGTACATCCGTACAATGGAATATCACTTGGCTGTAAAAAGGAAGGAAATACTGATTTGTGATACAACATGGATGAACCTTGAAGATATTACGGTAAGTAAAACACACCAGTTACAAGGAACCATATAAGTTCTCATATATATAAAATACCCAGAGTAGGCAAATCTATGGAGTTGGGAAGTGAATTAGCTGTTCCTTAGTGAGAGCTGGAAAAACTGGAAGTGACTGCTAATAGAGTTTCTTTTGGGGGCAATAAAAATGTCCTAATATTGATTGTGGTGATGGTTACACAACTCTGTGACTATGCTAAAAATCACTCAATTGTACAATTTAAGTTGGTGAATTGTATGATATGCAAATTATATCTGAAAGCTGATTTAAAACAAAAACACCTGTCCCCAGCCCCCATCTTTTCTCAAATTCCTGACCTATGTTTCATTTATAAGGGTGGTACCCCTCCCAAACTTCACATATCTAAGATAGAACCCATTCAACCCAATGAATAATTGAGTCTTACTACATACAAACAGCTATGAGAAACGAAGATGAGTAAGATGTTCTCAGTAAACTTACATGTTTATTTTTTATCCTGTTGCCTCTCTCAGTAACAACACCCCCATTATTCTAGAGCTCAGACTTGAACCCCCAGAGACAACTACATCTGACCTTCCACCTGTTGTTCCATTAGCACTTGTAGCCCACGTACTCAACTCCCGCGGTGTCTCTAACAAATCCCACTCCTTTCCATCCCCATGGCCTTAATTCAAGATTTGTTCTAAACACAGGATCATGCACAAACACACATTTACTAAACAGATCTGCATCATGAAGAGGCAATATTAATAATCACATAGACTGGTTCCAGATATTCAAGGAAAACAGTGCCGTTACATTTCTTATGCATGCATCTGTGCTGTAAACTGGCATTGGTCAAAACAGATTTTTAAGGCTTTGGTTCCCCCCAAATAACTTCCAATTTACAAAAGCCAAACACCTCTTGAATCTTCTATTTGGTAAAAATATAATTCTAAGAACTTTCAACCTGTAAAACAACTAAGCACATTGGCTGTTGAACCAAAACAGACTTCTCTCCTTTTCTCCTTGCCCCATCCTGGGTCCTCGAGTTTCTGAGCAGTATCTGCAGTTGAGTCACCCAGAACAGGGAGTGTCTCGGCTGGAACCATCAGAGTTGAAGTAATATTTAGATGTAAGCCTAGAGCAGCAGATTAAAATTATTCTCAGCTCACTAGCTTGCACCACCAAACTCTTATTTTAGCCATCTATTAAAATATTGGTAATGTTACAGACTGCAGGAACAGAACAAAATTTTAACAAGACATTCAAGTTCTTTAAAACTAAATTTCTAAATACACTGGAACAATTAAAATGATGGTGTAGAGAAACATAACTCTACAAAGAAGGCTGCCTGGGATAGTTTATCAAACTAAACATCAAAACTCTTTTATTTTGGTAAAATATGAACATAGGAAAACTGTTTGAAAGAATATAATCCAAATATTAACAGTATTACCCTGAGTGAGAAGATCACAAACAACTTATACGTTGTTACTTTTTTTTTTTACAGTAAATATGTATTTCTTCTGTTAAAACATTTTAAAAAATAGTTTCCCAAGATCCAAATAGGAATAAAGAATAACTGGTAAGTGTATTATCCCTTTATTTTTATCAGTATCTTTCCAAATGTCAGCTCTCTGCCTCAACCATAAAAATTTTTACATTAAAGCGTTAAGTAAACTTGAAGAGAAAACAGTGAGTTACATATGGTCATAAAATGAAGGCAGGGATTTATAGCTTAATCCTTACTAATGACTTATACCCAACCTACTGGGTGAGCACAGTGGATAAATATCTAGTTTGAGGTATAAGCAAAAAATAAATCATAGATTCACAAACAACTCTTACAACTGCTACTGGCTTGTCATCTTTACCATGACACAAATGAGAATTAGATTGTTTAGGGAATGGACTTATCCCTGAAAAAAGACCCATATTTGCAGGGAGTATGCAGTAAAGTTATCCCAATAAAAGAAGAAATTCTTTTGAATTGAGAACAATCATCTCAAAACCTTTCTATGTCAAATCCAACAGCGATGCTGGGAAGCAATCTAGTTGCTAGTTGCTAGTCTGCGAATTGAGAGACCAGGGTCCCTATCCTGCTGGCTGTACGGCCTTGAATGTGTCACTTAACTTTCCTGGGCTTGTTTTTCACATGTAAAAAGAACAAGTTAAACAAAATAACCTCAAAGGGTCCTGCCGCCCATAAACATCCCATGACCCTAAATGATAACTTTTCGGGGCGCCTGAGTGGGACTTTGTTAAGCGTCTGCCTTCGGCTCAGGCCATGATCCCAGGGTCCTGGGATCAAGCCCTGCATCAGGCTCCCTGCTCAGCAGGAAGTCTGCTTCTCCCTCTCCCACTCCCCCTGCTGTGTTCCCTCTCTCGCTGTGTCTCTCTCTGTTAAATAAATAAAATCTTTTTAAAAAAAATTTTAAAAGTGATAACTTTTTTATTTCTCTTTGTTTCTCAAAGTACATCTATAGATACCAATAATGGTGGTAGAGCTCCAACTAAGCCCCACTGCAGACACTCAGGGCATAGGAGGTAATTTAAGAACACTTTACACACAAAAAAGATGGAAAGCTTTTTCTTAGTGGCAGTGTTAATTCCTATCCTACCAAATAACAAAAACATGAAAAAAAGAAAATATACTGCTGCAGTTCTCAATCTCATCAGAATACATTTTATAATACTACAAATTTGACAAAGTGGCCCTTTCAGCTTAGTAGTTCAAACACTCCCTAAAACAAAAGTTCTGGGGGTACAAAGTTTACAGCAATGAGTAAAACGTAGAAAAAAGAATCAAACAAAGAAAACAGCGGAACAGAAAACCATGTGCCCAATAATCCCCAGTCTGAAGGTCTTTAATTCCAATGCAAAAGGGCTGCTCCAAACGAAGAACAGTTAGTAACACCGGGTGCTGCCACACTTGTGTCAAGGGACAATACTCACAAAATCGATCAGGCCCTCAGAAGTTCACAACACTCCTTTCACCTTGAGAAAGGGGCTTTCTTTTCCAAGATTCGGACACTGTAGCCAATGCCTCCATGAGGGCATTCGGAGAAGGGGCCTCTTCTTGAGGGACAGAGAAAGAAGAATCTTTTAACGAGATCTCTAGACAAACAGAAAGTCGGGTAGGGAAGTCTATATACTAAACAGGGCCCAGCTCTTCAACATGGAGTGTGCAGGAAATCTCAAAAGCATCAAGCACTGTTTCCTTTTTCCTTCCTTTATTAGCATGCAGAAAAAGGATCCCTCTGTCTCCACATGGGGAATGAAACAGCGAAAATGCTCCTGATTTCTGACAAAGGCTTTCTGCATAAAAGATTTTCATTTCTTTTTCAAAGGAAGAAGAGAAGGAAACCATCTGTGCCACTCTAAATACACTGCAGGAAAGAGTCCTCCTCTCAAAGGTACAGAGTCTTATTTTTCTTGGGAGAGAAAAAAAGAAGTTGGAAGCTCCCTCTTTGAGGAGGGGGAGGTGTGCAGATAGCAGGAAGCTTTTTAATCACTACAGCAGGTAGGGGGAGTGGGAGAGGATATCTCTAACCAGTCAGGAAGAAGTGATAGCTTCTGTGGACAAAGGGAAGGCTGGCTTTTAGTATCAGCCCTCCCTCCCTCTTGGACTATAGACCTGTTTCCAAAAACAAAGTCTTTTCTCTTGATCATTCTGAGGCCCTCTTTTGTTAATTTGGGGAGCATGGAAGAATCTAAAGGGAGTAAATATGCCTTTCTCCACCCCAGGGTGGGGAAAAGTCTCCTTTCCAGTGAGAAAGGATGGGTTGAACACCTGTGATGTGGGGGTGGGGATGGGAGGAGGCATGCATGGAAAAATGTGGGTCTCTATGGAAGATACTAGTTTTCTTTCTTTAAAAACAACAAAAACAGCAGCAGCAAATTAAGTAACAATGACAGCAACAATTTACCAAAAGCTTACTAATGTCCTAAGCACTTACACAAATTCTCCCTTAGCCCTCAAGACAATGCTCTACAAAGAGGACCCAAATTAGAGATGGGCTAATTGAGACTCAGAAAGGTTAAACAACTAACCAAGGTCACGAAGATGGGAAGTGGGAGACAGACTTGCAACTACCACATTCCAGACGCCATGCTCTTAACTGTGCAAGGGAAAGGAGCTCATTGCACACCAAGAGACTTGAGGGAAGAGAAGCGAGGCTCCGTCGGTGGACATGATTGGGGGTGGGGGGGGAAGAGACTGACTTCTAATACCACACAGTAAATTCAGGGTCTTCCTCTTTATATCTAGGGGTAAAGGTGAAAAATAAATGAAAAAAGGTAAGTCTCTCTTTTACAGGGAAGGAAGACCCCCCCCCCCAACACTTTTAGGCAAGTTGAGTCTCGCTCTTCATCTGGGGAGCGCTGAGCAAATTCGGGAGAAAGGTCTTGTTGAGGGGCTATCTACTACCCCTCCTATTGAAATAAGTTTAGAATCGCCCTCTCACACCCCGGGAGCGGGTATCGCGCCGCTGACAAACGCACAGGAGCTGGGGAAGAGCGTACGCCCACAACAAGGGGCGTCGCCCTCCTCAAGAAGTTGGGGGTCCCCCGCCTTATCGAGGTTGAAGAGTATCTCTCCCCCGTCGGAGCCATGACTTGGAGAAGCCGTTTCCCCCTCGCGACGCGGGGCCTGGTCTCCTCCCTCTCCCCCGGTCGTTCCGCCGCCCGCAGAGCAGCCTCCGTTCCCTTCAGCGCCCCAAGAGGGAGGGGGCCCCGGGCTCCCCCTCAGCCTTCAACGCCAGGCGGAGGGTCCCCTCAGGGTGGAGTGGGGCGGGGCGGCTGCGCCCGAAGCCTTCCCGCCCCCGGCCTCTTACCCTGAGGCCTGCTCCGCGGCCCGCGCTCGCCCCGCCAGCTCGGCCTTTGCAGCCGCAGCCCCGTCGCCGCCAAAGCTACCTGAGCCTACCGAGCCGAGAGAGCCCGGGGGCGCTCCAGCCGCCACCTCCTCTTCGTCTCTATGGTTTTCTTCCTCCTCGAGCCCCCCTCCACCCCCACCCCGCACTTCCTCATCCGGGGCCCGAGCCAGCCATGCGGGCTCACCCAAGTCCCGCCCCCGCATGGCGCGCGCGCAATCCTAGGGGCGGCTCTTCCCGCGTCCAGCCTCCGGCCCTGGGCGGGCCCTAGCAGCCCTCTGCCCCGCCCCTGCGGTCCGGATTCTTAAAGGGGAACACACGTTTTGCCCCAGCACCTATTGAACCATAGGGCCCATTGTCTCCACTGCTGCTACCCTGGTCCAGTCCACTATTTTCCTGGCCCGAATGGCTGCAATTCTAGGGGACTCTCTCTGGCAGCCCATTATAACTTGAATCAGTGTGTTAGGTCATGTCAGTGCCCTGCTCCTTTTAATCACACTGACCACTAAATCTAAAAGGCACCTCTGCCTCCAGTCCTGAAAGGCATCTTGTTTTAATATCTTCAAGGCTTAAACACTGGCTGAAATTGTCACGTTGCATCTATTTATTGATTAGTTCATCATGTCCCTTCCCATGCTAGTTCATCATTCTGTGGTCAGCACCTAGCGTGGTGTTGGGCACAAGTAAACGTTCAACAGACATTTGAAGGAAGGAAACAAGGTTTATTCAAAAGGGAATCAAAGGAGCACCTGGGTGGCTCAGGCAGTTAAGTGTCCAACTTTTGATTTTGGCTCAGGTCATGATCTCGGGGTCCTGGGATTGAGACCGTGTTGCGCCCCATGTGGGGCTCTGTGCTTGGTGGGGAATCGGCTTGAGATTCTCTCTCCCTTTCCCTCTGCCCCTTGCATTGTACTCTCTTTCAGATAAATATTTAAAAAGGGGAGGGGGAAATTAAGGAAGTTCAGAGAATAGAGTCAACTTGATCCAAATCACACAGCCTTGTATTAAACACAGAAATCTGTTGCTTTTTGGACCTTATCAACCTGGCTGACTATAGAACTAGAGGTTTGGAGGTTTATGGGAGATTTTAATTCTCTCTTCTCTGATCAGGATATCTTTGAGCCAGTCAACATGTGAACCATTTTGGCCAAGATAGTGGTTTTCCTACTTTTGGTCAGGGCGGGAGGTATATAAACCCAAATGCCAACCCTATTATTTTACAGCCTGTGAATGCATAGATCATCTGTATATGTGTACAATTCATATATAGGCTACTACAGATGGTACTGGGATGATTTAACTAGAAATTCACTTTAAAACATTTCTACATTTACAGTATCCACATTGTCCAGTTCTTTCTCAGGCAACTACCTGCCTATAGAAGAGGATCTGAGAAACCCAGTATTACTGGTTTGTCTTTTTGCCTCAGGCTCTAGCATGACTGCTCAGCACCATTGTTGATCTTGTCTTTATTTTATTTTAAAATATTTATTTATTTATTTATTTAAGGGGGTAGGGGCAAAGGGAGAGAGAGAGAGAATCCTCAAGCAGACTCCCCCCCGAGTGCGGAGCCTGACACAGGGCTCAATCCCACAACCCTGAGATCATTACCTGAGCTGAAGTCAAGAGTTGGATGCCCAACTGACTGAGCCACCCAAGAGCCCTGATCTCGTGGTTTTTTTTTTAATGTGATATTTTGTTAATAGTGGATTTTTGTATTAATTTTTATTTTAAAAAATTATTTTAAATATTATCTTGTTCCCTGAGCTTTTTTGACATCTCCTTAATATTTTGTGCCCTAATATTTTGTGCCCCACTATCTTGGCCAAAATGGTTCACATGTTGACTGGCTCAAAGATACCCTGATCAGAGAAGAGAGAATTAAAATCTCCCATAAACCTCCAAACCTCTAGTTCTATAGTCAGCCAGGTTTGGTGCCCTCACTAACCTTACTCACCTCACCCTAGTCCCAACTCTGCTCCTAGCTCTGTATTAGGCACAAAGAGGTCCAAAAGAAACAGCATATATATCATTCAATCCCCTGAAAGTTGAGGAAAACCAGTTTCCTAATTAATTCCACACTTGTCAATAATATTCTGCTCTTGGGGTGCCTGGGTGGCTCAGTCGTTAAGCGTCTGCCATCGGCTCAGGTCATGATCCCAGGGTCCTGGGATCGAGCCCCGCATCGGGCTCCCTGCTCCGCGGGAAGCCTGCTTCTCCCTCTCCCGCTCCCCCTGCTTGTGTTCCCTCTCTTGCTGTGTCTCTCTCTGTCAAATAAATAAATAAAATCTTAAAAAAAAAAAAAAATAATAATAATATTCTGCTCTTATATATAGCATTTTAAATTCTTTTAATTTGAAAGACCTAATGTAACATGTCCCTCCTTTCATTTGGTCCTCAAACACTTTCTGAACAAGGAAATACATGTACGTCTTTTTTTTTTTTTTAAGATTTTATTTATTTATTTGACAGAGAGATAGAGAGCACAAGTAGGCAGAGAAGCAGGCAGATGGAGAGGGAGAAGCAGGCTCCCCGCAGAGCAGGGAGCCCAATGCGGGACTCGATCCCAGGACCCTGGGATCATGACCTGAGCCGAAGGCAGCTGCTTAACCGACTGAGCCACCCAGGCGCCCAAGGAAATACATGTACTTCTTATTTCCATCTGACAAGGGAGAAAATTGAGAAAAGAGAATTTGGTGCAAAGCCACGCTGCCAAAAACAGGCTATTGTGCAGGTGGTTGTAGCACAGTGATCTTAGAATCAAGGATCCCCTAGACTAGATCCCCAGTTCAGGAACTAACTGCTCCAGGCGTCACTAACCTTGACCAGCCTTTGACAATTTTTTAAAAGCTCAAAACCTATCAAGGTTTTTGTTTGTTTTTTGTTTTTTAAGATTTATTTGTTTATTTGACAGAGAGAGAGCACAAGTAGGCAGAGCGGCAGGCAGAGGGAGAGGGAGAAACAGGCTCCCCACTGAGCGAAGAGCCTGATGAGGGTCTGGATCCCAGATCAGGACCTGAATTGAAGGCAGACACTAAGCAACTGAGCCACCCAGGCGCCCCCTGTCAAGGTTTCTTACAAGTTTTTGCCAAATTAAAAAGTGAAATATTTGCAGTTCTAAGATAGGACACCAATTATAGACATCTCTCAGGAGATGTAATCAAATTTCCTTGAGGGCCAGGGAGAGAGAATCCCATTAGTCCCTCTGGAATGGAAGGACGTCCCACCAGCCGCTGCTGCTAACAAAACAGTCAGGGGGATCTGAATGTGTCCCCTGAATTAGCAACATTAAAATCTTTTATAGTTAACATTTTATCACTGAAAGTTTTTGCAACTGTTGCGGTCTACTTGATTACATGTTCTTACTTTTATAAAAAATTACAATTATTTTATAGTTTTTAAACTTCTGAATCCTAAAGTAAAAGTATGGATGCTTAAGGAAGCTCTTGTTTTCAGCTCTCCCCTCCCCTGCCTTCGCCCACTCCCGTCTCCTTTGTGGTATGCGTTTTTTTCTTTAAACATTCAGAAAATTTCCAAAAACCGTAAGTCAATTAGATGGAGCTGGCAACTTGTCAGGAGCCCTTGGCGAGTTTCTGGCACAGCCCACACAGCTTTGATTTTCTCCTTGAGAACTGAAAGATGTCCTGACAGGGGCTTAGGCTGAGATCCTGGGTGTGTGGAGGATGCTGGTTAAAAGCTCAGCCTTCAGAGCCCGGTTAGACTCGACTGGGACAGGATCCATCCTTGCTTCCTTCGGAGGAGTTCGTGACCCCTGCCTGTTTACCTTTTGTGAAATACAACAGTACCTGCCACCTAATAGGGATGTGACCATTTCATAAGGATGTCTGTGAAAGTTACGGTAGCTATTATTATAACCAGGGAGGAACGGAATTCATTTGGGGTTTTGAGGGATTTGAAAAGCACACCTCAAAGTGAATACTTCCCAGCAGGGTCCATCGCACTAAGTCGCAAGTGCTCAGCCCTTTGCATTTTACAGAAGTTCTCGCAGAAACTATTTTGTGTTTCTCAGTAGCCCCGTGAGGCCAGGCGAGGGTCCACAACTTCGTTTACAGATTCGGGGAGACTCGCCTGAGTTTGCCCTGTTGGGGGATCACTAAATCGGAAACGAAGCTTTTGGGCATGGATCTATCTGAGAATGTCTGGGAAGAAAAGGATTTCCTTTCTGCCGTCGGGCCAGCGAGCGGGAAACGTAGCTGACAGCGGGAGCTAGAGGCCACACGCGACGCCCCGCCCCTGGCGGGAGCCCCGGATGGGGAAGTGGCGCGGACACCGAGATGAGGCGGAGGCCGGGCCAGAGCGGCCCGGGGCGTGTGGGCGGGAAGGGGGCGGGGCCGCGGGGCGGAGCCACCGGAGCTGCGCGGGTTCTCAGGTGAGCACTCTGTGGCCGGGGCGGGCCGGCAGGAGCTTTGAGCTTGGGCTCGGAAGCCGCGAGGGCTGTGGGGGCGAAGGCGGGGCGTCCAGAGGAGGCGCGGGGGACCTCGGGAGGGTCCGGCCCTCGGAGCCCCGGCCTGAAGAGGGAAGGGGCTCCAGAGCTGCGGGTGAGTGGGGCTGCTCGCCGGGCCCGGGCTTGTGGAGTATGAGGGAGGGGGTGGTGGCCCAGGTTCGAGTCCTGACCCCACTCCCCATCCTGCTGTGTGATCTTAGACAAGTCTCCGTGCCTCTCCGAGCTTTAGTGGCCGCAGCTGTGAAATGAGGGTGGGGAGGAGGAGCCGCTGAGAGTTTGTACAGATGGACATTCAGGGAACGAAGCCCTGCCTTCCTCCTGTTTATCCTCTCCTTGCCCAGGAAACTGACCGCGAAACGTGAACGGTGGGAGTGTCTCAGTGTCTGAGTGACCTTGGGCAAGTCCCTTGCTCTGGCCCACCCTTTCTTTATCTACAAAATGAGTGCGCTAACCTCTTTCAAGATATCTTTAGTATTTGGGTGTTATTGCTTTAGTTAGAGACAAGGCAGTGAGTGCCCAATTTAATACAGGTTTTCCCTTTAGGGTGTGATAGAATATCTTCTTGGAGGTTGGAACAGACCCTGGCCCAAATTCCCTTTAGTTCCCAGATTCTGTTTTGTCCTCTAACCCTCCTTGTAATTGGAGGAGTGATTTCATCCAAGGGTTGGTGCTACCTCTCCTCTGAACAATACCAGTATATTTAATGGCCTAAAATCAAAGAGCAATTGCAAGGAAAAGTCTGACATTCTAGCCTTTTTGTGTTTCAGTGGCAGAGAGGCAAGATGACTTCTCTCCCCCAAGCTTGGAACAGCTGAAGGAAACAACAGTACAAGATGAGAACAACAAAGGTCTACAAACTCGTCATCCACAAGAAGGGCTTTGGGGGCAGTGGTCAGTATTGATTGGTCTTTGGGGGTTGTGTAAATTGGCTGAGGTTCTTGGTGTGTCCAGTGCCTTGAAAATGACACACTGACTCATGTGACAATAGAGGCTAGAGGCAACTTAACTGAGTGAAGCAGCAAGTATAATATAGTTGCAGGGAGGGCAGTAGCACCAGAGAGCAGAGGCCCCTGCTAAAAGCATTTGTATTCTGACTTTTAAGGAACACTGTGAGTGTTGCCAGTCTACTACCTTTCATTTATTTGTATTTTATATTACATGTTTATTGCATACGTCTTATAAAATCCTAGTCTGCACTGGTTTGGCAGATAAAAGAAACTTACATTACATGAGAGCAGTAGTAGATACACATTAGACAGGTATGATCAAAGCATGAAACTTTGCCTGGCTCGGAGGCATAGTGAGAAGGGGCAGGACAAAGCATATTGTTCTGTACTAAACCAGATTTTTCAGCTCTGCCTCTAACTTTCCCTGTGACCTCAGGCAAGCCCCTAGTTTACCTTATCTACAACTTCAAGCACATTAGAAAGTTTCTCTGTTTTTCTTAGTACCTTGGGTCTATAAATCTGAAGAATAGGATGGCAATTAGTAATATGATTTGTTTTTTCTTTTTGTAAAGGAGTAATTTTCCTTTTTGTCCTAACAGTCTTATTTGCTTCAGAAATTGGAATTAACAACACAATGAGTCTTTTTAAAATTGTATTTTACTATGGATTTGCTCTTGTATATGTGTAAGCCTCCCAAGGGCAAGGACTCCCCAAAAGGGAAAACACTAGTTTCGATATCATAAAGTTTGTGAGGATTGAGTAAGATGATGTATGTAAAGTATTTAGTAGAGTACCAGGTTCAGTGCTACTCAGTAAATATAACCATTATAATTACCAGGACAAGGATATACCAGGCATTGCTATATTTAAAACACAATTTCTGCTAAAATGCACAGTCTCTTGTTAATAGTAGACTTTGTATGCAGTTGATGCTGCCTGAACATTTGTGGGGTAGAATTGAGTAGACAACAGAAATAACTTTTTTTTTTTTTTTTAAGATTTTATTTATTTGACAGAGAGAGACACAGAGAGAGAAGGAACACAAGCAGGGGGAGTGGCAGAGGGAGAAGTAGGCTTCCTGCGGAGCAGGGAGCCTGATGCGGGGCTCGATCCCAGTACCCCGGGATCATGACCTGAGCAGAAGGCAGACTCTGCTTAACTGACTGAGCCACCCAGGCGCCCCAGAAATAACTTTTGACAGACGGAAGGATACAAGGATATAGTATATACAGTGTATATACAATGTATACAAGTCTACTTTTTCATGTGTATAAAACAAAGCTAGGTGCTATACGGTCTCCTGTAGGACTTTAAATAAAAACACATCAAACAAAATTAGGTGCACATCTGTGCTAAACATAAAGGTTATGAATATGACAAGGTCCCTTGTCCCTAAGGAGCTTTTAGCTTGATGAGACAGATATGTAAAAAGGAAATGGTAAAATGAAACAGTGGAATTTGTGCTCAGGGAGTTTAATTCAGACTATGGAAGTTAGGGGAAGACATCATAGAGGATTTGGCATAAAACTGTCAATGGAGGGCGCCTGGGTGGCTCAGTTGGTTAAGCGACTGCCTTCGGCTCAGGTCATGATCCCGGAGTCCTGGGATCGAGTCCCACATCGCGCTCCCGGCTCGGCGGGGAGCCTGCTTCTCCCTCTGACCCTATCCCGTCTCATGCTGTTTCTCTCTCTCTCTCTCTCAAATAAATAAATAAATAAACTCTTTAAAAAAAAAAAACTGTCAATGGAAGCAATATACCAAATAAAATTTGGGATTAACCCAGTGCTTTGCTTTCCTAGGCTGAGCTTTTGTTGGGTCTGATTATATTTGAAATTTAGATATACTTATTTGTCATGGTTTTAGCATAATTAAAGGCTGTATCTTTCCCTCAAAATTAAGACCAAAAAAAAAAAATCACTCCCTCTATGGTTCTGAGTTTGTTATATATGAAAGCGTTCTCCCAACCCCCAGTGAAGGTGGGGGTGGGAGTAGATAAACATATGAAACTATGTCCTCCCTATATTTTAAGAGTCTCACTGGACCCTCATGTGAACTGGTATCCAAAGTTTTTCCCTAATCAAGTGCTGCCTTCCAAAATCTAGGGCATTTTACTTGGCTTGTGGGTTTTTTGTTTTGTTTTGTTTTTTTATGACATGAGAGGTGGTGGGCTTTTAAGCAGAAGGAATCCTGGGCTAGTAATCAGTCCTGGCTGTTATTAGCTGTTTACCCTTAGGCAAGTCACTTTATCACCTAGGTCATTTCTTCACTTCTGTTATATCCAAAGATTTATTGTGAGGATCACATTACGACAGTATTTTTGGAAATTCTTTGAACACTATAAATATCGGGGATTGTGTTGCATTTGTGGGACTTAGGCTGTTTGTTCCTGGTATACGCCAGGTATGTGATAATTTGAGGGAGTAAAGTGTTAATCCCAGAGGTTTAAATTCCAGAGAGCAAGGGCTGCTTTTTCCCTGGGGTCAGTGGGGTGGTAGTAGAAAGAACATGGGCTCTGAAGACAAAGGTCCCGAACACTGTCCAACTCAGCTACTCACTAGCTTTGTGTCTGTGTGTGAATCCTTTAGTTCATCTGAATTGTGATTTAAAATGGAACCTCATCTTCGAGATGGGGTAGGAATACTAACCTGATGAGGTCATGAGGACCCAACATGAGAATGTATACCACAACCTGTCGCCCAAATGAGTCTGTTTTCTGCTTGAGATTGCTAAATTGTCTTTCAGATGATGAGCTAGTCATGAACCCTAAAGTGTTTCCTCACATCAAGCTTGGAGACATTGTGGAGATTGCTCACCCCAATGATGAATACAGGTAAACATCTCATTAGGATCAAGGGAACTAACTGGGCAGCCTGCTGTTGTCAAGTATTTTGTTTAAGGGGCTTCCAGGGCAGGACAGCTCTTAGCCTTTACATAAAACTGTTTCTGCCCTCTAGGATTTGGTAAACCAATAATCTTTTAAAAAGTAGTCTGTTCTTTTTGTTTTTAAAGTCAAGATGACAACTCTGTGAGAAATAGTGTAGCATTTAGCCATTTCTGGAGGGCAAGTGCAGAGTTTCTTTGTTTCTAAGAGAACTTCCCCCGCTTGTTGTGCTGTAGGTTACAATATATCCAGAGGGATCTGTTTACCTTTTGTAGAGGGTGAAGAAAGCTGGTTAATTACAGCTTACAGCACCCCATGTTTTTGTTGCTTTCTCCCCCAGCCCTCTGCTTTTGCAGGTCAAGTCACTTAAGGAAGATCTACAGAAAGGTAAGAATTTCATCTCTCTTCTCTAAGGCTTTTGTTTTTACGCTTAGAGAAACTGTTCCAGAAACTGTAAGGAAAGTCTCTTCATAATCTCAGGGAATGAGGGCATAGTACTTCTTTCCTTGTCAAAATGTGTTCCCCTAAAAAAATTGTCAGATTTCAAAACTGCCAAGGAATCTCATTTGTCAGCATCCTAAGGGCACTGAAGAAACCATCTTTATTGTCAGGAGGGAAGTTAACCTGACTAGGTGAAGCTTTATTCTTAATTCAAGAAAAAAAAATTTGGCAAAGTGTGCTTTCCTAAATATTGTATTTTTTCACAAGATGTTTGTTAAGTGCCTACTCTGGGTGAGAGAGGATAAAGAAACATATTGATGATTACCTATCACAAATGTAAGGCACTGTACAGGGAGCTTTTTGTAATGTCTCTTTCTTTTTATCTTCCCACACAACTCTTGATTGAGGGATGCAACTTAGTGTCACCGAGGTGAATTGGCTTGCTCGATGTCAGTAAGTGGGGGAGCCAGAGCAGCCATTCTACTTACTCATTCTGGATCAGATCCTTTCTTTTTTCCTCTAATGAGTGTACCATGCTGTTCAAGGAACCAAAATGTTAATTGATAGCAAATTAGGTAATTCCTTAAATAGTACTTAAAAGAAAAGAAAATTCTGGTTTGCTCTAAAGGATTGTGATGTCCACTACTTTTATAATTCAGTATGATGTGGAAGCACTTTATAAAACCCAAATCCTAAGAGTTTCCTCCTTCTCCTCACCACCCCATCTCCTGCCATCTGGTATGTTTCTTACTTACCAGAAGTAAGGGCTCATTGAAAAGTTTGTTTCTCCCTTAACTACCTCAGCTACTTTCATTCCAAATGAGAAATGATCTCCTTCCTTTTCTGAATTTTCACAGTTCTTTGAACTTTTTTATGTTGCTCCTTAATTTCTTTATTTTTCCTCTCTCTCATTTTTTAATTGCTGAAGGCTCAGGTCTTATTTCACATGCTTGTTTCACCTAAAAAGCAGAGCATTCTAAGCTTTAAGATATTGGAAGGCAGAGACTATTTCTTGCCCATGGCCAAGGATCATTTGTGTTGCTTGTCAAATGACTATTTATAGATTAGAATATATTTACCTTCTTTTTCAGAATATGTTCTCTGATCCAGATTTCTTCTGTTTCAGAAACTATTAGTGTGGACCAGACTGTGACTCAAGTGTTCCGACTAAGACCTTATCAAGATGTTTATGTGAATGTTGTAGACCCTAAGGTATGTCTTTGCTCTGGACTTGAATATCTTTTGGGAATGATTAATACTGTTCCTAAAAGGTTAGGTCTCTAAGGAAATAATGAGTTATTTAAGTATAGTGTTGGACTATTAAATATGTGGTCATATATAGGTCACTTAGATTATAGGTATTACATAGGTTGCATTTAAAGCCCTCACCCTTTTTTAAAAGCTTTCCTAAAAAGATTCTGTATATATAGGTACGTGTCAAGCTCAATGTAAAATTTTCTATTAAAATACTATAATTTCTCTAGGTGTTCTTTTTTTTCTGAGTTGAGAAATGGTACTGTAATAGGTAAAAATCATTGTCTAAAAGGTATCATTGACATTATCTAGAGAAATAAAGCACAGAGCTCAATGTCCTATGTATGTGCCAGAATCAAGACTAAACACAGAATTATTACTTTGGTACTTTTTGCACTTAGTCATGATCCAGCTGCTGTAGCATCTGTTGTAGACTTATCATCTGTACTCAAAAGCCTTTTCTGGCAGGATGAAATGCTATGTGTCGGTGTTCTGTTATCAAATGTTCTTCTAGTAGTTTTCTTGTTTGCTAAAAGGTTTCTGCATGGTGAGTGTGCATTATCTTAAGATGAAGTGTGGCAGAGTAACGCAGAGAGCTATATTTGATTATCCCTTTTAGGATGTGACCCTTGACCTAGTGGAATTAACCTTTAAGGATCAATATATTGGCCGTGGGGATATGTGGCGATTAAAGAAAAGTTTGGTAAGATGTGATTAAAAAAAAAAAGTCTGTTACTTTTCCTGTTATATTAATCCATTTTCCTTGTAGAGATTTAGTAGGGAGAAGGGTATAAAATCATTTCTAATTCCAGCATCATAGACAATTATTGTAAACCCTTTGTGTATCTTCTTCCATTCTCTTTGTAGTTTTTTTGAGCTTTATTTTGCTTGTTTATAGATTTTTACTCCACATTTTTGGTTAGAACGGGAAATTATAATATTATTTTACATTTGAATGGAACTTTAGCTTTCACATGTTCCTGTCACCTCCCCATGGACAGGTATTTATTACTCTTCATTTATGTGAAAATTGAGATTGAGAGGATAAGCGATTATTCAAGACTAAAAAACTATAGTCAGCAGTTGACACCACGCTAGAACCCAGATCTTGTCGCTTCCCAGTTAGACTGCTTTTTGCCGTACCCTTCTCCCATTTTCCTGATTTATTTATTTTGAATTAACATTTTCTACTTAAAATGATCAGTTCATTGTGAGCTGGTGCTGAAAAATTTTCTTATTGGGCATTTTGAGCATTATGAAGCAACAGATTGTAGGTAGAATTTCCATACAGTGAATATTTTCAGAAAAAAATACGTTTGCTCATTTTGTATTGGTTGGAGGAGGGTTCCATTCTATAAAACGAGAGCTAAAATGATAAATAAATGTTGTGTAATTAAATGAGTATGTAAATATAGACACGTATGCAAATATATGTGAAGATAAGCATGTTAGTGAAGCTGGGCACTTATTTTCCATTTGGTCTTTATTATTGTCTATACTTGTCACACTCTTAAGAACCTACTGTTATACCTGCCCCAGCAGGTTTGCCTATGGGATAAATCTATTACTCCCTTGTTAATTGAACCTTGGGTTGTTAGAAGAAATTAGAAAGGCAGGAAACTTTCTTTGTGACCTTTTATGTCCTTGATGTGTTGTTGAATCTCATATCCTCTCTCTCTCTCTCTCTCTCTCTCTCTGTCTATCTTCCTTAGGTCAGCACATGTGCCTATATCACTCAGAAGGTGGAATTTGCTGGCATCAGGTAGATATTACATCACTCTTGACTTACCAGCTAATACCTGGGAGTAGGATCTAGTGCAGTAACTGGGCTACATACAGCATTTGAGGCATGTGGATGTACATATAATAAAATACACGATAGCTTAAAAGGTTAGATTGTAATAAATAAATAAATACATAAAAGGTTAGATTGTTGTTGCTAAAACAAACCAAAAAATCCCAAATGCACTATAGTAGTTTTAAGATGAGTGGAAGTTGCTGAAGCTACATGGTATTCTGTAACAAAGGAAGTATAGCTTCATAATTTTAGAACTAGAAAAAGCCTTAGATGAATGTATTTAATCAAACCTTCTCGTTTTACAGATTAAGAAACATACTTGGAGATACAAAATGACTAGCCCAGTAGTTCCTGATTTGCTGCCTTTTTAACCATATTGTACTGCCTTTGATTTATTAAAATAATTCCTAAATTTCAGTTTGTAAAGAAGAGAGAGAAAGGGACTTTTTGAAACCCTTTTAATTCAAAAAGCACAACGTCCACAGAGTAAAGCCTTCAAACAGTGCAAAAAGGTGTATAATGAAAAACAAATCCTTCTTAGAAGAAATGGTTTCTTACCTGAAACTTATTATGTATAACACAAGCATGTTTACATCTGGTTGACTCACTTTTTTTTTTTTTTTAAGATTTTATTTATTTTATTTTTTATTTTTTATTTTTTATTTTTATTTTTATTTTTTTTAAAAGATTTTATTTATTTATTTGAGAGAGAGCGAGTACATGAGAGGGGGGAGGGTCAGAGGGAGAAGCAGACTCCCTGCCGAGCAGGGAGCCCGATGCGGGACTCGATCCAGGGACTCCAGGATCATGACCTGAGCCGAAGGCAGTCGCTTAACCAACTGAGCCACCCAGGCGCCCAAGATTTTATTTATTTTAGAGAGAGAGAGAGCTCATGAGCGAGTGAGTGGGGACAGGAGAGGGAGCAAGAGAATATTGAGCAGAGTCCATGCTGAGCATGGAGCCCAAAGTGGGGCTCGTTCCCAGGACCCCGAGACCATGACCTGAGCCAGAATCAAGAGTCGGACATTCAACCAACTGAGCCACCCAGGTGCCCCTGGTAGACTCACTTTTAATGGCACTAGGATTGACCAGTGGGTTCCAGTGAGGTAGTCTGGTCCTCCATTATGAAGTTCCCCATCAACTTTTCACCTAATGGTTTCACCCATTGATGATTGTTGCAAGATGGTGATTTTCTAATTCAGTCATTTTTCCTACCTTTATTAGCCAGAATCCTTTCTTTTTTTTTTAAGATTTATTTATTTATTTATTTGAGAGAGAGCGAGAGAGAGCGTGCAAGCACCCAAAGGGAGAAGGAGGGGAAGAAGCAGACTCCCCGCTGAGCAGGGAGCCCGATGTGGGACTCGATCCCAGGACTCTGGGATTATGACCCGAGCCAAAGGCAGATGCTTAACTGACTGAGCCACCTAGGCACTTCCAGAATCCTTTCTGTAAAGAACATTTCATCATCAACTAGGGCAAATTGGTTAATCTGAACTATTGATCCTAAAGGAAAGAAAGGATAAAGGATTAATTTTTTTCCCCAAAAAAGGGGATGGTTTAAAAATTGGAGGGTCAAGATTCTTTGAGAAATTTTAGTAAAAGATTTTAAAGCATAGCCCAAGAAGTGACTAAGCCTCGAGCAAAATAAGAAATGCAACCTAGATTCATGCTTTCCAGTACAACTTAGTCTCTCTGAGGTGGTGGGCCAGGAGTCAGGAAACCTATAATCTACTCCCGCACTGCCAGTGATTAGCGGGGGTGATGTTGGGCAGGTCAGGGAGACTCTGTGTCTACTCCTCTGCAAAATGAAATGGTTGGTTTAGAATCTTTTTCTGTAAAGGACCAGAAAGTAAATGTTTTACACTTTGGGCCACATGGGTCTCAGGTCTCTGTTGCAAATTTTTTGTTTTTCGTTTTTTTTTTCAACATTTAAAAATATAAAATCCAGGGATGCTTGGGTGGCTCAGTCAGTTAAGCATCTGCCTTCAGCTCAGGTCATGATCCCAGGGTTCTGGGATTGAGTCCCACATCAGGCTCCCTGCTCAGCAGGGAGGGAGCCTGCTTCTCCCTCTCCCTCTGTCTGCTGCTCCCCCTGCCTGTGCTCTCTCTGACAAATAAATAAAACCTTAAAAAAAAAGTAAAAAAAAAAAAAAAAAAAAAAAAATATATATATATATATATATATATATATATAAAATCCATTCTTAGTTGTGAGCCACATAAAAATAGGAGATGGGCTGGATTTGGCCTGCAGGCTATAGTTAGCTGAGCCCTGGTTTAGAAACCCACTCAGATACCTTTCATTCTTAAATTTCTTGTTTTTCTGTGCAAGTGCCCATATCCACATGGTGCCAGATACAGAAATGAAAACCCTGACATAATGTCAGGTTTAGACTTTCAAAGATCTCTCCTAATATTTTACTCATTCATAGTCAAATGTAAACCACAGTCTTTTACTATTTCTCCAGAAGACTATATATTTATAGTCTTCCTACACTGAATCAAAAGTCACTTTCCTTCCTACAAGGAGGCATGCAAATTAAAAAAAAAAGAAAGAAAGAAAGAAAAAAAAAAAGATGCTCTGGGCCTCACATAACAAAAGATAGTCGTTATTTACATAAAGTCATAATTATTGAGTTTTTCTGTAATTTAGCCTCTTTATCTAGTAATTTAATTAATACTTAAGGACATATGAGACAGTTTCATTACGTTGAGACCTTGCCTTTGAAGCGTCGTTTTTCTTTCAAAGGTAAACATTTTTATTTTCTCTAACTAAATTCCCAATGTATTCTTCAAAATGTTAAAAATAAACCCTGCAATCAGTATTTTAAAAAAATTAAAGGGCGCCTGGGTGGCTCAGTCGTTAAGCGTCTGCCTTCGGCTCAGGTCATGATCCCAGGGTCCTGGGATTGAGTCCCGCATCGGGCTCCCTGCTTGGCAGGAAGCCTTCTTCTCCCTCTTCCACTCCCCCTGCTTGTGTTCCTGCTCTCGCTATATCTCTCTCTGTCAAATAAATAAAATCTTTAAAAAAAAAAAAGAAAATTTTACAAGAAAAATATTGTACTAAAATCCTATCTCCTAAAAATTAGCATTTTGCTTTTTTTTAAAATATGGAACTTAGAAACCTAGTCTGTTTGATTTCATCATGAAGAGATCTCATTTTTCCAGATAATTTTGGGACTGCTAACTAGCTAAGGTTTCTGTATTTACTTAAAAAAATTTTTTTTCTGACTCACACTCCAGAGGGAGCAACACTAAATAATTTCTGGCCTTCACTTCTCAGCTGTACAGAAGCAGACAGACCAGTGTGGAGAGTCACAGTTAAAGCCCCTTGAAATATCCAGTTTGGGTGTTTTCCTGGTAAATCTGCTGTACCGCAGAGGATCTTCTGGGATCTTCTCTGACTTGAGTCTGATTCTGCAGTGGCCATTCTCTCAGAATGTCGTTCCTAACTATAGAATGCATACTAAGTACCACTTGTTTATCACATGCTAGATACTAGGCATATGCTAAGTATTTTTATATATAATACATGCTCAATGTAGACAGTTTGAAAAATAGAATAAAGAAGCAGGAAAAAGAAATATTACATTACTACTCAGAATCAATCACTATTAACCTTTGCCACAGTTCTGCCAAAATATTCTGTCTTCCTCTCCCCACCTTTTGGCTTGAGAACATATAGTATACATGATGTTATATGCTGTCCAAAAAAAAAAAAAAAAACCCAAGCCCAAAAACTTTGTTTTCGTATTTGAAAAAAACATTTATTCTAGAAAATTTGGGTAGTACAGAGTATAAAGAAGAAAACTTGGGGCCCCTAGATCTCTCAGTCAGTTATGTTTCTGCCTTCAGCTCAGGCCCTGATCCCAGGGTTCTTGCATTGGCCCACGTCTGCTTCTCCGTCTCCCTCTGCCCCTCCCCCCCCACTCATGCTTGCTCGAGTTCTTTCTCAAATTAAATAAAATCTTAAAAAAAAACAGAAGAAGAAAACTTACAGTGAAATATAAGCCAACTGTGTACAGATAACTACTATTAAATTTTAGTGTGACCTTTCAGTATTTTTTTTCTTTTATTTTTTTAAAAGATTTACTTGTTTATTTGAGAGAGAGAGAATGCACAAGTGAGAGGCTGCGAGGCAGAGGGAGAAGCAGAGGGAAAAGCAGACTCCCCACTGAGCAGGGAGCCTGATGCAGGGCTAGATCCCAGGACCCTGAGATCATGACCTGAGCCAAAGGCAGGTGCCTAACTGACTGAGCCACCCAGGTGCCCCTCTTTTCTTTCTTTCTTTAAAAAAAAATTTTTTTTTCAAGATTTTATTTATTTATTTGACAGAGACACAGTGAGGAAGGAACACAAGCAGGGGGAGTGGGAGAGGGAGAAGCAGGCTCCCTGCTAAGCAGGGAGCCTGACGCAGGGCTTGATCCCAAGATCCTGGGATCATAACCTGAGCCAAAGGCAGACGCTTAATGACTGAGCCACCCAGGCACCCCCTTTTTTAAAAATTTTTAATTAAGTAATCTCCATGCCCAAAGTGGGGCTTGAACTCACAACCCAGAGATCAAGAGTCGCGTGCCCTACTGTCTGAGTCAGGCACCTCTCAGTGTTTTATTTTCATCCATACACGCACATGCATGTATTTTTA
Source organism: Phoca vitulina (assembly GCF_004348235.1). Lineage (NCBI taxonomy): Eukaryota > Metazoa > Chordata > Mammalia > Carnivora > Phocidae > Phoca > Phoca vitulina. The sequence goes on from NW_022589785.1 coordinate 5,626,666, forward strand.
CATAGATGATAATACTGTGTGTACTATTTTGTATTCTTTTTTCCCACTTAAAGGCTTATAAACTCCTTGTAAACATGATTTTAATGGTTCCATGATATTCTGTTGTCTGGATACATCATAATTTACTTCACCTGTCTGCCATTGCTGGACATTCAGGTTGTTCAAAGGTGTGTTAACGCAGATAACACTACAGTGAATATACTTTGCATTTATTTTAACTTCACATTCACAGAATGATGAAATTTAGTTGTAAAGGATAGTGGAGATCACTGAGCCCCCACAGCTCACTCCATAGAAAAGGGAGGGAAAGTACCTACCCAAGCTTCTACACAAATCAAGGGCTAGTGCCCCCCAGGTCACCTTCATCCTCAGGGCTTGGCAGTGTGTCATTCTGCCTCTTGTAGGAAGCCATGTGTGCTCCTGGGCTCTGTCCTGCGGGATAATGGATTTTGCGTTTGCATCAGTCAGTGGCAGTTTTTCTTCCCTTGAACCAGCAGAAAAGAGAAGAGAAGCTACCTCAGGGCCATTCTCAGTTCCTGTTTGGGTAAGGGCAGATTTTAGGTTTAGGGGCAAAGGTCAAGATTGCATTTTCTGTGTGTATGTGTTTTATAAAAGAACCATTTACATTGGAATAATAACTTTCACAGTTCACCAAGTTCTCTCATTTACAGTATCTTACTGGATCTTTTCAAGAGCTGTAGAAGATGGATGGGGCAGGGTTCTTATTAACACATTTACTGATTTTTTAAAAACTGGCTCAGAAAAATTGTGGCTTGGGGCGCCTGGGTGGCTCAGTCAGTTAAGCGTCTGCCTTCAACTCAGGTCATGATCCCGGGGTCCTGGGATCGAGCCCCATGTGGGGCTCCCTGCTCAGCAGGGAGCCTGCTTCTCCCTCTGCTGCTCCCCATGCTTGTGCTCTTTCTCTCTTGCTCTCTGTCAAATAAGTAAAATCTTAAGAAAAAGAAGGAAAGATTGTGGCTTGACCTCCACAGGGAGTGGAGGGGCCGGAATCTAAGCCCAAATTTTGTAACACTACTAGCAGAAGTTGGTGAGTTACAACCAGCTCATGTTAGAGGCCTGGTTAATCCGGTATTTAGTAGCCTGTATGCAGAGTACTTTCTGCTAATAGAACTCAGAGATCATGGGAACATTGGAAACCTTCCTTATGTTAAAGAAACCGAAGTCCCTTCTCAGATGAGCTCGTGGCAGTTGTCCACTCACAGACACACTTGGGCAAAGGAATACCGAGAGGCACCCCTTTTGGTGAAAGCAGAGTTGGGAAGCATATTTAAAAGAACATGGGCTTGGTCCAGCTTTCTTCATTTTACAGATGGGAGGGAGAGCCAGCAAGGCTGACTGATTGTCTAGTGTTTCTCAGGTAGCCTGAGCTGTGACTCATGGTATACAGCATTTTCCTTGCTTTGATTTTATCTTTTCTTCTTTTTTATGAGGACTGATTGCTTAGGGCCAGGCAGGAATTTGCACTGGGGTTGGTAGAAGAGAAGGACTTGAGTGGTTGGTTGATGGATGATTACAAGGTTCTCAGATAACAGCTATCCCTTTCTCTCCAGGATAGCATTTTTTTTTAAAGATTTTATTTATTTATTTGAGAGAGAGAGACAGAAATAGTGAGAGAGAGAGAGAGCATGAGTGGTGAGGAGAGGGAGAAGCAGACTTCCAAGCAGGGAGCCCGATGCAGGATTCAATCCCAGGACCTCAGGATCATGACCTGAGCCGAAGGCAGACATTTCACCAACAGTATCACCCAGGCATCCCTCTCCGGGATAGGATTTTGTGTTCATATTTACCATTGTTGGGACGCCTGGGTGGCTTAGTCGGTGAAGTGTCTGCCTTCGGCTCAGGTCATGATCCTGGGGTCCTGGGATCGAATCCTGCGTTGGGCTCCTTGCTCAGCAGGGAGCCTGCTTCTCCCTCTGCCTGGTGCTCTCTCTGGCAAATAAATAAATAAAATCTTTAAAAAAGAAATACTTACCATTGTTACAGTTCTTGCTAATACAGGTAGCTACTAGTACTCTTAACTCTGGCACCTCGTATCCCAGTGCTGTCCTGAATAGTTTCCCCACAGTATCTGGTTTAATTCTCTGAACAGCTCTATAAAGTAGATGTCATTATTTCCTTTTTTAAGATAAGGGTGCTGGGCCTCAGAGTTATTTCCCCATGGCCATTCAACTAGTTAAGGACACTCAGAACTGAGATTCCTGCCAAGACTAGTTCTACTCAAGGCTGGTCAGCTCAGAAGGCCATGCTCTTTAAGCTGTGCTATCCATTTTATGCCCTTAATAAGTTGCAGAGGAAAAGACTTAATTAAGCCCCCAAAGTGCAATACGAAGTTGCCATGAAAGCTTTTCAGCAGAATGGCCTCCACTGAATAGGGACTCTGTCCCATGCCTCCTGATTGCTTGTCTTCTAATCCGGATATTAAGATAGATTTTGTTTCTGTTGAAACTTACCATATCAGGGGCGCCTGGGTGGCTCAGTCATTTAGCGTCTGCTTTCGGCTCAGATCATGATCTCAGGGTCCTGGGATCGAGCCCCGCGTCGGGCTCCCTGCTCTGCGGGAATCCTGCTTCTCCCTCTCCCACTCCCCTGCTTGTGTTCCCTCTCTCGCTGCATCTCTCTCTGTCAAATAAAAAAAAAAAAGTAAAAATAAAAATAAATCTTAAAAAAAAAAACTTATCAAAGATGGGATGAGCAAAAGTGTTCGTTGGTTCTTCCTAACTATTTTTGTGACATGGACCCTTTTGAGATTTGACAAAAACTGTAAATCTCTGCCCAGAAAACTTTGCATGATTTCAGAGGATTCATGGATGTGCCAAAGCCCTACCTGAGACTTGCATGTTGCTGATGGACTCCCAGATTAAGAACTGTCATAAAATTCAATATACTCTGAGATTTTTTTTTTTTTTTTTGTATTTTTAATGACAAAACAGACCTAAAACTGCAGCTTCTGGAAGAACCACTTGTTCTTGCTGGTCTCAGACCTCTCCTTGAACTTGACCTTGGCCTCTCGTCGGGCCTTGCGTTTAAGAGCAGGGTCTCTGAAGACATCCTTGTTGAGGACAGTTTTGTCCAAGGGGATATCCACAGAGAACCTTGTGGGCTTGAGGTGATTGTAGTTACAAACTTTCACAAAAGACTTGATCTTTTACCTCTTGGTGATTTTCTTCTTGCCTATGGTAGCTGTCACTGCAGGGATAGCGGTCAATTCCAGCCACCAGAGCATGGCTGTAGGGACAGTCTGAGGTGCCATCTTGAATGTTCTTCATGATGACCACTTTGTGTCTGGAGTAGCATCTGGCCAGGACCAGCACCACCTTCCCGGGTTTCATGAACTTGCCCATCTTGACACCAGCCACCCCAGCCTATAGCTGAAAGGAAGAAAGGGCACTTCTGCTCCACTCTGAGAATTCTTTATGTTGTGTAATCTGTTCATGGCATTCTCTCTGGAAATCTGTAACTGGGCAGGTCATATGGGGTAAGTATTAGAGTACAGTGAGCCACCCTGAAGTCATCCCTGTTTCTTTGTGTTTTATGTGGGACTTGCAATAACCCTTGTGTGTATATCTTTTCAGGGCACAGGCTGGTGAGCTGTGGGTCAAGAATGAGAAGGTCATGTGTGGTTATATCAGCGAAGATACCAGGGTGAGATTGATAAAATGCCTTTTGGTTTTGTTTCTTCATACCATTATGTCTGAGTCCTGAAACCAAAAACAAATCAGAAACAAGTAAAAACTTGATAATTTCCTGATGGGTACTGTTTACCCAGGTAGAGAATATTGTAGTATTGTCAAGGACTCCTGGAATTCTAATGTTTTATAGTTGGATCTCTCCAGTTTGGGGTCAATCTTTTGTTTTATCTTCTTTTTTTTTTAATTTTTATTTATTTTTGAGAGTGAGAGCAAGCACAAGTGGAAGGAGGGGAGAGGGAGAAACAGACATCCCGTTGAGCGGGGAGCCTAATGCAGGACTCGATCCTAGGACCCTGGGATCATGACCTGAGCCAAAGGCAGATGCTTAACTGACTGAGCCACCCAGGCACCCCTTTGTTTTCTTTTCTAAAAGAGGTCTAAACATGGAAATATACAGTATCTAGCGCTTGCAGGCTTCGATGCTTGTTAATACATAGCAGAAGTTAAACTCAGTAGAAGACTGCAGTTGGTAAACATCAACAGAGACTTTTGCAAAGGAATTTCCTTCTTTGGCTCTCTATTCCAATTGGAAAAATCCAAACTGAACAGCTGTAAACATTACCCATGCTGGTGAAACCACTTGTCTGCTCTTCCTTGTTCTCATCCCGTGCCTCCTTTGAGAGCAGTGGTTTGAATGGGGGGTGATCTTGCTTCCACTGGGGTCTTTTGTCAATGTCTGGAGCCATTTTTATCTGTCACAGCCAGGATTTTGTGAGGAAGGTTGGTAAACATGATACAGTATATACGACAGATCTCCAGAACAAAGAATTACCTGGTCCAAAATCGCAGTGATGTGATGGTGGGGGGACTGTCTCACACATTATGAGATGTTTAGCAGCATCCCTAGCTTTTGTGCACTAGATACCAGTAGCACCCTGGGAGTTGTGACAACCAGAAATGACTCCAGGTATTACCAAGTGCCCCCTGGAGGAGCAAAATTGCTTCTGGTTGAGAACCAGTGTCTTTATAGGAACCACTATCTGAATTCTATTTTTGTGTTTTTTTCTTGTTTACATAGTTAGTACATATGTATTTTACCCTAAACAGTGTATTACTTGTTTTGCTTATTTTTGAGCTCTATTAAGGTTTTAGGTAGCTTTTTTGTACCTAATGCTATATATATAGAGAGAGAGAGAGAAATTTTTTTTTTTTTAAAGATTTATTTATTTGAGAGAGAGAGCGAGCACAGGTGTGCGAGCAGGGGGAGGGGCAGAGGGAGAGGGAGGGGAAGAGAATCTCAAGCAGACTCCCACTGAGCGCAAAACCAGATGCAGGGCTTGATCTCACAATCCTGAATACATGACCTGAGCTGAAATCAAGAGTCGGACACTTAACTGACTGAGCCACCCAGGAGCCCCTATATATATATTTTTTAAAGATTTATTTTTTTATTTGAGAGAGAGAGTGCAGTGGGGAGGGGCGGAGGGAGAGGGAGAGAGCCCCAATCAGACTCCACGCCGAACACAGAGCCCAACACGGGGCTCGATCTCACGACTTAGATCATGACCTCAGCCGAAACCAAGAGTCAGACACTCAATCTACTGTGCCCCCCAGGTGCCCCCTAATGCTATATTTTTAATCTATAATTAGGAGTGTATAGGTCATAGGTAAGATAATGGCAAATTATTTTTCAAATTCTTTGGACCAGGTAATACTCCTAGTAGCAATATATAAAATCTCCTGTTGTTTTTCATTTTTTCCTACATTTCGTGTTAGATTTTTAAAGTTTTTGCAGCTCTAATGGGCACAAATTGTTATTTTATAGTGATCTTGTTTTGCTTTTCCCCACTTTTCTAGAAATTCACTCTTAAGCTTAACTTAGAAAGACCATGATAATTTGGCATATACTTACCTCTTCAACATCATTCATTCACATATTTAATAAATAATATGGAAGCACCTCCTGAGTGTCAGCTACTGTGCTTTTTTTTTTTTTAGACACTTAATTTGAAAAAAATTGGTAAAGATGGGTGCTTGGCTGGTTCAGTTGGTAGAGCATGTGGCTCTTTATCTTATGGTCATGAGTTCAAGCCCCATGTTGGGTGTAGAGATTACTTAAAAAAAACAAACACCAAACTGGTGTAGAACATTATCCATGAACATCCTTCACTCTAAAGATTTTATTTATTTGTCAGAGAGAGAGAGAGTGCACAAGCAGGGGGAGCGGCAGCCAGAGAGAGAAGCAGGCTCCCTCTGAGCAAGGAGCCTGATGCAGGACTCGATCCCAGGACCCTGGGATCATGACCTGAGCCGAAGGCAGACACTTAACGACTGAGCCACCCAGGCATCCCTATGAACATCCTTCATTCTAGAGGGGAATTCAAAGTGGGGAATTCCCATTCTGTGGGGATGCATGGGTGAACAGCACAGATGAAATCCTTCCTGGTAAAGAGCTTACACACCCTAGTGGGGAGACATATGTAAGTAGACACCCAGTCCGTAAATGTAATTACAGATTATGATGAGTACTCCAAAGGAAATTAATTGGGTAATGAGAAAGACTAACTGAAGGTGGCCTTCTTGTAAACAAATGAGATATATTAAACATTCTTCGGGAAACAGCATTACAAGAGAGAGTAACAGATCTTTACAAAGGTGGTCAGGGAGGTGTCTTTGAGAAGATGTTAGAAAGGTGAAACTTAGCCAGTGTATGGAGGTTGAGGCAAAGAGCTTTCCAGGCAAAGGAAACAATTTTGAGAGGCCAGTGTGGCAGAAGCATAGGAGATGAATAGGGAGAATGATGTCGGTGGGAAGGTGGACTGGTTGCAGCCAGTTCACACAGGTCCTTGTAACCAGTGTAGAATTTATTCTAAGGATAATTGGAATCCATTGAAGGATTTTAAGTGGGGGGAGTGATTCCCAATTTATGCTTTCAAAAGATCACTTATTCATCCAGTTGGATTTTGTTGTTGTTACATAAGTTAACCTATTTATTACAGGCTAATGATGTTTCAAATGGTGGAGCTTCTACTGGTCTCTGAATTCCTTTCGTCCACTGATGGCTGACTTCACTGTGATGGCAGAAGTGGTGTTGTGGGCCCAGGCACCACTGGCTACTGTTTTCATGTAGTAACCATAGTGCCAGATGCCCACAGCTCATCTTTTCATCTTAGTTTTCTCACAGAAGGAGCATGTGTACTTGGTGTGCTGGCTTTCTTCAGTTTTCTTCACCATTTTCCTGAGGGAGACACCATAACGGGTGCTGTCTTTACCAGCGATTCTGACCTTCATGGTGCATTTAGCCATGTCACCACAAACTAGGTCCAAGTTCAGAGCCATTCAGTTGGATTTTGTTGAACAAAAAACCCCCAAAGTAACAATGGCAAATTGATGCTCCAAAGTCAACTTTTTTCTCTCTGGTAAAAGAAGTCCATGGGAAGACCATTCCTGGCTGGTATGGCAGTATCACTGTTATTGGTGAGCTAAAGCTCTTTTTGTCTTCCTGTTCTGCCATCCTCAGGACTGGGCTTCCATGATGAGCTGGGGCTGCTGTAACCACATTCATATTCCAGGTAGAGGAGAGAGGAAGGGAAGAAAGACAAGAGGGATGCACCTTCCAGCCATGTTAGCTTCAGGATGTGACATTTCTGTTAACATCTTACTGGCCAGAATTTAGTCACACATACCTACTCAGGAAGCCGGGAGGTTTAGTCTTTTGATTGGGTCCCTTACCTCTCGGAATAGAATCAGCTTCCCATTACTTAGGAAGAAAGGTTGTGCCATAGGCACCCATAGTGGCTCTGTGTAGAGCATTGTTTATAGGGGCAAGAGCAGAAGCAGAGAAACAAGTCAGGAAGGTAGAAGACTGTGGCATGGACTAAGGTAGGAGCTGTAGCATTGGAGGGATGTGGGCAGACTCGAGATGCATTTTGGGGTAGAGTCCGCAAAACTTGCTGATGGATTGGATATGAAGGAGAGAGAAGAATTGATCAGCTTGATGGACTGATGGTGGTGTCCTTTATGAGGTGGGGAAGACTGGGGAGGAGACATTTGGGAGCAATTGAAGAAAGTTGTGAGATACCTGTTGGACTTCTGAGAGGAGAAATCCGGGGAGGCAGTGGAGTCTGGAGCTCATTTTATCACTTCTCCCATATGTCCCCCTACCCCACCCTGTCCTGCCCTTGGGAACCATTTGTTCCTCAAACATGCCAGGTTCTCTCTTGCATCCGTGTCTTTGCACATACTGCTCTCTCCTGCCTGGAGCATTTAGGTCCTGCCTTCCCCCCTTACAAGCTACTCATCCATCCCTCCATACTCGTCTCAGGCTCCCTTGCTTCTGGAAAGCCTTCCTGGTTCCTTGAGGCAGTCTGGGTATGAAGGACGTGTCCGATGTGAATTATAATTTATTAGACTGGCAGCTCATCAACTGGCATGTCTTAGCCCAGGTTCGACATTCATAATGAGGTTTTCTTGACTTTTCTAGGTAGATTTACTGCTCCTTCTCCTACATTTCTTATGAGAACCTTCATGGAATGTTTGTGTATGTTGCAGTCTTTTGCATGTTTTAATCCTCTACTCTAAGCTCCTAGAGGGTAGGGACAAGATCTTCTCTTCATGGCTTATGATGCCAGGGATGAAGCTTGCTTTTAGAAGTCCCATGTCACAATTAAGAAAAATCTTCCAGGGGCACCTGGGTGGCTCAGTCGTTAAGCGTCTGCCTTCGGCTCAGGTCATGAACCCAGGGTCCTGGGATCGAGCCCCACATCGGGCTTGCTGCTCAGCGGGAAGCCTGCTTCTCCCTCTCCCACTCCCCCGCTTGTGTTCCCTCTCTCACTGTCTCTCTCTCTGTCAAATAAATAAAAGCTTAAAAAAAAAAAAGAAAAGAAAAATCTTCCATCATTGCTCTTTTTTTTTGGTGGTGGTAAAAAACATATAAGATATACTATCTTAACCATTTTATCTTGTTTTATTTATTTTTTAAGATTTTTAAGTAATCTGTATACCTAGTGTGGGGCTCGAACTTACAACTCTGAGATCAAAAAGTCTCATGCTGGGACACCTGGGTGGCTCAGTTGGTTAAGTGTCTGCCTTAGGCTCAGGTCATCATCCAGGGTCCTGGGATTGAGTTCTGTATAGGGCTCCTTGCTCAGCAGGGAGCCTGCTTCTCCCTCTGCCTGCCTCTCCCGCTGCTTGTGCTCTCTCTCTCTCTCCCTCTGACAAATAAATAAAAAAAAATCTTGGGCGCCTGGGTGGCTCAGTTGGTTAAGCAGCTGCCTTCGGCTCAGGTCATGATTCTGGAGTCCCTGGATCGAGTCCCACATCGGGCTCCCTGCTCAGCAGGGAGTCTGCTTCTCCCTCTGACCCTAACCCCTCTCATGTGCTCTCTCTCATTCCCTCTCTCTCAAATAAATAAATAAAATCTTAAAAAAAAAAAAAACTTAAAAAAAAAAGTCACATGCTCTACTGACTGAGCCAGCCAGGTCCCCCCACCTTGTCTTAACTATCTTATTTTATTTTATTTTATTTTATTTTCAGAGAGAATGAGAGCGAGTGGGGACAGAGGGAGAGGAAGAGAGAATTTCAAGCAGGCTCCACACCCAGTGCAGAGTCCAGTGCGGGCCTGGATCTCATGACCCTGAGATCAGGACCTGAGCCCAGATCAAGAGTCAGACACTTAACTGAGCCACCCAGGGGCTCCTGTCTTAACCATTTTAAAGTGTATAGTTCAGAGGTGCTTGGGTGGCTCAGTCGTTAAGTGTCCGCCTTCGGCTCAGGTCGTGATCCCAGGGTCCTGGGATGGAGCCCCACATCGGGCTCCCTGCTCAGCGGGAAGCCTGCTTCTCCCTCTCCCACTCCCCCTGCTTGTGTTCCCTCTCTCGCTATATCTCTGTCTGTCAAATAAATAAATAAAATCTTTATTTTTTTATTTTTATTTTTTAAAGATTTTATTTATTTGACAGGGGGAGTGGGAGAGGGAGAAGCAGGCTTCCTGCTCAGCAGGGAGCCCGATGTGGGGCTCCATCCCAGGACCCCGGGATCACGACCTGAGCCGAAGGCGGACACTTAACGACTGAGCCACCCAAGCGCCCTTAAATAAAATCTTTAATAAAAAAAATAAAAGTATAGTTTTGTAGGGTTAAGTACATTTGCATTTACCTTGTTGTGAAATGGATCTCCGGAACTTTTTCATCTTGTACTACTGAAACTCCATACATCATTGGTTTTTAATGCACCTACATTTTTGTTTATTTCAGGTGGTGTTCCGTTCTACGTCGGCTATGGTTTACATATTTATTCAGATGAGCTGTGAAATGTGGGATTTCGATATTTATGGTACAGTTCCTAAGTGCTGGTTGTAGCTGCCACTCGGTAGACATTTCTGGTTTCTCCCAAGTTGGTATCATTTTACAGTAAGCTATTGACATTCTCTAAAAATGTGTCCTGAAATCTTTACAAATCATCAAATGCCAAAATAAACAAATCGAAAGTAAATATTTTACATATATATATATATATATATATATATATATATATGGTGAATTCCATGAAATGCTATAAAATATTAATGAGAAATATGACTTCTCAGATCTTTAATTGTTCTGCAAGTACAGGTTGAAAAGTCATAAAGTCACTCTATGGCTAGGAACCAACACTTTCTTTGATACCATTCATTTCTCTTCCTGTCACTCACAGAAATCTCCATGTTTGTCTCATTTTATTAGAGTTACTATGTAATGAGTAGAGGGCAGTAAAGCTGCTGTGAGGTGTGGCTACTGTGTCCAACACACCAGCCCTATGGTACATGTATTTCAAATTTGGTTTAGCAAAATTACAAACTAATTTCTTTTTTAAAATTTTTTATTTAAATTGAATTAACATATAGTGTATTATTAGTTTCAGAGGTAGGGTTCAGTGATTCATCAGTCTTATATAACTCCCAGTGCTCATTACATTACGTTCCCACCTTAATGTCCATCACCCTATTACCCCATCCCTCCTAACCCCCTCCCCTCCAGCAACCCTCAGTTTGTTTCCTGTGATTAAGAGTCTCTTATGGTTTGTCTCCCTCTCTGGTTTTGTCTTGTTTTATTTTTCCCTCCCTTCCCCTGTGATCCTCTGTTGTGTTTCTTAAATTCCACATTCCACATTTCTCTGATTGACTTATTTCACGTAGCATAATACTCTCTAGTTCCATCCATGTCTACAAACTAATTTCTGTTATGGGTCATCAAAGTCACTCAAGAACAGTAGGAACTGCAACTGATAATTCAGTGAATGCCCAGGGTCATCTTCTAACCAATTTTAAGCATCATTGTGAGAATACTCACAATTAGAGGTTAGATGGTCCTCTCATTCTGAAGGTAACACTGCATTTTTCAACCATCAAAACATTTTCAATCTTGGCTTTTACCTTAGAGCCACAGCTTCTTACTGAGTGAGGCAAATATTAAATTTGGCTTGATAGAAAGTCTAGGTTGAAACTACTTTTATACATCTGGCTTTTATGATCTTGTTTTAAGTATAGCAGAACCCACCTTGTGTTTGGTCCCATTCCTGCTATTTTACTGAGAGAAGGTATTGTAAACAAGAAATAAAGATAATCTTCACCCTCTTCTCATTGTTGCTTTTCAGGGGATCTATATTTTGAGAAAGCTGTGAATGGTTTCCTTGCTGATCTCTTTACCAAGTGGAAGGTATGTTTCTTATGCACTAAATCTCATTGCATTTACCTTTACTATTGCAGATTTTAGAAATACACCACTTCTTTTAAGCTGCCTCTAGTTAAAGTATCTTAGCTAAAGCCTAAATTGATAAAAGTCTAGATTTACATTACTTTAACCACCTCAACATGGTAAAAGTCATTTGTGAGAAACCCACAGCTGACATCAGCTGACATCAGACTCAATGGTGAAAGACTGAAAACTCTCCCCACTAAGATTTAGGAACATGATAAGGATGCCTGCCTTTACCACTGGTATTCAGTGTTGTACTAGAAATTCTAGCCACAGCAACTAGGCAAGAAAAAGAAATAGACCGCACCCATATTGGAAAAGAAGAAGTAAAACTACGTCTATTCACAGATGAACTCTTATATGTAGAAAATCCTTAAAAATCCACAAAAAACTATTAGAACTAATAAATGGATTCAGCAAAGTTCAGGGTACAAAATCAACACACACCATCATTTGTGTTTCATCAGCGATGAACAGTTTGAACAGGAAATTTAAAAACAGAATTAAATTTTAAAAAGAGAATTAAATCAAAAAACAATTCCATTTACAAGAGCATCAGAGAGACTCAAATACTTTGGAGTAATTTACCCAAGGAGGTGCACGATTTGTATACTAAAATCTACAAAACTTGCTGAAGTAGATTAACAAAGATCTAAATAAATGAAAAACAACCCATGATCATAGACCGGGAGACTAAATACTGTTAAAGTGGCAATACTACTCAAAAGAAACTAGTTCAGTCCCTATCAAAATCCCAACGGCCTTTTTCTTTGCAGAAATGGAAAAGCTGATTCTAAAATTTATGTGCAATAGCAAGGGATCCTGCGTAGCCAAAACAACCTTGAGAGAGAACAACAAAGTTGGAAGACTCTTACTTCCTAATTTCAAAACTTACTACAAAGCTGAAGTAGTCAAAATAGCATGGTACTGGCATAAAGATAGATGATATAAGTCAATGGAATAGAATTGAGAGTACAGAAATCAATCCATACATCTATGGTCACTTGATTTTAGACAAGGATGTGAAATCCATTCAATGAGGGAAGTCTCTTCAACAAACGGTTCTGAGCCAAATACCCATGTGCAAAAGAATGAATTTGGATTCTCACTACACATCCATATACAAAAATTAACTCAAGGTGGGGTGCCTGGGTGTCTCAGTTGGTTAAGCGTCCAACTCGTGATTTCGGCTCAGGTCATAGTCTCAGGGTTGTAAGATCAAGCCCTGCTTTGGGCTTCCTGCTCAGTAGGGAGTCTTCCTCTCTCCCTCTCCCTGTGCCCCTGCCCTCGCTTGAGTGCTCTCTCTCTCTCAAATAAATAAATACATCTTAAAAAAAAAATTAACTCGGGGCACCTGGGTGGCTCAGTCAGTTAAGCATCTGTCTTGGGCTCAGGTCATGATCCCAGGGTCCTGGGATTGAGTCCCGCATAGGGCTCTCTGCTCAGCGAGGAGCCTGCTTCTCCCTCTTCCTCTGCCTGCCGCTCTGCCTACTTGTGCTCTCTCTCTGTCTGTCATTATGAATAAAATCTTAAAAAAAAAAAAAAATTAAAAAAATTAACTCAAGGTGGATCAAAGACCTAAGTAGGAGAGCTATTTGAGGTCACATTATGTAGTGGAAAAGAGCATGGAGTTTGGATAAAAACAGACTGGGTTTGAAATTATGGTTCTACTCTGATTTGCTTTTTTATCTTGGAGAAGTAGTCAGTCTCCTGGGCCTCTATTCTTTTTTCTGCAAAATGGAGCTAATAATATATTGTTCCTGCCTCACAAGGTGTTTTAAAGCATCTGTACATAGTAAGGTCTCAGTAGGATCCTGGTCTCAATTGAATCTAAGTCCCATCTTCCTCAGCCACACGGGAGCAGCTCTGAAGGGTACAGAAGTAGAAATACAACGCTTGCCCTCAGAGACTTATAGATCTTCTAGGGAGCTTACATCTCTGTATTTGAAGCAATAGCAAACCGTATGTTTTAGGGGTTGAAACTTTATTTACTTTTGAATTTGGGCCTGGAAGGCTGAAGAAGTTTTGGATGGTTGGAAAGGAAGATGGAGAGGGTGTGTCAGATGAACAGTTCGAGCAAAAGGATGTAGACAGGCGTGAGAGTGGGGTGTGGTATAGGTCACTTCACAGAGGGTTTGTGTGGGGAATAATTAAGTAATGAGATGGATTAGAAGGATAGGGTTGCGGGTGCCTGGGTGGCTCAGTCGTTAAGTGTCTGCCTTCGGCTCAGGTCATGATCCCAGCATCCTGGGATCAAGCCCCACATCGGGCTCCCAGCTCGGCGGGAGGCCTGCTTCTCCCTCTCCCACTCCCCCTGCTTGTGTTCCCTCTCTCGCTGTGTCTCTCTCTGTCAAATAAATAAATAAAATCTTAAAAAAAAAAAAAAAAGGATAGGGTTGCATCAAGCCAGGCAGTTTTGGACTTGACAGGAAGTGTGGGAGCTATTAAAGATTCTCAAGCAAGAGGCCAGTATGATCAAAGTCAGTGAGAATTTGAGAAAGAAGAGTCCAGTGGCCAGGAGCAGTTTGGTGAAGGGACACGCTGGAATTAAGCAGACCAGCCAGGAGGCTTCTGCAGTCATGTGGCTTAACAGTGATCAGGCCTTGGTGTCTTCCTGAGTACGGTACCTGAAGTTTGGGGTGGGCTGAATAATGGTTACCTTGGACCACATAATGGCCATTTCAGTCTGTGAAAACCTTCATTTCAAGTCTGGCTCAGTTGTCTCTTAGATGTCCCCTAACCCAAGATTCTGTAAGTGGATATATGATTAGATGTAGCTGCAGGATTTGGCATAGGCCCAGTCATTGGTTTACAGGACTTTGTTCTTAGGATTTATTTTTTAAAATCAAGAACTTTGTTTTGTTTTATTATTTTTTTTTAAAGATTTTTATTTGCGAGAGAGCATGAGAGAGAGAGAGAGGGAGCACAAGCAGTGGGGAGGGCAGAGGCAGAGGGAGAAGCAGACTCCCTCCTGAGCAGGAGCCCGATGCGGGACTTGATCCCAGGACCCTGGGATCATGACCTGAGCTGAAGGCAGATGCTTAACCGACTGAGGCACCCAGGCGTCCAAGAACTTGGTTTAATTTAATTTAATTTAATTTTTTAAAAAAGATTTTATCTATTCATTTGAGAGAGAAAAAAAAATCATGAGCAGGGGAAGAGGTAGAGGGAGAAGCAGACTCCCTGCTGAGCTGGGAGTCCAAAGTGGGGCTCGATCCCAGGACCCTGGGATCATGACCTGAGCTGAAGGCAGATGCTTAACCAACTGAGCCACCCAGGTGCTCAAGAACTTGGTTTTAAAGCAGGAGCTTGAAAATGAATTAAAATAACTTTCTGTAACCACTCTGTATTGATTTAATGATGTTTGGTGAAGGTTGTTTATTCTTTATTCCTCCTGTCTAATAACTTAAAGTTAGCTCTGTGGACAGCAGGATTGAACATAGGAGTTCATGAATTCCTTTCAGAGCCCAAAATATAGTGGTGGTGGGAGTAATAGTAGTAGTCCTAGTTAACATTTATTGATTATTTTGACATACCAGGTATCTTGATAAGTGTTTTGTCCACATTATCTCACTAAACTCTTGCCCCTATAATACAGGTAGGGAAAATACAGCTCAAAGAGGCTGGGTAACTTGCCCATGATCAACAGCATGTAAAAGCAGAATGAGGATTCTAATCTGGTGCCTTCCATTCACCCAGAGCTAGCCTGAGATCATAACCTCTGTGCTGTCCTGTCCTGTCTGTATTACTATAATCCCAGGCCAAGTTGCCTTTCATATTTATCCCCATCATCAGATGAGTTGAGAGGCTCATATGGCCACACCAGCCCATTGTAAGGCATTTTTTTTCTGTATATCACTTACACCAAAATCAGGTAAATCTGGAGTTGAGTTTGGAGCTCTGGGCATCCAATAAATTTGTTGGTGGCTAATGAAGATCTGCTCTTTCCTAGCACTCTGCTCTGGGTGCTGTGGCTTGTATTTAGGAATTTCTGTCCACTTGAGATATATCCATGGGGGAATATAAGGCGGCGTGTAATGTACATCATGTTGTATATATAACCTACATAGTGAATGCTGAATTGTGTAGTCAGTGAGTATGGTGGGTTAGAGATGGGTCACTGTGAGCTCTCGTCTTCAAAGATCTGGGAGGAACTGAAACTGGGCTTGCTGGCTCACTGGTGCAAGCCAAATTTCATGCTGTCTGTAAACACCCTATTTCCAGAACGTTGATCTCCAGACTCCACGGAAATGTTTATTCTCACTAGTCCCCGTCCCAGTCCAAAGGTACTTCATTGCCTTGGCATCGACTCCTATATCTCGAGTAGCTCCCAATCCTCATCTTTATGACAGTGGTAGGATGTGGGGATGTGTTTGATTCTCACATCCACCACCATGGGTTTTCTTCTTGTTTCCTAAGCTGCTGTTCTGAAGAAATTTTAAAAACACCATGAAGCAGGTACAAATACCATGATCATTTGACACTGGGCTGATCTAGTTCATGCCAAATCAAGAACTGGGAGATAGTGATCCATACTTATTGGTGATTTGCTGTTTTTAAGTACTTTCTGCATTTCTGAGACTATAGGTAATTTGCCCAAGGTCACGTAGTGGTAAATTTCAGAGCCAGGACTCAGTCCAGATCCTCTCACTCCAGCAGTGCTGTGTTCATTGCATTATGCAACCTGTAGTTATGTAACATCATTCAAAACAGTGTGCTGCCTCTCCTAAAATTAAGAATATTGTGTTAATGCAGTCTCCTTCATTGTAAAGTGAATGAAATAAACGTGAGCCTCTTTTTCTCTACTTATTCCTAGGAGAAGAACTGTAGTCATGAAGTAACAGTGGTCCTATTTTCTAGAACTTTCTATGAAGCAAAATCTCTTGGTGAGTAAGTCTTTCTCCTATAGTTCTTTTTTGTTAAGCTTGCCACCCGTTCCTTACATCTTTCCCTTTGCAATGTTCATCTTTCCTACTTTTTCTCTTACGAGCCCAGGGTAAAATGGAAAATCGTACAGTCCATTAGTGGATGCAAGAAGTCTGCGGGCTGTGATTCATCTTAAAGCCAACTTGATATATAATTTTATTCATTAATTTATTTATTTGTTCATTTATTTTGGTGATGCAAATTTTCAACCCAGAAGAGGGAGCATAGAAACTGAATTTCTCTTCTCATTCTGATCTATGTATGTTGTTTCTCTTTTTCAGATGAATTTCCTGAAATAAACCGAGCCTCAATTCGACAGGATCACAAGGGACGGTACTATGAAGACTTTTATAAGTATGTTTGAGTGCTTTGCTATGCCTTTTTTTTTTTTTTTTAAGATTTTATTTATTTATTTGAGATAGCATGAGCGGGGGCGGGGGGCAGAGGGAAAGGGAGAAGCAGGCTCCCCACTGAGCAGGGAGCCTGATGTGGGGCTTGATCCCAGGATCCCAGGATCATGACCCAAGCCAAAGGCAGATGCTTAACCAACTGAGCCACCCAGGCACCGTCTATGCCTTTTTTGTTTGTTTGTTTGGTTGTTTCTTTCCTAACTTAAAAAAAAGTTAACCTTTTCATTTTGGAATAATTCTGGGTTTACAGAGAAGTTGCAAAGATAGCCCAGAGAGAAAGTTCCCAAATACCCTTTACCCAGTTTCCCCTGTTAACATTTCATAACCAAGGTACATTTGTCAAAACTGCGAGATTAGCCCTGGTATATTACTATTCACTAAATTTCAGATGGTTTTCAGATTTCCTCAGTTTTTCTATTTTATGTTCCAGGATCCAACCTAGGATACCACATTGCAGTTAGACTTTCCAAACTTTAATACTGTGAAAAATTTCAAACTCCCAGAAAAGAAGAATAAATAATATAATGAATTCACATACCCAACACCTAGATTTAACAGTTATTATTATGCCATATTTGCTTCATCTGTTTTGTTTGTTTCTTTGTTTTGCTCCATTTGTTTTTTTTTTTGGCTAGATTTTATTTTAGAGTAAATTATAGATACTGTGACGTTTTTGTTCTTCTGTATATCTAAAAAATAAGGGCATTTTCACATATAACCACAATATCATGGTCACATTGAACAGAGTTAATTCTATAATATCCAATATCTAGTATATATTCAGATTTCATTAATTGTCTCTGAAATAACTTATGTTTGATTTGCTTGTTAAGTCTAAATCTAAAGCAGTTTCACCCTTCCTTTTTTCCCCTAAACATTTGATGTGTTGAAGAATCTGGGTTGTACTGTGCTTCCCCAACTTTCATGTGCATATGAATCACCCCTGGGGATCATGCTGATTCCAGTAAGTTCAGGAGTCCTGGGGTGGGCCTGAGATTCTGCTTGTCTAGCTAGCTCCTTTGCTTGCATAGGTTGGTCTTTGTATCCCATTTTGAGTAGGAAAGCTGTAGAAGACCCCTTCTGGATTTGTCTTATTGCATCCTTATGGTGGTGTTTATTTATTTTCTGTAAACCAGAGGCTCCAACTGGGGCAATTTTGCTGCTACTTACCAAGGACATTTGGCACTGTCTAGAGATTTTTTTTTTTTAATTGTCATAATGGTGTGGGGGAGGTAGGATGGGGAGGTTGTACAACTGATACCTACTGCACAGAGGCCAGGGATGCTGCTATGCATCCTACAGTGTGCATAGGACAGCCCGAACCACAAAATTACTTAACCCAAGATACCAGTTGCTGAGGTTGAGAAGCCCTCTCTAAAGACTTGATTGGATTTAGGTTGGACCTTTTTAGTAAGACTTACCTCCTTGCTGATGCCCTGTACTTCTCATTGCATCAGCACAGGATGTAGATCAGTCCAGTTGTCCTGACAGTGCCACTGAATAAGGGGACACTTTGTGAGATGATAGAAGCATAGCAGATGCAGTTGGATGGGGTTGCTCAATGGCCTGGAGCTGAACACCCTTGATCTTTTAAATCCTCGGATTCTTGGGGAAGTTTATCACGTGACTATTGGCACTTCAGGTGGATGATAGAATAGATCTCAAGGCTTTAGAAAGCCTTTTGCTTTGTAGGTTTTAGATGGATTGTTTTATTCTCGCCTGAGGTACCAATATTTTTTTTTTAAAGATTTTATTTATTTATCTGACAGAGAGAGAGAGCACAAGCAGAGGGAGCCTCAGGCAGAGGGAGAGGGAGAAGCAGGCCCCTCGCCGAGCAGAGAGCCCGACTCGGGGCCGATCCCAGGACACTGGGATCATGAGCCAAGCCGAAGGCAGACGCTCAACCAACTGAGCCACCCAGGTGCCCCCCCAGGATTTTATGTTTAAATAAAAAGCAACTCCTTTTATACGAAGCACATTTCCTCATCTTACTATACTTGTTAAAGCCCTTAGAGACTGCTTCTCCCAAACATACTACTCTGTTATTGGTTCAGTCTTGCTACCTCAGACTATTTCCTTCTGTAACTAAGAGGAGGAACCCTTTGCTAGTTTCCCTTACTACCTCAGACTGGGAAATTAGTGTCTCTGTTTTGCAGAAACACTTTACTATGTGGGTTTGGTTTTTGTCTTGGATGACCAGTCTTCTCCCCTACCCCAACCTGGAGCCTTAAACATATTTCTTTGTAGCTAGTTCCTTCCCAAGTCCCAAGCCAGCACCAAATGCCAATTTGTAGAGTATTTTTCCCCCCTTCTCAACTTTGTCATAGCGTTCCTAAAGAAGAAATCTTTTATAACTGTATATATTTTTTTAAATTGTGATTGTGGATAAGCCCCAAAGAGTGACAGAAGTTATGGAAAGTTTTTCGGCAGTTTTTTGGGCAACCTTTTAAAATTTTACAAAAAGTTTTTAATTATGAGAAAGTTGAAGGAGGAATATAATGAATATTTGTATACTTTTCACCAAATTTACTAATTATTAACATTTAATAGACACATGATTATACTTCATTATCTGTCTCCTAAGAACAAGGACATTGTAAAAGAATGTCAGATTTTGCCAATTGTCCTAATATTCCTTCTTGAGGTGTTTTTCCTGATCCAGATTTCTTTATAGAATCATGTATTGTTTTTAGCTTAGATAATTTTGTTTGTTTTTACAATATGTTATTGTGAAAATTTTCAAACACAGAGACAAGTTGAATGAATTGTATAGTGAACACTCGTATACCTACCACCTGGGTTCCATAATTAACATTCACTATACTGTTGACCCTTAAACAACATGGGTTTGAACTGCCTGGGTCCACCTATATGTGGATTTTTTCGGTAGATACAATACAGTACTGTAAAGGTATTTTCCTTTTTTTTTTTTTTTAAGATTTATTTATTTATTAGAGAGATAGAACACTCGTGCATGCCAGCAGGGGGAATGGCAGAAGGAGAGGGAGGGAGAGAGGGAAAGAATCTCAAGCAGACTCCCTGCTGAGCACAGAGCCGGACTCAGGGCTCTATCCCACAACCCTGAGATCATGACCTGAGCCGAAATCAAGAGTCAGACGCTCAACTGATTGAGCCATCCAGGACCCCCTCCTTATAATTTTCTTAGTAACACTTTCTTTTGTCCAGCTTATTTTACTGTAAGAATATAGTATAAAGTACTTATAACATACAAAATACGTTAATGGACTATTTATGTTATCAGTAAGGCTTCTAGTTAACAGTAGGCTGTTTGTTAGTAGTTAAGTTTTTGGGGAGTCAAAACTTACGCACAGGGCAGGGGCATCAGTGCCTCTAACCCCCATGTTGTTCAAGGGTCAACTCTATTTCCTTTATCACTTATCAGATTACCTTTTTATATCATTTAAGAAATAATGCATCTTTGTTGTAGAAATTTTGAAAAATCTACAGAAGAGCATAAGATAGAAAATAAGAGTGGCTCCACTCTCCCAACTGAGATGGTAATAAGATGGTAATAGTTATCATTTGTATTCTGGACTTACTGTGTATAGGACACTCACTATTCTAAGTACTTTTTAGTATCTTGATTTCATTTAAATATCATAGCATTCCTTGTGATGGTTACTGTTATCCCATTTTACATAGAAACTTGCACACAGAGTTTAAGTAACTTATCCAAAGTCCATGGAAGATTAAGTGATGAAGTATGCACTTGACTCAGAAAGTCTGGTTCAGAGTCTGTGCTTTTGACCACTGTATTCTTCAACCCCATACTGATCATACTTTAATTTATTGGTTGATTTTCTTTTGGGTCCTGTATCCCTGTGGGAATTTCATGAAAATAATGGGCCATTTCTTACCCCAACAAAACCATTTATCCTTTCATGCTGTTAAATTCTTCATACCACTTCAGTGGATTCCTGGAATCTTTTTATTTTACTTTTTTTTAAAGATTTTATTTTTAAGTAATCTCTACATGAAATGTGGGGCTTGAACTCACGACCCTTAGATCAAGAGTTGCATGCTCTTCCGATTGAGCCAGCAGACTCCCCTGATTCCTGGAACCTGAGAACCTCTTTTGGCTTAAGAATATATGAAGTTATTTCTACATAATGAATATGAATGAGTATGAATTCATTTGAGTATAATCATGGACATATTAAAACAGATTGTAGAAAGCATGAATGAGTTACAAATGTAGATTTACCTATGTATAGGACTATATCATTAATATATTAAAAATTTCCTCACATCATTAAAAAGTCAACCCCAACATTTTTTAGATCAAAAGAAGCTTTGATTGTGCTTTTCTTACTTAAAAATAATACAGGGGGCACCTGGGTGGCTCAGTCTTTAAGCGTCTGATTGGTTCAGGTCATGATCCCAGGGTTCTGGGATTGAGCCCTGCATTGGGCTCCTGCTCAGCGGGAAGCCTGCTTCTCCCTCTCCCACTCCCCTGCTTGTGTTCCCTCTCTTGCTGTGTCTCTCTCTGTCAAATAAATAAAATCTTCAAAAAAAATAATAATACAGGTTTATTTTAGGAAAATCACAAAATACAGTTAAGTACAGGGTAATACAATAAAAAACACCCTCAATTCCACTCCCGAGATGCAGTCATCATCACTTGGGTGCATCAAACCCTATTCTCTGCTTATAGAGACAAAAAGTAGTTTTCACAGAGATATGGTCAGACTCCCACGCTTTTTTTACATGATGTTTTAAACCAGCATTTTCCACTTACTACATCACAAATGGCGTTCCCTATCAAAAACTCTGTTTCCATAGCATCATTTTTATTGCTATGCAGACATTTCATTTGATTGCTAACTATTATTGAACACTGAAGTGATTTTCAACTTTTCACTATTGTCAAAAGTTCTACCAGTGCATGGTCTTACAGTCTTTAAGCATTACCTTAGTTATAACCTTAGCATAACCTTATAACCTTAGGTATAACCTTATAACTTAGCATAACCTTAAGCATAAACTTAGGATAAGTTCCCAGAAACGGAGTTATTGGGTCAAAGATATTCTAGATCTGTTAAGGCTCTTCATTTGTGTAGCCAAATTGCCTTGCAAAACCATTGAAGTAAAAAAATCCTGTTTTCCCAATAGTCATGTTATTTCTCTGTCCTTGCCAACACTGAATACTATTTTCTTTCTTTTTTTTGACTAGTTCCCAGTTAGAGTGGAAGAAAAGTTATCACACTGAGTCTTTTTTTTTTTTTTTTTTTTTTTTAAAGATTTTTTTTTTTTTTTTGAGAGAGAGAGAATGAGAGACAGAGAGCATGAGAGGGAGGAGGGTCAGAGGGAGAAGCAGACTCCCTGCCGAGCAGGGAGCCCGATGCGGGACTCGATCCAGGGACTCCAGGATCATGACCTGAGCCGAAGGCAGTTGCTTAACCAACTGAGCCACCCAGGCGCCCCATCACACTGAGTCTTAATAGTCATTTCTTTTATTACCAAGAGTGAATGTTTTCTCATGCTTATTGGCCTTTGTATTTCTCTTTTGTGAATTGTATATTCATCTTCTTAGCTAATTTTTTCATCTTTTTTGTTTTTTGTCTTATCTCGGGTCTGACTTTGTAATCCAAAGGGAAGTACTTTTAATACTGTGGTATATTTCTCTGGATCTTTTTCTGTTTGGCCCATTTTATTAAGATTTATTTTTTTTATTTTTTAAGTAATCTCTATACCCAATGTGGGACTTAAACCTACAATCCTGGGATCAAGAGTTGCATGCTGTACCAACTGAGCCAGCCAGATGCCCCTGTTTAACCCCTTTAAATTGAATGATTTTTTTAGCTTGCTTTGTTTTTAATAAAATCAAATATACTCGGGTGAGAATAGCATTGTGAACCTTCATATACCCATTACTCATATTAAACGGTTATCAAAGAGGATCATATCATTTTTAATAGCTATATAATATTTTGTTGTAGTCTAAAATTTTATCATAATTTCTTTATTGTTAGATATTTAATCTTTTTCTGATTTTTTAAAAAAGATTTATTTCTTAGAGAGAGAGAGAGAGAACAAGCAGGAGGGGTAGAGGGAGAGAGAATCTCAAGCAGACTCCGTGCTGAGCGCAGGGCCCAATGTGGGGCTCGATCTCTTGACTCTGAGATCACGACCTGAGCCGAAACCAGGAGTTGGATGCTTAATCGACTGCACCACCCAGGCGCCCCAGTCTTTTTCTAATTTTTTTAATTGATGTCTGTCTGCTGTAATAGACAGATACATAGTTATGCATTCCTAAATCTTTCTTGCTTTTTTTTAAAATTAAGACTTTAATTTTTTTAGAGCAGTTTTGGGTTCCTAGCAAAATTGAGAGAAGGTACAGGGATTTCCCATACACTCTCTCTACCACCACCTACATAATGCCCTTCTCATCATTATCAACATCCTTTACCAGAGTGATGCCTTCGTTACAACTAATGAACCTATACAGATACACCGTAATCACTGAAAATCCATAGTTTATCTTAGGAGTTGCTCTTGGTATTTTACACTCTGTGGGCTTGGACAAATATTTAGTGACATGTCTCCATCATTATAGTATCTTACAGAGTATTTTCACTGCCCTAAAAATCATCAGTGTTCCACTTACTCATCCCTTACCCCAAACCCCTAACCCCTGGCAACCACTGATTTTTTTAGAGTCCGTATAGTTTTCCCTTTTCCAGAAAGTCATGTAGTTGGAATCATACAGTATGTAACCTTTTCAGGTTGGCTTCTTTAGCTTAGGAATATGCATTTAAAGTTCCTTCATGTCTTGTCATGGCTCAATAGCTCGTTTCTTTTTAGCACTCAATAGTATTCTATTGTCTGGATATACAATTTTGTTTATCCATTCATCTGCTGAAGGACATCTTGGTTGCTTTCAAGTTTTGGCAATTATAAATAAGGCTTCTATAAACATCCATGTGTAGTTTTTGGTGTGGACCTAAGTTTTCAACTCCTTTGGGCACATACCAAAGAGTATGATTGCTAGATCATATGATAGGAGTATGTTTAGTATTGTAAGAAACCACCAAACTGTCTTCCAAAGTGGCTGCATTATTTTGCATTCCCACCAGCAATGAATGGAAGTTTCTATTGCTTCACATCCTCGCCAACATTTGGTGTTGTCAGTGTTCTGGATTTCGACCATTCTAATAGATATATAGTGGTCCCTTATTGTTGTTTTAATTTGCATTTCCCCATATGATGTGATGTGGAGCATCTTTTCATATGCTTATTTGCCATGTGTGTATCTTCTTTGGTGAGGTGTCTGTTTAGGTGTTCTGCCCATTTTTAAATTGGGTTGTTTGTTTTCTTATTGTTGAGTTTTAAGGGTTCTTTGTGTATTTTGGATGACAGTCCTTTATCAAATGTGTCTTTTGCCAACGTTTTCTTCTAGTCTGTGGCTTGTCTTCTCATTCTCTTGACATTGTCTTTTCCAGAGCAGAAGTTTTTAAATTTCAATAAGGTCTAGCTTATCAATTTTTTTCTTTCATGGATGTGGCTTTGGTGTTGAATCTAAAAAGTTATCATCCTACCCAGGGTCATCTAGGTTTTGTGCTATGTTATTTTTTAGGAGTTTTATAGTTTTTCATTTTATATTTAGGTCTATGATCTATTTTGAGTTGGTTTTTAAAATTTTTTTCTGCCAAAACCCAGGATCGAACCATATTTTTTAGTTAATTTTTATGAAGAGTGTAAAGTCTGTGTCTAGCTTCTTTTTTTTTTTTTTGCCTGTGGTTGTCCAGTTGTTCCGGCACCATTTGTTGAAAAGGATATCTTTGTTCCATTGTGTTATCTTTGCTTCTTTGTCAAAGATCTGTTGATGTATTTTGGGGATTCTATTTCTGGGTCCTCTATTCTGTTCCATTAATCTATTTGTCTACACTTCCACCAATGCCACACTGTCTTGATTACTGTAGCTTCTTGAAGTTGGATGATCTTAGTCCTCCAGCTTTGTTCTTCTCCTTCAATATTGGGTTGGCTATTCTGGATCCTGTGTGTTTCTTTTCTTTTCTTTTTAAGATTTATTTATTTATTTTAAAGAGAGGGAGAGAGGGGGGTGGGGGCAGTAAGGGCATGGGAAGAGGGAGAGAGAGTCTTAAGCAGACTCAGCGATGAGACTACCTGAGCTGAAACCAAGAGTCAGACACTTAACTGACTCTGCTACCCAGGCGCCCCCCTGTGTGTGTGTGTGTTTCTTTCTTTCTTTCTTTCTTAAAAAGATTTTATTTATTTACTTGAGAGAGAGAGAGAGAGAGAGATCAAAAGAACATGTGCAGGGGCGGGGGAGAGGGAGAAGCAGCGCCCCCCACTGTGTATTTCTTTAGGATATGTTCCTAGCATTAACATTACTAGATTAATGCAAATGTATATTTTTTCATTTACATTTAAATTTTATTTTTTGTAATACATTCACATGGTTCAAAAATTGTAAGGTTCAGAAGGTCTACAGTAAACAGATTCCCACCCATCCCTTCTTTTTTTTTTTAAGATTTTATTTTTAAGGGGCACCTGGGTGGCTCAGTCCGTTAAGCCTCTGCCTTCAGCTCAGGTCATGATCTCAGGGTCCTGGGATTGAGCCCTTTGTCTTCCCTGCTCAGCAGGGAGCCTGCTTATCCCTCTCCCCTGCCCCTGCTCAAGCTCCCTCTCTCTGTCAAATAAATAAATTTATTTTATTATATATATTTATAAATTTATATATACAATATATAAATATATTGTATATAATATATAAATGTAATGTAATAAATATATATTTATATAAATAAATATAAATATATATAAATTTATATATAAAGTAAATATATGATATATATTTATTATGATAAATAAACTTATTTGACAGAGAGAGACAAAGCGAGAGAGGGAACACAAGCAGGGGGAGTGGGAGAGGGAGAAGCAGGCTTCCCGCTGAGCAGGGAGCCTGATGCGGGGCTCAATCCCAGAACTCTGGGATCATGACCTGAGCCGAAGGCAGACGCTTAATGACCGAGCTGCCCAGGCACCCCAATAAATAAAATCTTAAAAATTTTTTTTTATTTTTAAGTAATCTCCACACTCAAAGTGGGGCTCCAATTTACAACCCTGAGCCAGCCAGGTGCCCCATTTTTATTTTTATTTGTTTTTAAAGATTTTATTTTTAAGTAATCTCTATACCCAACATGAGGCTCAAACTGACAACCCTAGATCAAGAGTCTCATGCTCCACTGAGTGAGCCCGCAAGGCTCCCCCACAACCCATCCCTATCTACTAATCTAGTTCCCTGACCTAGACGTGTTTATTGGATATGTATGTAAAACATACATATAGATGTTTTCTTTTAGGCTTTTTATATACCACCTAATGTAATTCAGTGTGTGAAAATTTCATATTCCTACTCAATGCTAGGCATTAATATAATCTCAAGGCAATTTTTAAATATTTTATTTTTGTTTTCAGTCTTTGTGACTATTGATGTGATTAGTTTTCTTTGTTAATGTTTATTACGTGCATTTGACTTTAATACTTATTATTACATGGTAAGTTACCCTAACCTTGGGAATCCCATCTTCTCCTTTCCTCCGAAACCGTGTGAGGGGCCTGATGTATGTAATAGCTGTTCAGTATTTTATGACAATATTCCTTTCAGAGTGGTGGTGCAGAATGAGAGGAGAGAAGAGTGGACCTCACTCCTTGTGACCATTAAAAAACTCTTCATCCAGTATCCAGTGTTGGTGCGACTGGAACAGGCAGGTACTGCATTCATATGGTAGGAGGTGTGGCAGGGAAAGGAGGTGTAGGATGGGAGCTAGGAGATGAAGGGGTTCATGCTTGCTTCCCTCCCAGTGCTGGGCCTAGTTTCTGCTTCTGGTCAGGTTCCTATTTCCAGTTGGGTCCAGTTGTTCTTTAGGTATGCAGTAAGTTCAATAATGTCCCTACTACAGTGTGGCGGGCCCTATGGAGCCACTTTCCACTTGTTCTTTTAGAGTTCATCTTACATGGGATACTTTTCCTCTCTTATGTCTTTTGCTTCAGAGGGTTTTCCTCAAGGAGACAATTCTACCTCAGCACAAGGAAACTACTTAGAGGCCATCAATCTGTCATTCAATGGTGAGTGAGGATACTAGCCATGGTGAGCTGGCATCTTGTTTACTACATGGCTATGAACTTCTTTTTACTAATGTCCAAAGACCCAAACCAGTTGATAATCTCCCCACCTACCTACCCCAAAGATTAATTGAAAGCAGTAACTTCTGATTGGATGGTTTTAAGGGCCAACATTTAGCTTTTGGGTCTACTTTTGGGAATTAACTTGCTGTTCTCATCTGCTTCTCATGGTAACCTGAGAATAAAGAGCTAGAAAGAACCTTCCGTGGGCTGTTTTACTAAAACTGTGTTCTTGCTATTTTCTACTCCATCCCTCAATTGCTTCTAGGTAATTTTTTTTAATTACAAAAAGAACTCATTGTTCCTAGAATTCTAATAATCAGAGGTATATCAAGTAAAAATGAAGGTCTCCCCCCTCCCTCTACTGTCATTTCCCTTCCAAGAGGGAACCTTGTTAACAGCGTGGTGTGATTTCTTCCAAAGGTTTGTTCCTGCATTTATATGTTAGCTGATAATGCTTTGTTTGCAAATAACAGAAACGTACTGAATTGGTGTACACAAAAAGGGAAATTTACTCTCAGGATATAGGGACCTGGTGGGGCTACCAGGAAAGGCTTGAACATCATGCAGAAGAAGGTGGGGACCAAGGTGGCTCCAGGAACTGCAAAAGCAGGTATTCCTAGAACAGTGTTCAGCTCCCAGCTCTGCTGTCAGCTCTCTCCTCTCTGTTCAGAATTCTGTGTTCCCAGCAGGGCCTGATCAGCCCAGCTTTGGTTAGGCATCCATTGGCACTGGCCAGCGGTGGAAGTGATGATGTGTGGTCACTTCACTGTGCATATAACCTGCCCATGTGTCTACACCCAGGTGCCGGGGATTCTAAAGCACAGGGTGTTGTATTAGTGAATCTTTTTGTCATATTGGAATATCTTTGGTTTTCTAAAATCAGGATTGTATAGGACAGAAATAAAAATTAACTTGCCAGATTTACAAAGTCCACTCTTTTAAATATTGTCTTAAATTAATATTTGATTTTTGTGAATTTCAATACAGACTCATTTATGGATTGTTTAAATTTAAACGACATGAAACTTGAGCATTTAATGCTGCTCAAGGCAAATATTAGGCATCAATGAGGGGGTGTTAGTAAAGGCAACAGTGACATAGTCTTGTGTTCAAGCAGTTCTTAATGTAGATGGGGAGAGACAGATGTGCACACGACTAACTAGAATTCAGGTCAGAATGTGTCTGTTGCTGCAATAGAAACATGGACAAAATACTCCCGAGGGCACAGAGAGGCTCGCCGGTGGCTGGTTTCTAAAAAGCTGTAACCTCTTCATTTGAGAACTTTTGCTTTCTTTCAAGTATTTGACAAGCACTACATCAACCGCAACTTTGACCGGACTGGGCAGATGTCTGTGGTGATCACGCCTGGGGTAGGTGTGTTTGAAGTGGACCGTCTACTCATGATCTTGACCAAGCAGCGGATGATAGATAACGGTAATGCTCCCTGGTTTGTGCTGTCTCCGAGTGTTTATAGCCTGACTTACCCTTAGAACTCTGAGCTCTCCCTGGCTAGAGATCCTGGAGATGTGAATAATGTTAGGGGACAAAAAAAGTTCCATGGTCAAATCGGTTTGGGAAATGCTGGGTCATACACAGTTTAGGCAGATTCTCTAATTGCAGGTTTTAATGTGTTAGTGTATCATGTCTATCGCTAATGGTACTCAGAGTTTCACAAACATATATGACACTGGAGAACTCTTTTTGGGGGGATTGTTTCAAGTAACCAGTGTGCCATCAGTCTGCCTTGGGGAGGACCGTCAGCTCTTTGGATCCAGTCCTCCCTCCATGATGTGCCATGCTTCCCCACCTTGTACCCCTGGCCTCATTAAATTTGTGCTTCAACAACAAGATGGAGGTGGACTGTAAATCCTGATTGTCCATAAAGAAGCTCCATTAAATGATATGGATTGTTTTGCTTTTTTCCTGAAATAACAAGGTTCCTTCTCCTTTCTGGCCTCGAAACTTTAGTCACGGAGGCCTGGGTTGTCTTTTTGACAAATCATCATCTACAAAGCGGTCAAAGGCTAATTGTCAAGCATTCAGTAATTGCAGGCTGTGATGGGACCTGGTAAAGTGGAAAGAGACAAAATGCCTCTATTTACTTCTTTGCTATGTAGGCAAATGAGGTTATAAATCATAGGATGGGAAGTCGGCTTTGCCTCATACCCTGACCCAGTTTAATAGTACTGTTAATAGATTGGGACACTTATCTCTACTTCTTTTCACCCCCACCCCAAACTCTTTTTGTCTTTTTTTTTAGGAATTGGTGTGGACTTGGTGTGCATGGGGGAGCAACCATTACATGCTGTCCCGTTGTTCAAGGTGATTCGATTTTGGATTGCTTCCTAAAGGCCAGTTCCTAGTACTAGGGTGATCTTGAGAATACTTCAGAACAGGAAAGTTCCTTGTTTTCTAGCTAATCTGTGCACTGGCTTTTTCCCTTCTAGCTGCATAATCGAAGTGCACCTTGTGATTCTCGTCTGGGTGATGACTATAATATTCCTCACTGGATAAACCACAGGTGGGTGTGACCTTGATTCGTGGTAGGTGATATGGGTTTTGAATAACTTCCTTGCCATTTTCTCTTCACATCTGTTAAGTTCTTACGATAAAACTTTTTTGTTAAGAAAATGCGGAAACCAAAGTTCCAACATTTGCTTAGAGCTTCTGTACATGCAAAGCAGTGGCAGTAACGTAAGAACAGTCTAGGGTGAAAAAAATAAAGGCAAATTTGAAGGACTTATTTCTATTATTAGCCCCAGCTCCTACGATTCCCAGCTCCCACAGATCATAGCAGATGAACATTGTGCCTGGCATTCTGTTTGTAGAAAAATCCCCATGCCTCTTCTTCACATGGGACAAGGCCTCAGTGTTTCTGCTGATTGAGGCTCATGCCTCTGTGTGGAGTGTCTTATGACTCTGTCATTGCCACTGCCTTGTCCCATCCTCATCTTTTTGAATAACTGCAACCATCTTTTTATTTTTTTTTTAAAGATTTTATTTATTTATTAGAGAGAGAGAGCACAAGCAGGGGGAGCGGGAGAGGGAGAAGCAGGCTCCCCACTGAGCAGGGCGCCCGATGCGGGGCTCGATCCCAGGACCCTGGGATCATGACCTGAGCCAAAGGCAGACGCTCAACAGACTGAGCCACCCAGGCGCCCTGAATAACTGCAATAATCTTAATAGTGTGTCTATTTCTGATCTCTCTCCTTCAGTCCATCCTTTAGATCAGGGTTTCTCAACCTCGACACTACTGACATTTTGGGCCAGATCATCTTTGTTGTGGGGGGGCTGCCCTGTGCATTGTAGGATGTTGAGCAGCATTCCCGACCTCCAACCACCAGATGCCAACAGGACCCAGCCCCAGGGTGACGACCAAAATGTCTGCAAGAACCGTGGTTAAGTGAATTTTCCTATCAAAAAACCTGGAGAGAGTTAAACTGTTTCTTTGAAATTTTCTGGTAGAGCTCATAACCTCCTGGAAACTAACTGTGAGAACTAGATAACCTCAAACCTGCCAAAAGTGAAAAGCCTTGGGCTATTACTTCTTTTTAATGTTTTATGATTTTTAAAAATGCCTGCAGGCTTATGGAAAATGCAATTGAAACCATTGGAAACTGGGGAGGGAAATCATTTAGACTAAAAAACAACAAAATAAAAAAAATCAAATGTCTGCTGCATTGCCACATGCCTCCTGGGTGGCAGAATGCCCCCTTGTTCCCCACTCCCACCCCCCATTGAGAATCAGTTTTTTGGACCAGTGGTTTCCTTCTTTCCTTTCTAATTTTTTTTCTTAAGCACCAGGCACCCCCTCCTCCTCTTTTTTTTTTTTTAAGTAAAAGTCTTACTTGCAACCAAATATAAGATACTGAAAAAGTACTCCGTGTCCTAATGTAGTAGGCCTGGATGTCGCACCAGGGAACCCCAGGGGTCTGGGGACCAGCATCTGTCAATCGCTGCTCTACCTGGTTGCCAAAGTCATTTCATGAAAACTAAGTCCTGTTGCTCTTTTTCTCTGATTCCTCACACCGACCTGATGAAGACTAAAGTGTTTGACATCCGAGGCCTTCTCTCCCACCTCTTGCTGTCTTTTATCCTGCATAGCAGATGCACACTTCTCCCACTTCTGGGCCTTTCCACCTAGAGAGCCTCTCCACCTGCCCTCTTCCTCGCAAATGCCTATTTATCCTCTAAAACCCGGCCCCAAGATCTCTCTTCTGTGAGTTCTTCCTGTGCTATCCTGGAGAGCCAATAGCCACTTCCTCTTTAGTGCTTCTAGAGCATTCTGCCCTTCTCTGGATTTCTGTTTTAAGCTGGCACTCCACGAGGGGCAGAAGACTGCTTGGCTGTGCCCCAAGCTAAACAGAACCTTTAATTCTGTCTTCTGTTTAGTTGCAAATCTTTGCTGGAGACCAGCCTGAAAATTCATCACAAATGTTGATTCCGGCCTTGTAGTTTTTCCTTTACCTTTGTTATGGGCCTTGTTGCCCTTGTATGGTAGTTGCTCCCAGTCAGCTGTAATCATTCATAGGCGAAGAATCAAGAAGGAATAGTGGTTTGGCCAGCTGTGTAAGGATGGTCTGGTCACCCAGTAATTACCCTGTTCTGAGTATGCCTCTTCTTTCTCAGCCCAGTGAGAGACTCTCTGGCTGGTCATACATGTGATTCTGTTACGTACATGTATGTGTAACTGTTCAGTGATGCTCAGTTTTGTATGTTGTCATTGCATTGCTTGACGAGGTCACTTTAAGAAAAAGTGCCTGCTTCCCAAGAAGATGCCTTCAGAATCTTCCTCGTCTTGTGTTTATGTTACTGCCATTTTAAAAACTTGGTTCAAGTAAAATAGTATTTTGAACTTTTTTGTTTTTTCACTTATTCCAGAGAGCAATGTATCTTCTTTTTTGTCAGCCCTCTAATTAGTTTTGGCTTTGTAATCTTTGAATAGACATTCAGATTCTTTTGCCCATAAGAAAACAGCTACTGTTTAATTATACACCATATTTCATGGTTTTATGTTTAGGAAATGATTAAAGGACAGAGTAGCTATAGCACCCAAAAATATATGAATTTAAACACTGTAATTTCCTCAAATTTTAATTAATAATAACTTGAAGGTTTCCTGATTCATCACTTTATTTTTCATGCCAAATTGGCTCTCTGATGCCATTTAAGATGGACAATAGATTCACACAGGTGGGGCTTCAGAATCTGAGAGCTGGGATGGCCCGAGGCCTGCTTTTCACTTCTCACTGTGAGCCTTGTTTGCTTGAGCCAGGCAGGGACAGGAGCAAAGAGGGCTCATGGCCTGAGATGCACGGCTGCTCATAGAGGCCATTGTTCTCATCCTGTCCACGAGCCTCTTCAGAATGTCCCACAAGGCCAGAGAGCTTACCTGAAGCATAATCAAATTGTCTTCAGTGAAAAATTATCACTCTCAAAGTATTGTTGGTTAGTAATGAAAATTGATCCAAAAAGTAAATTAATAGCAGATATATGAGTTATAAAACCGGGATATCACAGACTATCCCTGGAGTCTGTTTTAGAGATCATAGAGACCCTCCAATCACACTGTATAGGAGAGGAACCCGAGTTCCAGAGAGGTAAAGTGGCTTGCAAGGGTTGAACAGCAAGTTCATGGCAAAGCTGAAGCTATTGGTTTAACCATTTGAAATTGTGATAGTAGACTGGTTTTGACCTTCAAATACAGCAACTTCATGTGGATAAATCTAATAGAAACCCATTCTTCTGGCTCATATCACTTTTCCACGCAAATCTTTTTATTTATTTATATTTTTTTCAAATTTTTATTCAAATTCTAGTTAACATATAGTGTAATACTGGTTTCAGGAATAGAATTTAGTGATTCATTACTTCCACTCAGATCTTTTGTCATTAATATCTGGAAAGAGAGCAGCATCCTCTACCCAGTACTTTCCTTGGTACCACTTGAGGGGGCCAAGTGCCAGGGGCTGGTTAGACTCCAGGTCTGACTGCAGTTAGTATTCTTATGTTCTTGTGCACATAAAGTGTTAGTTAGTTACTGGGATTGCCCTACAGTCCACTGGTTATCTATTGATACTGCCTTTTTTTTTTTTTTTTTTGCCTATGATCAGAGTTATGATGGAAGGTGGGGATTGGTTAGTATTCAAAACATCTTTCGCGTAAGTTAATTATAGATCAAAGAGAGCAGAGAGACATGCCTGAGAAATGGAAAAAGCTGTACAGCCTCTATTTACTCATTCATTCAGTATACCCAGGGCCAGCTTGGGTCCCCCAGTTTTCTTTTGTGCCTGACATGACTGCATTAAGGTATAATTTTCAGGGGGGTAGGAATTTGATGGTTTGTGCCTTCTCTTCTCTTCTCTTCTCTTCTCTTCTCTTCTCTTCTCTTCTCTTCTCTTCTCTTCTCTTCTCTTCTCTTCTCTTCTCTTCTCCTCCTCTTCTCTTCTCTTCAAGTAGGCTCCATGGCCAGGGTGGAGCCCAGTGCAGGGCTTGAACTCACAACCCTGAGATCGAGACCTGAGCTAAGATCAAGAGTCAGATGCTCAACGGACTGAGCCACCCCCGTGGCATATTTTCTTGAGACCACTTTTTTCTTTCCTTACCTGAGTTATTCTTGCTTACCAAATGCCGTTCAACCCATGAGTGATAAGGACCACCCTTGGGCCCAGCATCATGCTGAGTATCAAGATGCAAAAGTATCATGGTATAAATAGATTTAATCCCTGTCCCAAGGAGGAGAGTCTTGTCCAGTTAAGAATCAGGCCTAGCGTGAAGTAGTTTATGGAGAATAAAGAACAGTAATTAAAACCATATGTTTAATGTTTATAGTAACTACAGAACAAGTTAGAATTAGGGGAATCAGTGAAGCCTGAGACATAGGCAGTCACGAGAGAGCTAATCCACGGCTGGGGTTTTAACTGTGTCTTGAAGTTTAAAATGAAAGGGGCTTAGATTAATGACCCTTTTTTCTTTCACAGTTTCTATACGTCCAAAAGCCAGCTCTTTTGTAACAGTTTCACCCCGCGAATAAAACTGGCAGGAAAGAAGGTAGGTGTCACCAACTTGCAGAGCCTTCAGGGACTGTCACTCATCTTTATTTTGGTCCCGAGATAAGTCCTTCTCCCCCCATGGTCATTAATAAGTTTAAGATATTTGTCTTAGAACTTTATGATTTTCCACATTAAATACATCAATAACAAGGCATACCCTTAGACTGTAAGAAATATCTTTGGGAAAAGTATGACAATTATTTGTAGTTCCTTAATAATGAAAGAATTATTCTTGTTATGATGTCACTGGTTTATTCAGACACTGGGACCTCTCAGGTACCTTTGGGGACAAAGACGTGGGCATGCATTGCAGCAAAGGGGAATATGATGAAAAGATCAAATCTTAGCAGTAAAGAAATTCAAACAGGAATTGGATTATCTCACCAAATGGGTTTATTTTACTTTATTTTTAAAAGATTTTATTTTTAGGTAATTGCTACACCCAACGTGGGGCTTGAACTTACAACCCTGAGGTCAAGAGTCGCATGCTGTACGGACTGAGCCAGCCATGTGCCCCTGCTTACCAAATAGGCTTAAAACAAAATAATTATACCAAGTCCTGGAAAAAGTGGTGAAATTGGTGCTCAAGTACCTGGTTGGTGTACCACATACTTATGAAAGGCAGTTCAACCGTGTGTATCAAGAGCAGTGCAAATGTTCATGCCACTTGATCAGATAATTCCATTTTTGGCCATGTGGTCTAAGGAAATAACTGAGGATATTGAATGCGAATAAGGTCTTTGTCCTGTATTATTTATAATAGTGAGAAGTTGAAAATAATAGGGAAATGACTAAATAAACCGTGAGGTACCCACTTGATGGAATATATTCACAGCCAATAAAAATGCCCGTTTTAAGAACCTTCAAGGCTGTGTTTGATGTAAGATGAAGAGAAAAGCAGAGTGTTAGGTATACAGGTGGCATACCAGGGTGCTCTCACCCACCTGCCCGTTTCTAGCAGAGCTGAACTCTGAAAGCTGTCCCATTGTGGCTGTGTTAGTGGTATCAGGGCCATTTCTTCCTTTTTGGGGGTAATGGGGAGTTAATGTTACTTGTCTAATAAGGAAAATGTTAATTTGGAGGACTGTGAGGACTCCTCCTGAAATAGACCATGTCAAGTAGTGAAGTGCTGGGAGAAAGGGACTCTGCCCAGAAAGGGCACCTCCTGCCCTCTCATCACAGCCTTTTATGCCTTTATCACAACCCTTCTGGGCAAAGTGGAACACAGAGGAACTTCTCTGCAACATGATCATTTTGTCTTTTTTTTTTTTTTTTTAAGATTTATGTATTTATTTGAGAGCGCACACACGTGTGTGAGCAGGGGAGGAGGGGCAGAGGCAGAGAGAATCTCCAGCAGACTCCCTGCCAAGTGTGGAGCCTGATGCGGAGCTTGATCTTATGACCCTGAGATCATGACCTGAGCTGAAATCAAGAGGTGGACGCCTAACCGACTGAGCCACCCAGGTGCCCCTGCAACATGATCATTTTAAAGAAGAAAGAATGAGTATTGTTACGAAAGTTTAAAGGGTCCTGAAAAAGATTTATTTGGGAAAAAAAAAAAAGCAGCTCTTTCCATTTTCTCTCTGCCTCTGTACGCCATTTCAGCAAATTGGGTGATCCACTGAGTGCTGAGCTCTTGTAGGTGTAGGCAGACTGGTGAGAGTACCATGGCGAAGGGGGAAGCGTGCATGCGGGGCTTGGGGTCAGGTAGAAGCTAGCCAGGGTAGGACACACACGCCAGCGGACTGACCAAGAGCATGAGGGGCTGGGCTTGGATTCTGGCTCTGCCACCTGCTGACAGTGTAACTTTGAGCAAGTCCCCTTTTCTCTCTAGAATTGAATATCCTCGCCTGTAAGGTGGGGTGTAATGCCCCCATTGGATAGAGTTTTGAGGGTGAGCAAGGTGTGAGGTGGGCCTGATAGGGCCTGACACTGAGGTGGGTGGGCCTCAAGTGTTCCCTCCTGCCTTTGCATCAGTTACAGTGAGGGGTAAGGCATGGTCCCTTCCCTGGAGAGCAATATGTAGGTACATATTGTGCCTTTTGAGAAGTTCTATTCTGGCAGAGGAGGGAGTGATTAATTATCTATTTAATTTTACAGCCTGCCTCTGAGAAAGCAAAAAATGGCCGTGATACATGTGAGTATTTTTGAGACCTCCTTTCATCCCTTTTAGAAAGAGTCGCTAAGCCATAGCAACAAGATTATGTGAGGTCATATAAACAGTTCATAGCCAAGTTGGGAGACTTGAGTTCCCTTTGGAAGGTCCCTTAACCACTTTGTATATTTTGTCCCGTCAACTGCAAAATTAATGGTGACAAACCTTGTTTTTCTTTTCCATAGGTCGGTTATAGGGATTGGGTAGAAAATTTTAAAGTACTAACCGCACTGCATATTAAGATGATCTTTTTTAAGTGGGATCACAGAAGAATGAAATACCACCAAAATCTTCCCTTTATTTAGTGCTATACTATTTTTAAAAGATGTTTTATTTATTTATTTTGAGAGACAGAGAGAGACTCTAAAGTGGACTCTACACTGAGTGCGAAGCCCGATGCAGGGCTTGATCTCACGACTGTGAGATCATGACGTGAGCCAAAATCAAGAGTTGGATGCTTAACTGACTGAGCCACCCAGGTGCCCTAGTGCTAATGTCATTTTCTATGTCACTTTGACATGTAAGTCATTTAATTTCAGCAACCCCCACTTTTCTCAGGGGGACATGATGGTGATCATCTGTGCCTTGCAGATTTTGATGAAGGCCCTCTGAAGGCATCTGGTTGAAATGTGTTTTAATGACAATTCGTGTGATTTATGCATTTCAGCTCTTGGGACTCCAAAAGAATCTGAGAACGCCCTTCCCATCCAAGTAGATTATGATGCCTACGACGCCCAAGTGTTCAGGCTGCCAGGCCCGTCCCGGGCTCAGCGCCTCGCCACCTGCAGGTTTTTTGCCAGATTCACTTTGGGGTGTATACAAAAATTGCTTGGGAAAACCTGAGGGCCTGTAGGGACCTTCATGAGAGCAACCCTGAAAATGTTTAAAATTAAAATTAGCCAGTGGAAGCTATCCCATGTAGATCATTGGGGATTCTGTTTCCAGGTTCTCTGGCCCACCCATTTTGTTAGCTATATTTGTGGGAAGTATTTTCCCCAAATAAAGAGAGTGTTCCTCTGCTTTTTCTAACCAAGAGAAATAATTCACAGATTCTAGAATCTTCTTCTCACTGGGCTGCCAATCTTTTGGGTTTTTTATTCCCAGAAGGCAAGAGACCTTTCTTTAATTGCCTTTTAAATTTGCTCCATGGTATTTGGTCATATGATAGTCTTTAACTGTGATGTAGTTAGATTTACCAATATATTCATTTCTGAGTATTATGTAAAAAAATACCATCCCTATCCCAGGGCTTCCCCCCACCCCCCACCAGTGGACCAAATACCATGAGTCCATTTTCCAGATTTCTTATATATGCAAGTTTATTTAAGCACAATGATTGGAAGAATATGCATCCCTTCACATTGATAAATGAGCTTATAGTGGCCATATGATTGTCTCCTGTCCTTTTTCCTCATCTCATCCTAAGACGAAAACATTTAGAGCTCAGACAAAACATTTCCTAAATGTTGAGAACATTTAGTGCCGTTAACTACAGCTCTCCCACACATAGATGCTGCTTAGGGGCTCAGTAGTGCTTTCCTTTGGAGTTTTTTTTTTTTTTTTTTTTTTGAGATTTTTATGTTTTTGACAGAGAGAGACACAGCAAGAGAGGGAACACAAGCAGGGGGAGTGGGAGAAGCAGGCTTCCCACCGAGCAGGGAGCCTGATGCGGGGCTCGATCCCAGGACCCTGGGATCATGACCTGAGATGAAGGCAGACGCTTAATGACTGAGCCACCCAGGCACCCCTCCTTTGGAGTATTTAAGAATGCTTTCATGGTCCAAGATCCTTGGTTTTCTTTTTTCTAATCAAAGTTGGCAAGACCTGGTATTTCAGAGACTTGGGTTATGTGTTCCCTGAGGGAGCAGACCATGTTTTAATTGGTGCTCTGTCCCCTGTGCAGGACTGCGCATACACTGGTGTCCAAATATTTACTGTTGCAATAGTGTACATATGGTCAGCCCAGGGGATCTGTGTTCAGGCTGTTTAAGCTCTGACTTAAGACAAAATCTTTCCAGGTGGAAAGAGAACAGCTCTGATGCCAGAGGGAAAGCCCTATCTATAGGTGCTAACTTTTCCATTCTGAATTTTTGTCTCCCCATTGGGCTTCTCCCCTTTTGATCCTTCCTCCTACTGCTTCCAGAGTTTTCCCCCTTAGGGAGTTTTATGTTTTAATAAGGGTATACTGTTTTTTAAACCTTTATTAAGGAAATGTTTGAACATGCTCAAATAGAGTAGTATAATGAAGAGTGATCAGTGTCTTGTCAGACTCATTTCATTACTTTCCCCACATTTTACATTTTGCTTGAGTATTCTAAAACAAAACCTTTTTTTAAACCTGTAAATACCATAGTGTATGTCTCTAACAGATAAGAATAAATAATCACAAGTACCAGAATTAACACTAATTCTTTAATATCTTCTAATAGCCAGTCTATATTCAGATTTCCCAATTGTCTCAAAAATGTGTTTTTACAGTTGGTTGGTTTGAATTGGGATCTAAAGAAGATGCAGACATTACATTTAATTGGAATGTCTTTTTTCTGTAACCGTAGATTGTGTTGCTTTCTTCATTTGGCTGATTGTTGTGTTATAATGTTTAACTTGTCCTCTCTTCTCTGGATTTCCTATAAATTAGCAATTACCTTCAGAGGTTTGATTAGATTTAGGCTCAGTTTTTCGTGCAGGAAGACTCTTGAGGTGTCACTGTGTACTTTCTCTTGCATCATATCATATCCTGCTTAGTTGCCCCGTTTTCAGTGATATGAGATGGATCGGTGAGGATCAACTAGGGTTGGACTGGAGCAGTCACGGCTTTATAGCTATGACCCCAGGACTTGGGCCATTTGAAAACGGTCAGTTCTTATACAACGTCTCAAGCTGGTCAAGCAAGAATACCTCCTACATTATTTCCCAGTCATAGATCACATTGGGGATTTTTGCTATTGGTTTCCCAAGTAGCTTGGGCTGGCAATAGGTTTGGGTGCTTTAGTTCTAGGTGGGGCAGCATCACTTGCTTGTTGGTAACTAGTCGTCTCTCACCTGTCAGGTCTGTGCGAGAGCGGGAGAGTCACAATCGAAAGAGCGCCAGCTCCTGTGACGTCTCATCCAGCCCTTCCCTGCCCAGCCGCGCATTGCCCACCGAGGAAGTGAGGAGCCAGGCTTCTGACGACAGCTCCCTGGGCAGGAGCGCCAACATCCTGATGATCCCACACCCCCACCTGCACCAGTATGAAGTCAGCAGCTCCTTAGGCTACACCAGCACTCGAGGTCAGAGAGCTGAAGCACAGGCACAGCTGGGGACAGATGGGGACAGCTCCCTTCCTGTAGCAGGGGATGGCGGGGGATGGGATGTGACCAGGTGTGGGGTGTAACTCCCACATCTTAATTATTTCCATGCCAGTGCAATGAGTTTAAGTCACCTGAGCTGTATGTATGTGCCTCTAACACCTTTTCCCCCTTCACTGTAACTGTATACCGTTCCTTATGTTAATGTAGAGCTTTTCTTAGGCCTCGAGTCAAAGGTGTTTGCTTATTTCCTTTTTTAAAAATTTAAAAAAATTTTTTTATTTTTTTAAAGATTTTATTTACTTGAGAGAGAACGAGAGAGAGAGAGAGAGAGAAAGAGAGAGCGCACAGAGACAGAGGGAGAAGCAGACTCACTGCTGAGGAGGGAGGCCAACATGGGGCTCAATCCCAGGACCCTGAGATCATGACCTGAGCTGAAGGCAGATGCCTAACTGACTGAGCCACCCAGGCGCCCTGTTTACTTATCACTGCCATTTGTGCCATCCTTAAAACAGCCTTGGCCCCATAGTCCGCTTTAAGATTTCTCCTCGCAGTTACCTGCTAACCTGGCTTGCACTAAGGAGCACAGGTGCTGCTTTCTCTGTATCTTATCCTGCCATCCAACAGCACCTGCAGCTGGAGTCTACAGGCCTCTCCTGACTTTTAAAAAAATTTTTTATTTTGAGGGCACCTGGGTGGCTCAGATGGTTAAGTGTCTGCCTTCGGCTTAGGTCATGATCCCAGGGTCCTGGGATTGAGTCCCGCATCAGGCTCCCTGCTCAGCGGGGAGCCTGCTTCTCTCTCTCTCTGCCTCTCTCTCTCTCTCTGTCTCTTATGAATAAATAAATAAAATCTTTAAAAAAAAATAAAAAACTTTTTATTTTGAGATAATTATGGATTCATGGAAAATTGCAAATTACACATGCCCCCTCCCCTCCCCCCTCCCCCAGGGACGTCCTATGTACCTTTCGTTCATTTTCCCCCATGGCAACATGTTGTGTAACTATAGACAACATCAAACCCAGGAAACTGACATTGATACAAGCCACAGAGCTTATTCAGATTTCACCAGCTTAACATGTGCTCATTTGTGCATGTGTATTTCTATGCCGTTTGTTTGTTTGTTTTCTAAGTAAACACCATGCCCAACATGGGTCTTGAACTCATGACTCTGAGGTCAAGAGTCATATGCTCTACCAACTGAGCCAGCCAGGTGCCCCCTATGCGGTTTTTACTATATGTGTAGCTTTATTTATTTATGATTATCATCATAATTAAGATACCAAACTATTCCATCACTGCAAGGCTCTTTGTGCTACCCCTTTATAGCCATACACTCTCACTAATCATTCTCTTTCTCTATAATTTTAATTTCAAGGATGTTCTATAAATGGAAGCATAGCCCTTCTGACTTTTGATCACTGACTTAGGAATGTTGTATACACACAGCTGACCCCTTTTGCCCTCCTGGAAGGATTGCTGAAGGGTGAGGAGTGTTTTCTATGGCCCAGGACGTTGAAGAGGAAGGCATCAGCTCCAGCACCATATACACTGTGCCAAAGGCCTGTAGTACATAATGCTGAAAGTGACAGGAGCAGATACTTAATTACATGACTATAGTATATAACCTGTGTCACCTACATTAATTAGTTTTAGCATTCAAAGGAATTTTAATACATTTGAAATTTTCTAGGTTAGCTTTTTCCCACTTTCTGGAAATTTCTAAGTTTGCATGACAGTTACTCCCATTTTGCTGAAAATATTCTTAGTAGGGTCTGTAACAAAAGCTAAATTAAACTAAACGTTAATTCTTTCAAAACCCTTGTTACTCTAAAAGCCAGATCTCTGAGGAAATAACATTGTAGCTTTGAAAATAGTTTTCTTAAAAATTGTCTGAATAGTAGAATTGATTTCAATGTCCTTTAGTGATATTTGGGAGTTTATTGAAAAAGCTAAAGAGCGATTCACTGGGATATTGTAAGGCAGTATAATCTCTAGGCCCTTAGTTCACTGTTTCTCTGCTGTGTTTAGGGGGTCTTATCTATTTACCTACCCAATGTAACATAGAAAACATTTCCCCTTTCCTCTGCATGTATTTTTGACCCACTATATCCCTTAGTCCTATTTCTCAGCCTTTTCAAAGCATGAACTTATCTTTTCTTTTAATTGGGTTTTCTCCTTTTATTTTCATGATAACTAGACCATATTCTTTTTTATTTGGTAAACCAGAACATCAATTCATTAACAGTGAAAAATATAGCTTTCACGGAGATCTGAATGTTCTCTTGCATGCAAATCAGCTTTGAGGAATTAACTATTGCTATATACCACGTTCTTTGGTAGACATTGGCTAAATATTGGTGGACAAGACAGATTCCTTGTGCCACGGAATTTGCATCTGTTGGGCCCACTTTCTAATGTGGGTGATTGCTTAGTGAACATGGGATACACACAAGGGGAGCTGGTTGTGGGTTTTAGCTCTCTGATCCACTTAGGTTGTGTAGCCTGTGGCCTCCATCTCTTTAATAGGGACCTGTGTGCCATTGGACGGGGAACAGATTGAATCTAAATATCATGTCACCTCCTTGCCTAGTCAACACTGGATGCATCCATTTCTTCAATCTTTTCTCCTAAGATTTTTTTTTTTTTTTAACACGGTGGCATTTGATTGCTTACTTATTTCCAGGTCACTGAGTCAGTGGGAGGGGGTTCTGATCCACTCAGTCATTAGGGCCCCAGGCTCCTTCTGTCCTGGGATGCTGTGATCATTAGCACTGGTCTTCAAAGTTGGCACAGTAGGGGAAAAGAGAATGGATATCATGAGTGGAGATATTTGTGGTCCAGACCTTCAACTGGAGCATGGCACTTCTACCTGTGTTCTGTTGGCTGGAACGAATTTATTTTATTTTATTTTATTTTATTTTATTTCATTTCATTTTATTATTTCCAGTGTAGTTAACATACAGTGTTATGTTAGTTTCAGGTATACAGTATAGTGATTCAACAATTCCATACTTCACCCATTGCACATCACAACAAGTGCACTCCTTAATCACTGTCCCTCCCCCCCACCTCCCCTCTGGTAACTATCAGTTTGTTCTCTATAGTTAAGAGTCTGTTTCTTGGTTTGTCTCTCTTTCTCTTTCTCCTTTGCTCATTTGTTTTGTTTCTTAAATTCCACATGTGAGTGAAATCATATGGTATTTGTGTTTCTCTGACTGACTTATTTTGCTTAGCGTAATATTCTCTAGCTCCATCCATGTTGTTGCATATGGCAAGATTTCATTCTTTTTCATGGCTGAATAATATACCATTGTATGTATATACCACATCTTTCTCCATTCATCAATGCTGGATGCTTGGGCTGCTTCCATAATTTCGCTATTGTAAGTAATCCTCCTATAAACATAGAGGTGCATGTATCCCTTTGATTTAGTGTTCTTGTATTCTTTGGGTAAATACCTGGTAGTGTGATTACTACATCATAGGGTAATTCTATTTTTAATTTTTTGAGGAGCCTCCATACTCTTCTCCACAGTGGCTGCACCAGTTTGCATTCCCACCAATAGTGCAAGAGGTGGAATGAAGTTATTTAGCCCCAGCACAAAGGGGCTTTAGTCTCGTGTGCCTACACATTGGCTATCTCTGCCAGGGTCTGCCCTTCTAGGCACCAAATATCTGTTTTTATTGTTCCTTCCACATATAGAATATACTCATCCTATCTCCCAGGGAAACAACTCAAGTCATTACATTGAGCTCAAAGTGTAAGGTCTCCAGGGGATGTGTGGTCCTCCCTATCCGGTTTTGGGGTGGCTTCATTGGGCCAGTAATTTAGGAACCAGTAATTTAGGAACCCCCTTCTCCCAAGTATTTATTTATTTATTTAGAAAGCATGGGGGAGGGGGAAGGGGAGAGGGAGAGAGAATCCGAAGCAGGCTCCACCCCCAGCACTGAGTCATGACCTGAGCTGAAATCAAGAGTCGGATGCTTAACTGACTGAGCCACCCAGGTGCCCCTCTCTCAAGTGTTTAAAAAGTAAATCAAATGTGGGGCGCCTGGGTGGCTCAGTCGTTAAGCGTCTGCCTTCGGCTCAGGTCATGATCCCAGGGTCCTGGGATCGAGCCCCACATCGGGCTCCCTGCTCCGCGGGAAGCCTGCTTCTCCCTCTCCCACTCCCCCTGCTTGTGTTCCCTCTCGCTGTGTATCTCTCTGTCAAATAAATAAATAAAATCTTTAAAAAAATAAAATAAAATAAAAAGTAAATCAAATGTTGCATTTCCTTATAGTTTGGTAAATGATTTTACTCATTTCTCTCACTCCCTAACATGTGTGATGTCCAAGATTCTGGTCAGCTTGGCTGATTGCCTGCCCATTCCTGGTTTCACCGTGGCTCTGTGCTTTCTCTTTGTGCCTCCACAATAACTGACAGATGTCCTGGAGAACATGATGGAGCCACCACAGCGAGACTCTAGCGCTCCGGGGAGGTTCCACGTAGGCAGTGCGGAGTCCATGCTGCATGTTCGACCTGGGGGATACACACCCCAGCGGGCACTGATTAACCCTTTTGCCCCCTCACGAATGCCCATGAAGCTCACATCCAACAGAAGGCGCTGGATGCACACTTTTCCTGTGGGTAAGTTGGTTGCTCAGGAAAGAGCCTGGGCTGGGAGTTGCTAGTCCTGGTCCTTGTCACTAACCAACCATGTGGCCTTGGTCAAGTATCTCAACTTCTCTATACCTCCAGTGCCCTACTCATGAGATGGGGATAACCATGGCCATTCTGCCTACCCCAGGGGTTCTTGTGAGGATCCTTGAGGACACACTTGGAAAGGGCTTTGTAATTACCGAGCTGTGTAAACCTAAGGGCTTCTCATTTTTGTTTGGAAAGGACTGTACTTTGTCACCTGCTTTCTTTCTTAAGACTAATGCCCTTCATTCTTGTTCATTCCTTCCTCTCCTAGCTCTCTCTGGTAGTGATATTATTGTCTTGGTTACACAGAAGTTA
This sequence comes from Phoca vitulina, assembly GCF_004348235.1. Classification (NCBI taxonomy): domain Eukaryota; kingdom Metazoa; phylum Chordata; class Mammalia; order Carnivora; family Phocidae; genus Phoca; species Phoca vitulina. Next base: position 5,671,058 of record NW_022589785.1, read on the forward strand.
TGTTACTCTGTGTTTTCTCAGGGTTCTCTGACAACTGAAAAAAAAAAAACAAAAACAGTTTTTGAGAAATGGGTGAACCATTTCTTTTTTTTAGTTCAAATAAATTAAAAAAAAAAACAAAGGATAAAATAAGTGGGTTCTATTTTTTATAATGAGATGCTATACAGAAATAAAAATGAACTACAACCACATCCAAACCTATGTTTAAATTTACAAACATAATGAAAGAAGCCCGACATAAAAAAAAGTACATTCTGTATGATTCCATTTAAATGAAGTTCAAAAGCAATCAAAACTTAAAAAAAAATTTTTTTTCTTCAAATTCACTGTTTTTCCTAGCCCGTCCTTTTTGATCTGTGTTCTCTCCTACAGAGGATGACAGTAAGGTTTTATAAAGCTGTGGCTAAAATTAAACTTCAGCTTAATGGGCTCTGACTGGGCTGGGAAGGAACAGATACATTAAACTCCAGGGTTTTTTCATGGAAGTGATCCTGCTGAATGCCTGTGCATGTCTAGTTACTTCCTTTTCCACTTGCTTTTAGTGTTAAAAGTTAAATAAGTGAGAAATGAATCCGGTTGTTTGGGCTGTAATGGGGGGGGTCACTCCCAAACTCCTCTTTGCTCCCCTTCTCCCTGCCATAATCAGTCACATGATTTGTTTCTTTCCAATGTCTCTTTCCCTGTGTTGTTATCCCCACAGGCTCCCTTTGGATTCTCTTACGAGAACTGTTGATGTTTCTTGTGTGACCTCCAGCTCTTCTTGCTCCCAATTGTCAGGCACGCTTTACTAAAACACGACTGTCTGGCCCCACTTCCTCTGTTTCCTCCTCCTGCCCACCTGGGCTGCTCATAGTTGAGGCCATCCTTTGCCCAGTTCCCCAACTTGGCGTCTCCTAGCTCCTATGCTCAGATGTTCTTCCCCAAGCTCATCTGGTGGTCTCCTGCTTGTCTTTTGCCTCCTCCACATTTGGGATTTCACACACATTGTTTCTTCTACCCAGATACCCTCTCCTTCAGTTCCTGCTAACCTTGCTGAACACTGCCCTTGGAAGCTTCTCGTTCCCCAGGAAGCATTTTTTTTGGTAGATTTCACTAATCGTGATTTCTCTCCCGCCCACCCAATGTCTTTTCTGCACGTGCTCATCCTCTGCTCCTTAGAGTCACCATTGTTACCGTCTCATGTATTAACAGAGTCATTGACGTTTCACTTGTGTGTTCCTTGTCGTTTAGTTTGTGTTAGCCCTCCTGGGAGGGGCCCTCTACTCCTCTACGTCAGTGTTTCTCCCCAGCGTCTCAGCTTGACATGCATGAAACAGCAGCTCCTAACGTATTCTTAGGCTGAACAGGGTGACAAATATGAGGCCCCACAGGAGGATGAGTCCTGCTCGGAAGAGGAGATGTCCTTTTGGGAAGCTGGAGGGTCATGTGTGTAATGTTCCCCTTGGTGTGCTCTCCTCTTGGTCTCTCCCAGCATGCATGTCCCAGCAGCGGGAAAGAAGGAAGAGTAAAGCTAAGTACAAAGCACTAGCTCTTGGGTGGGAATGATGCTCAGTGGATCTTTGTCTGGGTAGGACCATCCGGAGAGGCCATCCAGATCCATCACCAGACCCGACAGAATATGGCGGAGCTGCAGGGCAGCTGGCAGAGGGACCCAACTCACTCCTCTGCAGAGCTGCTGGAATTAGCATATCATGAAGCTGCTGGAAGGTGAGGATGTGCGTAGGGCTTCAGAAGGTCCCTTGAGAAACTCCCCAGCTCCCAGGACCATGGCAGAACACAGTCTGCTGACAAAATGTTATGTTTCTAAGACTTGAAGGGGCGGGATGAGATCAAGCCCTTCCTTTGTCAGTGCCGTTCTTTTCACGGGGTCAAATGCAAAGCAAACAGCCTGACACTGTTGCCACACATGTTACCCAGGCCCTGCTGTAGCTTTCATTCAAAGCACACTTTGTAAACCTCAAACATGAGTTTTGTCTAAACCTCAGCCAAGGGTCAGAACGAGTGCTGAGACAGGTGGTTCATGCTGCGTGTTTCGGGCAGTCTGTGACTTCTGTCATTTTGGTCACTGAGAAATTCCACTGTTGAGTTTAGAAGTTTCTTATGCAAAAAGCAATGGAAATCAAGGCCTGCGTTTATAGAAACAACTCTTTGAACCCAAGTTCTGAATGCGTTACAAGGCATCCAAGAGAGTCAGTGCAGGAAGAAAGTCATTTAAGCCTTGACAAACATGAGCTGGGGTGACAGCTGGTCTCACTGTTCCTGTGATGCTTTAGGAAACAACTTGGCAAAGGGCAGTCTTTGACTCCTTTTTCAATCACCTCGACATGCCATGGGTTGGATGGGATATGGGCAGGGCGTGACCCTCTTTATCAGCTTAACTTGGTACCTCTTTTCGGTCACCTCATATCCTCCTGTCCATGTGAGCAGGGGGAGGCTGAGGACAGGAAAGGGCGGGCTGCCCAATATATCAGTGGGAGAGCAGTTTTTGGGGGGCCAGGGCAGGATAAGCAGGCCACAGGAGGCCAAAGCTGGCCCACATACCGAGCACGGCAGCCTGGTAGCCTCTGATATGGCTCCCAGTTGTTGCCAGCCCACGTGGCCAGATATTCAGAGCTGTTTTTGATGAAAACTCCTGGGATACAGGGTGAGCAGGATGAAAGAGGTGATGATCTGCATTAAGCCAGGTGGCTGGGCTCTGTTCTCTGCAGGCACAGCACTTCCCGCCAGCCTGGTGACAGCATGTCCTTCTTGAACTTCAGTGGAACAGAAGAGCTTTCTGTCAGCCTGCTTAGCAACAGTGGTGCAGGTAACCAATCCAAGAGGTAACAGAGTTGGGATGCTTAGAGTTGCAGGCTCACATCTAGAAAAGACATGGGGGCCAGAGAAGCAGGGCCAAGTCTATTTTGGGATCATTTCAGCCACAATTTTGGGTGACCTATTTAGAAGCAGTGCTGTATAATGCATGGAATTATAAATGGGCTGCACATTATGTTTTTAGCCGAGAATACATTGGTTAAGCCGCATTCATCATTGACCTGTCAGTGAGTCGTGACCAAGGGCCCCTTATGAGCTTAGTTTGGAGGGTAACACCAGGGACAGCAGGAGTGGCCTCTGCTGTGGAGAAGCTTCCAGATCTGTGAGTAGGGGGCTTACCCAGCAACATAAAAACAATCAGGAGAGGCCCAGAGGGGAATAGCGTGGTTCCAGTTGTGAGATCAGAAAAGAGAAGGGTGGTGTCTGAGAAGTGGGCATGTACCTCAGACTTGAAGGCACAGAATTTGGTTACCTAGAGAGTTAGCAGGTGAGGGTTCTAGGTGGAGGTGGGGAGAGTATGAACTTCTACTAACACAGGTTATATGCTTTCTGGAAGCACTTGTATATCTATCCTGTCATGCAATCATTCTAAGAGGGCATATGCTATTAAATATAATTTGCACATGAGGCAATTTAATGCCCAGAGGTGTAGAGATATTACATGAATCTCTCAAGCCCTCGGCCAGGTGTCTTGACTCAGACTGCTGTTCCTCATTTCGACCACACTGTTCAGAGTACCTTTAGGATGTAGGGGAGCAGGAGTTGGGATGGGTAAGGGCAGATTTTGGAAAGCCTCAAAGGACAGCTGTTCAACATGAGTATGAAAACATTAAAACTTGGGGGGTGGGGCAGGGTGGAAATGGGGCTGCTCTTCTCTGTCTTAGTTTTCTATAACTAACTTGCATTTCTAAAACTTTAAGCTAAGTTTTAGTAGAAGGTGTAGTGAAAGTGAAGTTGTATGAGAGTGGTTAATGAAGAATTCTTTCATTCGTTGGTTGCTTCATCCAACAGTATTTCTAAAGGTTTGTGGCTAAGTCTTGAAAAGCAGTTGGTAGTAAATGAATCCCTAAAGGATTATAATTAATTCATTTCTTTCCTCCTTTCCTCCTTCCTTTCTTTTCTATCTCTGTTTCTTTCTTTTATTCTTTCTTTTTAAATGAGAAAATGAATTGAATAACAATTTGGGGATAAGATACTTTTAATGACTGCACTCAGGGTTCTGAAAATGTCACTTGGCTGCCAGACTCCTGTAAAGTGCCTTCAGAATATCATAAAGGCAACCTTTCCATTTTGTTAATAAACCAAGGGGCCATTTTATGGGAACCCAGACTTTGAACTTCCCAGGCTGTTTGGGGTGGGTTGTACCAAGGAGGGCTGCTCTGGGGCTCACAAGACTACAGTTTGAGCTAGTTTTAACTGGTGACCTGAAGCAGGGGGATTCTGGGTTCCAGTGGTAACAGCACCAGTATTTACCCTGACTAGTCCTGGAGTGGTTCTGGGCCTGGGATAGCTAAGGTAGACCAGATGATTCCTCAGAAGATGAGTCTTGGAATTTTGAAATCTACTTTGAGGAAAAAAGGAAGTTTCAAAGAATCCTTATTTGGGGATGGTTGTGGAAAATCCTCTAATGACACCATCACGCTTGTGCCATAGATCCATGCCTCTGATGGGCCTCTCTGCTTGGATGACTCCGGAGTACCTCATCCTTAGTGTACTGACAACGAAAATCATGTCTTGTGGTTCCCCCACCCCCTCTCCCTCTTCTGTTCCCTCTTTCTTCTGACTCTGGCCCCTCCCCTCCATTCTCAACTGCCACTGCTTTGTTTCAGACCCCTGTCATTTCTGGCCAGGATTGTGATAGCAGCCTTCTAAGTGATCTTCCTGCTTCTGTTCCTGTCCCTTCTGATTCATCTTCCATACTGTCACCAAGGAGATAGTTCCAAATGCAAATCTGATCAGCCACTCCTCCCCATGTATAAAACCCTCCCGTGGTTCATGACCTGTAATGCTGGTCATTGCCTGTCTCCTGCCTGCCTTGTGTCTTCATTTGCCACCACTTCCACACATCACTGCAGGGAGAAAGAACTCAGGCTGTAGACTCTTTGGATGTGAGTCCTGACTCCACTTCTAATGAGCAGTGAGGCCCTCAGGCCAGGTAACCTCTGTGTGTCTCACTTTCATCATCTGTATCATTCGATGTGATAAACCATGTAAGGTGCTTGGAATGGTGCCTGGCGTGCACGGGGCGTGCTCGCTGAACGAGAGCTGCCACTGCCGGGTATGTTATGAGATGTGCATGTGTTACATTCCAGCTATTGCTTGTGGCTCCTCTGAAGATCTTTGTCCTCTTATTCCTTTGCATGGACTAGTCCCCCTGCAGAATATGCTTTTCCCTTACCTTCAACCCTCGTTCTCCCTGGCAGACATCAGCTCAGTCTTTATGATTCAAGCCCAACAATACCTTATCTTTGAAGCCCTCCCTGATGGTTCTCTCTCATCCCCAGGCCTTCCCAGGAGATGGTAGGCATGTTTCCACAGAGCTCCATATGCATAACGCAATTGTACTACTTGGCATATCATGATCCCGCCGTTTGTTTCTATGTCTGTCTCTGCACTAGACTGAGAGAGCTTATCTTTATTCATCTTCTCCCCACAGTGTTTAGCACATTTATTGACAAATGAATTTGTGCTTCCACGACCAAGCTGCCATATGTGAGAAGCATTTGAACAGTCCACAAAATTATTCTCTTTAATTGGTATGCAAGTGCACAATTACATAAATATGTTCTAGAATGTGTAGCTTCTTAGAGAAGGTGTGGGCTCCTTGGATTCTTTTTCTAGTCAGGGTGAGAGCGTTAAGTAGGATCATCCTTACCTTTGCCCAGTCCCTTTACGACCAGTAGCATGTGTTTTCAAAGGGGCCAGGGGTCATCAGGAGGTAGGCTGTAGCATTGGGCTCCCATAGGACTTGAACTCCCATCTTCTATCTTGTGCTTCCTGATCAATTATGTTAGCCAGCCACAGAAAGGATTAGGTAAAAATCACTCTAATTTTTATTACCATGTACAATAACCAATTAATGTCAGAGCTATCAGGATATATCTTTAATCTTTCCATATATGTCATCACCTCCACCAGCCCCAGCCCTGTCCAAGATACCTTCCTCTTTTGCTTGGATTGTTGCAGTATCCCACTAACTGTTCTTTCAGCTTCCTTCTTTTGTCCTTTCATGTAGTTTATTTCCAGCACAGCAGTTCTTTGTGACCCTCTAAAAATAAAAGTCAGATCATGAAAATTCTGTGCACAGAACCCTCTGGGGCTTCCCAGTGCACCCGGATTAAAGGCCGAGGGTGTTACAGTAGCCGACAGAGCCCTCTGCCTCTTGCGACCCCTTTGTTACTCTCAGATCTCGTCTCCTGCTTCCCCCTCACACTTGGGTGAAGTGGTTTCCCAAATGTATCAGGCACATTCTGCACCTGAGGTGCTTTCTCTTGCTCTTCCCTCTGCTCTGCCCTCACAGCGAAGAGCTTTATGGATAAGGTGCACATGTCTGAGTTTGCCCAGGACAGTCCTGGTTTGAATTCATTGTCCTGTATAATTACTAATAGTGGCCCCTTTCACTCTCGAAGGTGTCCTGGATGATAAATGATATGGCCATCCTACCCACAGCCTGTTCTATTCCTTCCTTTAGGTCTTACCCAAATTGACACTCTTTACCCTGGCACTCCCCATCCATCTTCCCTGCCAATTATTTCTCCAGAATACCACTTGTCATACTAGTTCTTTTCATTTTGTATTTTTTATTGTAAGCTCCAACAAGGCAAGGATTGTTTCATTCATGGCTGTATCTTCAGAACTTAAAACAGTTCCTGGCACATATCAGGTATTTGAATGAATACTAAAAGCTTTCTGAGGTTAGCTTTCCCTCCACTGAAGAGTGCTTTTCTTCCCTGTCTTATAACCTTGTTGAACAATTAACTGGATTCCTTTTCTCAAAGGCTTGGATAATCTTTTTCTGCCTTGCTTGTTTTTGAAGTGACTTTCCTTTCAAGCCATGCTCAATCTTCATGGAATATGGTTTGCTTTCTTCAAACTCACTATACTCTTACCCATTCCAGAAATGTTTATGGAACTATAGGCACTGTGCTAAGGCCTGAGAAGAAACAAAACGATTAAGACACCAGTTCTCACCTCAGGGAGCTCTGGCTCGCCATTCACTTGCAGTTCTATTTGAAGCAGTTTTGTGCAGGGTCACAACAATGAAAGGGAAGCCCTCTTGTGGGGAGCTGGACTTAGTGGTTACTGTGCAGTTTGAACATGTGACCTCTGCTACATTCTGATATGATAGATGAGGGAGTGCCCCAGCCCTAGAGTTTAGCCTTCAACCTTTGCTGATGCTCAGGTTCATCATCTTTATAAAGGGGATAAAGATCTTTACCTGCCTGCCTGCCTCACAGGGTTGTTGTAAGGAGCAAAGGTAGATTGGGCTCCTTAAGGGCAAAATTGTCACAGTAGGTTCTCATTTGGGGACAAAGTGGGGTCTAAATAAACAACTAGTTATCTTTTCATTCATTAAAAAATAGAAAAGAGGCACGCCTGAGTGGCTCAGTTGGTTAAGCATCTGCCTTCCACTCAGGTCATGATCCCAGGGTCCTGGGATTGAGCCCCACGTTGGGCTCCCTGCTCAGCCCGGGAGTCTGCTTCTCCCTCTCCCCCTGCTCATGCTCTCTCTCTCACTCGCTCTCTTTCAAATAAAAAATAAAATCTTAAAAAAAAAAAAATAGAAAAGAAACAGGAAAACCTCATCTGTGACCTCCTGGGCTTGACAGTTTGCACCATCTGCAGGCACTCGAGCATGACTCAGATTTTCTCCTGCCTTTGGACATGATTCATATGCGAGTCACGATTCACAGGAGTGGTGCCTCTGTGGGTTTCCCTCCTGGCCCTGTAGAATTTCATTTCAAGCATTGTTGGCTGGGACCTCGTACCTGTACTCTTCACTTGTTTTTCACCATGCTGCCCAGCAGTGACCAGGTGGTCGATGAGACTGGGGAGATAGTCTTTTTTTCTTTTTTTTAATTTTATTTATTTATTTAAGAGAGAGAGAGCAAGAGAGAGAAGAGTGTGAGTGAGCACAAGCAGGGGGAGGGGCAGAGGGAGGGTGAGAAGCAGACTCCTCGCTGAGCTGGGAGCCCACCGCGGGGCTCGATCCCAGGACCCTGAGATCATTACCTGAGCTGAAGGCAGACGCTTAACCAACTGAGCCACCCAGGGGCCCTGGGGAGATAGTTTTTATCCCTCTTGTTTCTTTAACTGGGCACCCATTTATTTTTTTAAAGATTTTATTTATTTATTTGACAGAGAGAGACACAGCGAGAGAGGGAACACAAGCAGGGGGAGTGGGAGAGGGAGAAGCAGGCCTCCTGCCGAGCAGGGAGCCCGATGCGGGGCTCGATCCCAGGACCCTGGGATCATGACCTGAGCCGAAGGCACACGCTTAACGACTGAGCCACCCAGGCGCCCTGGCACCCATTTATAAGACTTGTCAGTCACTGTCATTCCCTTCCTTGGGGATAAATGCTGTAGATAATTTTGGGAAAGAAAACAACTGGTATTGGGACTCAGAATCTGCAACTTGGTATTTGTGTTGAGTATTAGGTACATGTGGCAGCTGAGAGCTGAAGTAAAAAGTAAATCATAGCACACTGAGGCTGGAGGAAAGGGCCTCAGAGTCATTCACCCAGGCCAGGCTGGGATTTTTGTGGGTAAGGGCCATCTCTGTAGCTCAGAGAGGAGAAGTGACTAGCCCCACGCACAGACTTGTAGATGTCACCCAGGACCAGTCCTGAAGGCTCCACACTGATTACCCATTTTGGCCTGAGGTTAGCAAGCACAGAACATGTTCAGACTTCTTCTTCCTCTTTGTCTTCTTTTTTAAAGATTTATTTATTTATTTATTTTTGAGAGCGAGAGCGAGCATGTGCATGTACACGAGCAGGCTGAGGGGCAGATGGAGAGGGAGAGAGAGAATCTTAAGCAGGTTCCCTGATGAGCGCAGAGCCCGTGGGGCTCTATCCCACGACCCTGAGGTCATGACCTGAGCCAAAATCAAGAGTTGGATGCTCAACTGACTGAGCCACCCAGGTGCCCCAAAATTCAGATTTCTTGACTCTGAAGAGATGTCAAAAGACAAAGCTAAGATGGTGATTTTCAGCATTGGTTCCCCAAGTTGAATATCTGGCTTTGAATGTTGAGAGTGAGGTCTCATTCACAAATGTTAGGTTGGAGCAGAGCTGATTGACCATGGGGGTCTCCCCTCGGTCATCTCAAGTAGTGAGGCCATCATATGCCGATAGCCAGTCCATTTGACTGAAAATAAAATCTTAAAGGCAGAGCTGGTGGGAGCAGCAGTTTGTTGGGCTTGAACTGCAAGAAAACTGTGTATAAAGAGCCTCATAAAAGAGCACAAAATATCTTTCTTTAAATATTTTTCATTGCTGTTTTTTAAAAGTAAAATGTGTGTGTGTGTGTGTGTGTGTGTGTGTGTGGCATAAAAGGCTGGTGACCTTAAATGTTCTTTTGTCTGTTAGGAGATGTCACAGTTCTACTTTTGACCTAGAAGCCAGAGCTGCTCTGAGAATCCCTACTGGTTTGCCTCTTTGAGCTCAAAGAATTGCCCACACAGTTATAAGTTGAACTGGTCCTTTATTAGTGTAAGAATTTCAGTTTTTATAGACCCAGTCTGGATTTGGGTTTTCTTAAAAAAAAAGAAAAAGATGTGCTAATGACAAAATTTAGCATCTAAACCTGTGAGGTAATATATTTAATAATTTCCTAGTGCTCAGTATGGTTTGAGAAGGCTGTTTTTATACCAGTTGCCTTCATACCAGTTCTCAGGCTGAACAAGAAAATCCCCCTCATTGCTTTTTTTAAAATATTTTATTTATTTATTTGAGAGAGAGCGAGCATGAGCAGAGGGAAGGGCAGAGGGAAAGGGAGAAGCAGACTCCCCACTCAGCAGGGAGCCTGGCTTGGAGCTTGATCTTAGCTGACTCGGCCACCCAGGTGCTGCCCACCTCATTGCTTCTTAATAGCCATGCTTTGTGTTTGCATGAAGATGGATATTGTTATCCAAGATAGCTTTTTCAGAAAATTTAGCTCCAAATGGCTTTTGGCTGTTGACAAAGGACAGCTGACATTTTCAATAGCTGAAAACTGGTGCCCCAGATGGAGAGTCAGGAAATGAAGCATCTGTAGAGTTGAGCAGAGTTTAAATGCAGCTTTCACCTATTTATTGTGCGATCTTCCCTAAGTTAATTCACTTCTCTGAGCTTCAGTTTGTCTGTACAAAAGGATTAGTACCTACCTCATACCTGCCTCATAGCAAGGGTTTGAATAAAATGAAACACTGTATTTGTCTGACTTAATAAGTTTTATCTTTTTATTCTGAAGACTAGTAATAAGAAAAAGAAAAATCTACTGAAGGCAGTTCCAAAAAAAGAAGTTCTAAAATTGTTTTGGCCAAGTGCCATCATCTTTCTAAATTTTTAAATAATTTTAGGGGCGCCTGGGTGGCTCAGTCAGTTAAGCACCTGTCTCCTGCTCAGGTCATGATGCTTCTCCCTCTCTCTCTGCCACTTCCCCTACTTGTGTGCACTCTCACTCTCTCTCTCTCTGTCAAATTTCAAAAAATTATTAATTTTAAAATTTACATACAGTAGAATTCACTCTTTTTAGTGTACAGTTCTGTGAGTTTTGACAAATGCATACTATCATATAACTACCAACAAACACATCAAGCAAGATACAGAACATTTGTGTGGTCCCTTTGTACTCAGCCCCACCCCCTGTCCGCTGGCAACCTGCTGATCTGTTCTCTGTCCTTCTAGTTTTGTCTTGTCCCAGCATGTCATGCACATGGAATCATACAGTATGTAGCTTTTTGAGTCTTACTTCTTTTATTCAGCATATAATGCATTTGAGATTCATCCAAGTTGTTAAATGTTCATTACTTTTTATTGCTGAGTTGCATTCCATTGTATGTATGTATTAATTTGTTTATCCCTTCACTAGTTGCAAGATATTTGGGGTGTTTCCAGGTTTTGGCAACTATGAATCAAGCCGCCATAAACATTTACATAACGGGTTTTTGTAAACATTGGTTTTTATTTCTCTTGAGTAATTTCCTAGGCATGGAATTGCTGGGTCAGATAGTAAATATCTTTTTAACTTTTATTATTATTATTTTTTAAAGATTTTATTTGTTTATTTTTAGAGAAAGAGAGTGTGTGTGCCTGCAAGCAGGGGGAGGAGCAGAAGGGGAGGGAGAGGGAGGGGACAAGAATCTCCAGCAGACTCCCTGCTGAGTGTGGAGCCTCATGTGGGGCTTGATGTCACCATGACCCTGACATCACAACCTGAGCTGAAACTCAAGAGTCCAATGCTCAACTGACTGAGTCATCCAGGTGCCCCATTAATATTATTTTTAAAAGTTTATTTATTTTAGTAATCTCTAAACCCAACGTGGGACTCAAACTCATGACCCTGAGATCAAGAGTTGCATGCTCCTCCAACTGAGCCAGCCAGGCATCCCTGTCTGTTTAACTTTTTTTTTGTCTAACTTTTAAAGAAACCACAAAACTATTTCCCAAAGTGGTGCACCATACTGCATTCCTACCGTCAATGGATAAGGTTTTCGATGGCTCTACATCCATATTCACACTTGGTGTGGACTTGTCATTTTAGCCATTCTAAGAGGTCTGTAGAGGTAATTTCCCTCATGGCTGAGGATGTTGAGCATCTTCTCCTGTGCTTATTTGCCTTCTGTATATGTTTGGTGAAGTGTTCAAATCTTTGGTCCTATTTCTCATCAGGTTGTTTGTGTTCTTGTTCTTGAGTTTTGAGGTCTCTATATATTTTGGGTCAAGTCCTTTGCCAAATAAGTGATTTGCAGATGCTTTCTCCCATGTTGTGGCTTGTCTTTTCAAAGATTCCACAAGGGATTTATACATATTTATTCTTGTTATAAAAGATTCACATGACACACAAGTACCTAGAATAAAAACTACAAGTTCTGATTTACCTCCCACTACCTCCTCCACCTTTTTCTCGCAGATAGTCACTGTTGACAGTTGGGTGAGGATTTTTTCAATCTTTTCTATAGTATCATAATTTTCTAGTAAATATATATGTTTAGAAAGGGATATTTAAATATTGATATGTACTTTAAAATTAGTTCTGTTACTTTTCAGGCAAAAAGTTGCATTTCAAAGAACCTTTCTGTTTTTCCTTTCAGACCACCTATAGGGAAAATCATTGTTTTTCTCTTAAAAAGTGGTGAGTTTTGATGTGTCCTAGGTCATATTCCAGAAAGCCATGATTTGGAGAAGAAAATTCCAGATGATAAGGTTGACCGATGAGTAAAATAAACTTTAAGTGGGTCATTTTGTATTTGCAAAAGATTTCTCCAGTTCGTTGAAATGACTTTGAAATGTGTCCGTTTTCTTACAATAAGTGGTGGGTTGCTTTTTGCTGGTTTGTGTGTGTGTGTGTGTGTGTGTGTGTGTGTGTGCGCGCAGGTATGTGAATGCTAACAGTGTCATTGGGCAAAGAATGGTATTGATAACCTCAGAGCAAAGTTTTGGCTCATTCCCAAATTTTAGATTGCTCATTTTTCTTGGATTGACTCTTTTGTGCTATTTGAAATATTCAGCATAGAATTTGTACTTGGTTCACATTTTTATTTTTAGCTATAATTTTGGGCTCTTTCAACCATAACTGGCCAGAACTTTTTTTCTGCAGAATGAGCCTTATTAAAACAACCTGTTTTCATCTTTCCATAGGTATGAATCCTAGGACTCAGAATAAGGATTCTCTAGATGACAGTGTTTCTACCTCTCCAGACCCAAGTAAGAAGGGGCAGCTGATTAGGGTGGGGTCAGGGTGGGGGTGGTCAGAGCATGAGGAAGCAAGGGGGAACCCTGTGGGCAGTCCACACATCTCTGGGGTACCAGAAGACAACGTGGTAAGGGAAAACTCTCCAGCCTCTCCATTGGAAAGTGAGAGGGGAGTGGCCAGGTAACCTGTTCTGGAATGTGATTCAGGGCACGTGAGAATGGTAACGGAATTCCCATGAGGTCCTTACACCGGTCCAGAGCTGGCTTTAGCCCTTAAAAGGCCTTGTGATGGCTCTGAGGAACAAAGGAATAAGAGGGCCTGGAACTGTTTACAGACCTGTAGTTGAAATTGTTTGACTGGGTTGCTTTTTTTTTTAATCATCTTTATCTATTGAAATATCTGTGCAGGAAGAGCACATCTAAATGTCCACAATAGCAAAGTACCAGAAAAAAATCCCACCACCCGATAGACTTTATTTTACTTAGCTATAACCAGTAGAGATATATTAAGTCTTTTTTCCCCCGCTTATGATTACCTTAATAACCCTTTTGCTATTTCTTCGGGCCCCTTGTATTAGTCATTTTTTTTTTTAAGATTTTATTTATTTTTTTGACAGAGAGAGACAGCGAGAAAGGGAACACAAGCAGGGGGAGTGGGAGAAGGAGAAGCAGGCTCCCCGCTGAGCAGGGAGCCCGATGCGGGACTTGATCCCAGGACCCTGGGATTATGACCTGAGCCGAAGGTAGATGCTTAACTGACTGAGCCACCCAGGCGTCCCGTATTAGTCATTTTTAATAGCAGTATCAAACACATCACATCCCAGTTTGAATAATCGTTTATTATTGGCGATCATTTGGGTGGTTTCTAGTTTCTTAGCAATAATGTAGAATGCAGGTATAATGCGTGATGCAGTGGGTATATCTTTTCTTTCCCTTCACATCCTTGGGATATATTTCCCCCAAAGTATGGTTGGCAGGTTGATTATTTTCCAGAAAGCTTCCAGCAATGAATAGATGAGCCTATTTCTTCTGTACAACCCTAGCACTGGATTTTGTAATCCATGTTTATCATTGTTAATGGTATTGATGTGGGTCCTCCTCAGAGGCCCTCTTTATAGGGCCTGAAGATACTGGAGTTAGAAAAGAGGCCACAGTCTTTTCCCAGGGAAAGAACACCATTAAACTAAGAATCAGGAGCTTTTCTCACCATGGGATTTGGGCCCAGGCATTTGAATTCTCTGTATCTCGGTGTGTACCCAGCAGAAAACATTTCTGAAAGATATTCATGATCCTGAGGGACAGGAAGCTAATGAGAGTCAGAATGATCTAAGAGGGCATAAAGATATGACTGTCTTCTGCTTCTGGCTTTCCACTGTGGTTTTGATCTGGTGTCTTCCTTCTGCTCCTGGTCCTAAAACAAGGAAGTAGGAATAAGCTCATCCCTTCATCTGGCATATAGGGAAATTGGGGTGATCAGTTAGGCTCTTTTTGGGTTGTGTTTTCAATTCTTGAAGTGTTAATAAGTTAACAAGACCTGTGTATAGTCCAACTCATAGAATCAGAGAGTGGAATGGTGGTTGCCAGGGGCTTGAGGGGAGGCAGAGGTGGGGAGTTGTGGATCAGTGGTGTAAAGTTCCAGTTATGCATGATGAATAAATCCTAGAGATCTGTACAGCACTGTGCCCAAGTTAACAATACTGTGTTGTACACTTAAACATTTGTTAAGAGAGTAGTTCTCATGTTAAGTGTTCTTACCACACTAAGACAGAATTCAAACACACAAACAAAATACCCCAGACCTGTGTAGACCATGGAGTTAGGCCTCTTGTAGGTCAAATCATCTTTCCCAAGGCAGTGGTGGCTACATGGGGCATGTTTCCCACTACGACTTAGCACACGGGTCCTCTTCTTGTCCTTTAACTCTGGGTTCAGTGGGACTCTGTTGTATTGGGTAGTGTGTGTCTCTGTCATTATATGGTGGAAAGATCCCTAAGCAGAGAGGCTTCTGATCATGTAACCTCTGGGAGGTTTGGCTTGGCCAGGTGTTTAAAGGGCTCGATGATGTTGCAGTCCCTGCTCCAAGGAGGCCATGTGAGGGCTGATGAGACAACAGCGGTGTACCACGCTGTAAGCCACATTAGCACTGTGCAAAAGATAAAGTGTTGAAGGTGTCCCTTGCTTGAGACTAAGATACAAAGGCATGGAGTATTTCTGCTTCATATTGCCCCCTTGTCTAGAGATTTGAAAAATAATCTTTGCTTAAATTATTTAAAGAGATAACTGCCCTATTACCTTGACTCAGTGATTCTCAACTGGGGAAGGATTTTGCTCCCTGGGGGGACATGGGGCAACGACTGCGGACGTTCTTGGTTTTTACAACCAGGAGATGCCACTGGCATCTAGTAAGTACAGTCCAGGGTGCTGTCCAACATCCTGTAATACAAAGCATAGCCCCTCATGACAGAGGATTATCCAGTCCAAAACGTCAGTGGTGCCAAGGTGGAGAAACCCTGCTTTAACCAAAGAGCAGGCAACTCAGGACACCATGTGATCGGGCCCGCTCTGCTGATTGCAGCTTTCCTTTCTAGATTGTTAAACTCTGTCTCTTGAAGTTCTGGCCTTGTGACCTTCCCAGACATCCTTCCTTGATTTCTCCTCCTACCCTTTTGGATCTGTGACTTATTTTTACAATTCTGAAAGTATTCCTAAATTCTGCTACCATGTGCTGTTCGCTCCCAAATCTGGCTGAGCTCCTCTTTCCCCACCAGCCACTCTGCAGTCCTCCAGAGAGGCTCTGGCTTGAGCCCTCGGAATGTTGATTTCTTCCACATGTAACTGCCTGCGCTGCCCTGCAGTAACCTCACTGGCGTTGTGGCTGTAGCTTAAGATCGGCAGAAAATGAAAAGTACCAGCTGTGAATCCCATTTGCATGATGGGATTGGATGAGCACGTGCACTGCATTGTCTAACAAACTCTGTTTCTCTCTTTCTCCCTCCCCCCCCCCCCCTTTCTTCCTCTCCGTCCGTTTCCTGGCAATGTTATCACCGGTCACTGTGAACTCCTCCCCCCGCCCCGCCCACGTCCCCCGCACCTGCCCTGGTGACCGCACGCACCTTTCTCCTCTGTTACACGAGGCAGTTCTGACACTGTCTGCTCCCCCTGTAGTGCCAGGCTTCTGTTGCACAGTTGGAGTGGACTGGAAGTCTCTCACTACTCCGGCGTGCCTCCCCCTCACCACCGACTACTTCCCCGACCGCCAGGGCCTGCAGAACGACTACACGGAGGGCTGTTACGATCTCCTTCCGGAAGCAGACATCGACAGGTCGGTGTCAGAGGAGGGCTTCGGATGGGCGTCCAGGCACTGCATTCTCAAACCTGTGTCTTCCTTTTCTGGTTAGAGAATCTTATGAAACAAAGAACTGTCATTTTTTTCTTTAGGGTTCTATTGACATGCCTTCTCTAGCCATTTCTCCTCACGAGTGCTTTCTCAGATTTTTCTGTGGTGGTTTTTCTGGACACACTAGATCTGATCTTTTTTTCTAAGATTAGCTATTTGAGCTATTCTAGGAATGGCTGTTAGCTATTACCTGCCTTCTCCTTCTGCCTCTTTGAACTGATCATTTCTCCGCAAACTGGTTTATAGATTGTTAGTTTTATGAACCACCATGGAATGGTTATCAGGGCTGACTTGTGGAGTCAAAGCAAAACAGAGGATGGGAGTGTGGACTCTTGAGTGTCACTCCGCCCTGGACCAAGCATGTCCATGCAAACAACCGTCTGTTTCCTCAGGAGGGACGAGGAGGGTGTGCAGATGACGGCCCAGCAGGTGTTTGAAGAGTTCATCTGCCAGCGTCTCATGCAGGGCTACCAAATCATAGTGCAGCCCAAGGCGCAGAAACCCAACCCTGCCGTCCCGCCCCCACTGAGCAGCAGCCCGCTGTACAGTCGAGGTGAGTTGTTCTCCTTGGACTTGTATTTTTTCTTTTCTACTGAATTTGTGCAAGTAGGTTCTCAAGATGGTAGGGAATAGATAAATTCGGGAGTAATTTTTCAACACAAAAGTTGTTCTTTCTGAATTTTACTTTTACCTGAGGAATAAAGTCTCTGCTAGGCCCAGATTTATCTTAAAACTCTCTTTAATCTACTGTTCTCCTTTTAAGGAAGGGGATATGACCCAGTTCAGGAATGTCACAGCCTGGCTTTGGCAACACCTACCAATAGCAGGCAGCTGAGCCAGGCGTGAACTATCAAAGTACATTGTGAATATTTTAGACCCGATATTTATTTCTAGCACAGTAGTTGGCACACAGCAGGTTCTCAGATGTTACCTAAACCTGGAATTTATACTCCCCCCGCCTCCCCCACCCCGGCCCCGTTACGGATGCATCTTCTCCTTTTTGTCACTGAAGCTTAGCACGATGAAGCAAGAATGGATCATCTGTGAGCGGTAGAGACTAATAAGTGACAGAGACTCAGTGAGGCCGATTGAGTTACAGCCAGGCTCTGGAGAGCTCTTCTAAAATAAGTCAGGTAGAGAGAATAAAGTGTGGGTGCCTAGAATCAAGAAGCAGTGATCACTGCCCAGAACAATCCATGAGTAACCAGTAGTCTCTTGCTTCCTCCTTGTCGCTAATGAGCCTCCCCACTCTCCTAAACTCCCAGCTCAAAGCCTCAGATCATCTTTGGCTCCATGAAAGTGCTTCGGGCCAGAGGATCAAAGTAGTGTGGACCTGTGAGGGGGAGCTTGGTGGTCCATCCAGTCCAGGTCTTATTGCTTATGATGAAGCTTTTCATGTTCTAGACTGCACTGAATAGTAATCTTCCTGAGTGCCAGGACTGTCGGCTTCATGTTTTTATCCTCTATAATGGAAACCATTGTGCCTGGTGTACAACAATATGGGTTGATAAATATAGGAATTCATTCATTCCTTCAACAGTATTTTTGAAGCTCCCACTCTGTGGGGCATTTAGTGAGGAAAAATAACGTAAGTCAAACTATGAAATATAATTACTTGTTGCGATAAAGATTGTGAGGGAAAAATCAAAGGGCTATGAGAATATTTAATACAGGACTTGATCTAGTCTGGAGGGTCAGGGATGGCTTCCTTGAGGAGGTGATGTTTGAGGTGAGACCTAAACTGTGTGAAGGAGTTACTAGGAAGAGAAGCAGGTTGGGAGTGGTGGGCAGGAGTAGGTAGGAAGAGCATGCCAGGCAGAGGGATTAGTATGTGCAAAAACCCTGTGGCAGGAGGCACTGTGATACTTTCTGAGCACCAAAAAGAAGACTGGTGGGGTGGAGTACAGGGAGTAAGCCAGAGATGTGTCTAGACATGTCAGGAGACCCAGGCCTCACAGGGCCATGTGAAGGATTTCGTTCTTTATCCCAAGAATAGTGGAATGAATTCACCTTCAGTGTCAATGGCCCCATCCAGCCTTCCTACCTGCTTTTCTCTAGAATAGCTGATCAGTTTCCCTTGGTGGTTCATAATTCCTCTGGCATCCAGTTCTGCTCTGGCTGATTCATGAGCCTTATGTCATGGCTAGCTGGCCAGAGTCTACTCACCTTACTGTACCCTTTCTGGCTGTTTTTCCTCCTTCGATAAATTTAATCCTTTTATTTCTGTAGTAACAGAAATGGTATCGTTATAACTACTGGAAAAGTGACCACCATAAGTGAGATCGCATCTGATTGAAGATTGGTTGACTACAGGTTATGAGACGGACCCTGTTTCAGTAGTGAACAGAACAGCATCAGCCCTTGTCCTCCAAGTTTATTGTCTACTGGGTGAGATAGTTGTTGAACTATTAAACCACAAGTATTTATTTGATTACAGATTGTAAAGAGTGCTGTGCAGGATAAAAACAGGAAGTAATTTAGAGTGGGGTCGGTACTATGCTAGGTGCTCATGAACATTATCCCATGACCTTGTCTTCCTGATAGCCAGCAGGGGGTGGTTGCAAGAAAGAAGGAATGCAGGATGGGGGGCAAGCCCTCTTCTTTCCTTCCTTCCTTCCTTCCTTCTTTCCTTCCTTCCCTCCCTTCTTTCCTTCCTTCCCTCCCTCCCTCCCTCCTTCCTTCCTTTTCTTTTTTTATTAAAGATTTTATTTATTTGAGAGAGAGAGAGTGAGAGAGCACACGAGTGGGGGGAGGGGCAGAGGGACAAGCAGACACCCTGCTTGACGCAAGGCTTGGTCCAGGACCCTGAGATCATGACCTGAGCTGAAGTCAGACGCAAGCCCACTTTCTAGTTGTGGAAAGTGAGACTTGGAGATTTGGTACCCAAGGTCACACCGCTGGCAAATGAAAGTGCTGGGGTCTAACCCAGGGTCCTCTGAGTCAAAGCCTGGCCTCTTATAGGCAGCCTGTCCCTCGCTGCTATCACCTAGGAAGGTTCCACATTCCCGATGAAGGTCCTTTCAGCCTCTGCCACCCTCTCTCATCCTGACAACTCCCATGCTGCCTACGCTGTGTGACTGTCTCTCAGAACCACACGAGGGGACTGTTTTATCTCGAGATCACGGGAATCTTGTCTTGGTTCTCTTGTCCATCGAGGCATAGTGTCACTCTCTTGAAAGCTTGTATTTTTCTCGATTCCTCATAATTTCCCTCTTTCTGTTGCACAACTCAGTTCAACTAATATTTTTCAAATACCTGCTGTGGGCCCGGCACTTTGTCAGGTGCTATGGAAAATTTAAAGACAAACAAGATTGGGTCCCCGGCCTCCTGGAACTTCCAGTTTGTCCGGCTGTGAGACACGCACATGTGGAGCCACATCCAGGGTACAATTCAGACAGCTAATGGGATCTGTTAGCTTTCTGGAGGAAGTGGCCTTTGACGGTGACTTTAAATGACCCATAGGATCTTGGTGGTGGCTTGGGAAGAGAAGGCAGAAAAAGCAACCCGAGCAAATGTTTGGAGAAGAAAGGACAGTAGTCCTTTAAGACTGACGCAGGGTTATTGTGGTGTGGGAGTCATGGAAGCTGACGCCAGGTCGGCTGCCACCGTGGGGTGAGGACCTCCACTGCTGGGGTGGCAGCTTGTGCTTGCGCGGAGTGGAGTTCCATTTCAGTCCTGGAGTTGACTCTTGGCCTATTAACATCTAATCTAGAACTTTCCTTCTCAGAGGCCGAGGAATCAAGCTGTTCATTCTTTGAGTGCGTCTTCTGGATGCTGTCTGCACTTCTGGGCTCTAATCTGCTGCTGGCTGGTTTAGTGACAGAAAATTCTGCCAACTTTAGGACTTTTTTATTTTTAACCAAAAATAAGTCTTTTCCATGAAACCGTCCCTCAAGAGAAAGAGTTGCTTCTTTTGTTTCTCCTTTTCTGACTGTATATGGAAGAGAAGCTATTGCCTGTTAAAAGAATGTTCCTCAGCCAGATGGAGGATATGATTTTTCCCCCCCCATTAGGCCTTGTATCCCGAAACCGCCCTGAGGAGGAGGACCAGTACTGGCTGAGTATGGGCAGAACGTTCCACAAAGTGACGCTGAAGGATAAGATGATCACAGTGACACGTTACCTTCCCAAGTGAGTCCTTGGAAATTTCAGGTTTTCAGCTACTGTCCTGAATTGTGTCCACTCTGAACTTCTCTTTATAACACATACTGTGCACCTAGTGAATATGGAATTAGTTATGTGACACATAATTAAAACCAAGGTAGGTTGAGTGGTTGGTTTTCCTTTACTTGGAATTACTTGTTTGTTTTCTAGGGTTATTTTACCGTTGTAGCTCACCTGCTTCTAAAAGGGACTTGATTCAGCTTATAATGTTTAGCCTGATTCTTAGCAAGCCAATAAGAAATAAAGAATGGGAGGATAAAAGAATGACAGAGTTTAAGAACTGAGAAATTTCCATTACCAGTCCCTTGGGATGAGTTGGTTACCGCACTTTAGGATTGAATGCCAAGGATGTTGCTAACTGTATTGAGATGGAAAGGTCCAGAAGAAAGGGGTTGGGTGGAGGGAGTGATTCTCTTTTGGACTTCTGGGCATGCCCTTTGTTTTTCAGGTACCCTTATGAGTCTGCCCAGATCCACTACACCTACAGCCTCTGCCCTTCCCACTCAGACTCGGAGTTTGTGTCTTGTTGGGTGGAATTCTCCCATGAGCGGCTGGAGGAGTACAAGTGGAATTACTTAGATCAGTATATCTGTTCGGCCGGCTCTGAGGACTTCAGGTCAGAGAACATACTTTGGCTTTCCATCCAGCTACCTTGGGTGTGCCCAACTTTTAACACATCTGTCCTTTTTTTCTGATTACAAAATGATGTTTGTTTTAGAAAACAAGAACAAAAGCACATCTGCATTAGTTAAAAAACTCAGTGACAAGGGTGGTGGTATTGGTTGCACAACAATGTGGATGTACTTAATGGCATAGAATCGTACACTGAAGGATTGTTAAAGTGGTACATTTTGTTATGCACGTTTTACCACAAAACGACAACGACAGAAACTTCAGTGATGAAGTGCTCTTTGATGGAATGTCAGTGTAGATCATGTTCTGAACCTTTTCCTGACTACCTGTGGTGCTGATTTTTGATTTTTAATTTCTATGTGTCATTTATGATTGTGATGATAAAAAACCACAACCCCACTGGGTCTGGGTGCACAGAACCAACCATCCTGACATCTCTGGGATGTAAATTAAAAGTACCCTTTGTGGTCTTCCTCTAGAGCTTGTGTTTCAAATGAAGCCATGAGATGTAGCATCAGACGAACACTCTCTCAAGGGGAGATGGCCCCTCACATACCAACTGCAAAGACAGGCTTGAAATAGGACCTTTACTGGGAGTGCTTTTTTTTTTTTTAAAGATGTACTTCTTTTATTTTTTTTCCTATTTTTAAAAAAATTTAAAAATTTTTTATTGTTATGTTAATCACCATACATAAGATGTACTTCTTTTAGAGAGACAGAGAGGGAGAGCAGGGGGGAGGGGCAGAGGGAGAGGGAGAGAAGCAGACTCCCCACTGATTGCAGAGCTCGATGAGGGGCTTGATCTCCTGACCCTGAGATCATGACCTGAGTCGAAACCAAGAGTCAGACACTCAACCGACTGAGCCACGCAGTGCCCCGTGAGTGCTTTCATGACCTGCTTTTGTTCTCCACCACCCCCTTTCCTTCCTTTGGCCCTTCACAGCTTAATTGAGTCTCTGAAGTTCTGGAGGACCCGTTTCCTGCTGCTGCCAGCCTGTGTCACTGCCACTAAGCGCATCACAGAAGGGGAAGCCCACTGCGACATCTATGGGGACAGGCCCCGGGCAGATGAGGATGAGTGGCAGCTCTTGGATGGCTTTATCCGCTTTGTGGAGGGTTTGAACCGGATCCGCAGGCGACATCGCTCGGATCGCATGATGCGGGTCGGGCTCCGTGGGCCCCTTGGGGACTGTGCTTGGTCTCTTCCTGTCTCGGGGGCCTCTCTCTGGCCGGTTTATTTACTCATGGGATTGGGATATGTCTGAGGACACCCAGCCAACTAAGGGCAGATCTGGAATTCTGGGTGTGTGTATACAGTTCTGTAAATTTTAACAGATGTATAGATTCATGTAACCACTACAACTATAATCAGGATACAGAGTAGTTCTGTCACTTCCCAAAAAACCCCTCATGCTACCCTTTATAGTCACACTTTGCTCCCATCTCTAACCCCTGGCAGCCACTGGTCTGTTCTCTGTCACTTTACTGTTGTCTTTTCCAAAAGTCATATGCACGGAATCGTATAATGTAATCTTTTGAGAAGCTGCCTTCTTTCACTCAGCACAATGCCTCTGGGATTCATCCAAGTTGTCGCTCGTCTCAGTAGTTCATTCCTTTTTAGTGTGAGTAGTGTTGCATCACCAACTGTGTTTTTAACCCCAAGTTCAGTGTTCTTCCCTGCATACGAGCTACCCTTTGTCCACAGCATTGCTTATGATTAGAAACATTTCAAAAAAAAAAGGAAGGAAGGAAGGAAGGAAAAGAAAGAAAAGAAAGAAAGAAACATTTCCAAAAGACCGTGCATGGTGGAAAGAGCTTTGGTCTTGAAACCAGATGATTAGAGCTTGACCTCCAGCTCCAGTGGGATTCAGGATAAGTCACTTAACTTCTCTGGGACTCAGTTTCTTCTTCCATGACTTAGATAAAACATTATTTACTTTCTAGATCCAGGACAAGGGTGAAATGATCTGTGGAATCCACCTCAAAGAGGCAGTTTGTTTTGAGTCAACAGGCATTCGAGCCTTCAGCTCAAGCAAAAAGCAGTTTTCAGCATTTACCGAGTAACAAGGGCCTGTGTTGCTGCCTCTGTGAATTGGATTCCCAGAGAGCCTGACACACAACAGATGCAGCAGGCATGCTCTGGGCTGTGAGTGGCATCCACTGAGGGAGCCCACTTGGGCTGATGGCCTTGTTTTCTCTTCTCTGCTTTAGAAAGGGACCACTATGAAAGGCTTACAGATGACCGGGCCCATTGCCACACACTCCCTTGAGTCGACCGGCCCCCCGGTTGGGAAGAAGGGAACCTCAGCTTTGTCTGCCCTGTTGGAGATGGAGGCCAGTCAGAAGTAAGTTCCTGCTTGGGGAGAGACTCGTCCCCACCACACAGGCTCCAAAGGTTTTCAGTACCCCACCTTGTGAGTGGGGGTGAAATATGATTTCTATCTGCACGGAGCCTGAAATTAAGAAAAAGATGCATACATGAGCAGAGAGCTGGGTTAATACCTGGTAAGTGTCAAATAACATGAAATATGCCAGAAATTATAAACTTGCAGTCTGGGGCTTAATTTGAACTACAAATACATTTGCTTTGGCCCACAAAGTGAGGTTTCTTTGTTTGTTTATTTGTTTTTTTTAATAGATTTTATTTTTTAGAGCAGTTGTAGGTTCAAAGCAAACTTGAATGGAAGGAAGAGATTTCTCATATACGCCCTGTCTCCCACACCTGCATGGATTCCTCCATTGTCAACACCCCCAGCGGAGTGGGCCATTTGTTATAATTGATGAAGCTGCACTGACACATCATCATCACCCAATGTCCATAGTTTACCTTACAGGTCACTCTTGGTGGTGTATATTCTGTGGGTTTCAGACAAATTTGTAATGACATGTAGCTACCATTAAAGAGTAGTTTCACTGCCCTAAAGGCACAAAATATTTTTAAAATATCTGAGCCACGTTTTTTTAGTTTGAAGATTTCAAATACAAATTTGGATTTTATATGAAATTATATAGTATATACAACATGATACATGATTATATTATATATAAAACAATATATTACAGGGCGCCTGAGTGGCTCAGTTGGTTAAGCGACAGCCTTCGGCTCAGGTCTTGATCCTGGAGTCCCAGGATCGAGTCCCACATTGGGCTCCCTGTCAACGGGGAGTCTGCTTCTCCCTCTGACCCTCCCCCTCTCATGTGCTCTCTCTCTCTCATTCTCTCTCTCTCAAATAAATAAAATCTTTAAAACAACAACAACAACAACAACAATATATTACAGATAATATAGCACAACACTGTATTACAGATAATAGATAAAATCCAGCCTTTTGAGAAATAGAAGAGCCTCAGTTATAGTACTGGGTCCACATGCATACCCAGCCATGTGAAGGCTGGTCCTTTAGAATGGGCACGTGCCCTCTGGTTTACCGGAGAACCAGCACACCCTCTAGTCTTGGACTTGCCTTATTCCCTCAGGCGTGTGACCTGGCCAGCTTCTTTAGGCATTTGTGTGGTCCCTTCTTAAACATTAAGTGCTGCATTTCCCAGGACACTGGTAGGGCCACATCTTGCCTGGGAGGGCAGTGACAGCATCCCAGGAGGGGGGATTTGAGTTGGCCTTGCAGGAAAGGAAGCATCTATACAGAGGCGCGGGGGGGTGGGGGGGAGCGGGGGCGGGACTTGGGCAAGAGGAGAAAGTACCTCCGTGTGCAGGTGGCACCCACTCTGGGAGTCTTCCCTGCCCCTTCATCCTCCCAGCCAACTCAGATTCTGTGCTTCCCAGCATCCTGGGCCGACATCCATCAGAGCCCTTTCCAGAATTCTCCAAGGTTTGCTCACGGTCCCCCTGGCTTGCCTGTGCTCTGAGAGTAGAGGCTGTGGGTTGTGCCTGGCACATAGGATGTGCACAGTAAGTAGTCATGGAATGATAGAGGAAGGGGTGCTGAGGGTCCCTGTACAGATGTTGGGGGAGGCTAGAGCTTGTCTGTCTGGGCTGTGTGGTGCCCAGCAGGAACCTGTGCACGTTAGGCTTTCCAGAAGTCACATTGAGTGAGCTTGAGTCATCGTGGAGATGCAATTGGACCGATAGGTGGGAAGTTGGATGCCAAGCTGTCCTTACACATTCTCATAGCAAGAGGGATCCTTTGCAAGTTTTTTTATTTTAATGGAAAATTTAAATTTTAATGGAAAATTTCAAACAGATAAACTAGACTAGTATGATAAATCCCTGTTTACCTGTCACGTGGCTTCGATGATTATCAACTCATGGCCAATCTTATTTCATTTATTGCAACATATGCATTGCTCTCACCTTCCCTTTTTATTCTTTATTAAATTTCAGGCATCATATTTCTTCATCTATAATATTTCAGTGTGTATCACTGAAAGAGAAGTACCCCTTTAAAAAAAAAAAAGAAGTACCCTAATACTGTAATTTGTCTAAAAGGTTATGGTCATTCCTTAATATCATGAAATATCCAGTCAGTGTCTTTGGCAGAAGTGTTTTCTGAGATGAGCCCCATGTATAGGAAGGCCTGGGAGGTGGGCCCCAAGAGGCAGAGACCCTTTGGCAGTCTTCTACTAGTCAGGCAAGAGGCCACAGAGGCTGGAGAGAGGGTGATAAAGAATGGAAAGGAAGGGACACAGGGAGAGAAGGGAACCTGGCGGGGACACTGGGGGGTGTGGGCAAATGTTGGGCTCATTACTGAGGGAACTGGGTCTGTTTACCTTTGTCTGACCAAGGGAAGAGCCCAGAACTCAGCCTGGCAGGTTCTCCCTGTAACTAATCACAGATCTTTCCCGCTGGAAAAAAGAACAAGGAACATATGTTGCTGGGAGGGGTGTGAAGCTGGGGGTGGGGGGGATCTTATTTATAATTTGTCAGTGAGTCATCGTTTAATATGCTCCAAGGAGCCTCTTTCTGCTCAGACTGGAAGAGGAAGGGTAGTTGGGGTGGTAGTGTCCCCCCATGTGTAGGGAGAGACTCTCAGCTAACCTCACAGCAGGAGGCAGGACAGAGAGACCCGAGATTTATTCTCTCCCCAGATGACTGCTCTTGGGTGACTTGCTATGTTTTCTCAATGCAGGAGGTAGAGCAGAGGGAGCCAGACCTTTATATAATGTTTGCTCACAGTGTTTTTTATTTGTGTGCTTTTCTTTTGCTTTTGCTGCACCAAGCAGATCCAATTTTATTTATTATGAAAAACAATGCTATAGCGATATGGAAAAGAATTTATAAAATTTCATCTGTAGTCCTGCCATCTTACCATAAACTGTGTCTGTTTCTTCCATTTCTCTTCTAGTCTGTGTCTGAAGTCATGTACGTTTTGTCAGGCTCTTGCGGAAGATAGAGAGAGGCCCCAGAAGTCCCAGCCTTCTGCTCATTGTCTGCATGGCTGGGACCAGTCTGGGCAGCTGGTTCTGGCTCAGCTGCTCCTAATAGATGAGGATAACCTGATGACAGCCAAGTCAGGACAGAGACCACCAAAAGGCTATTGTCACTGCTTCCATGGAGGCTTGGCCGGCAACTCCGTCCCGGCAGAAGGCAGTGTGCCTCCGTGTATGTTTTCACATATACATATGTATAGTATAACTGCTTGTTTTCGGGCAGGTTCCCTTCTTCTGAGCCATTAGACAGGGAGCCTCCAAGGGCAAGGACAGGGTTTTACTCGCCTCTGAATCCCTGATTCCTAGTCCACAGGTCCCCACAAGGAAGGCAACTCAGTAAATGGGGATTGTCATGTGCATCTGAGGGGACACAGGGGAGGGGTAACCAGGGCTTCCTGTCCCCACAGCCTTGGGGAAGTACGAGAGAATGTTACAGTGTGCATTTGTGGATGAGGCTCAGAGGAAAACACACTTCAATGTGATAGAGAGAGACAGTGTGGTGTAGGGACATGGGAAAGAATTGAGCGTTTGTTCTGCTTTTCCTCTATGAATTATACCTCAGAGTAAACAAGTAGTTGGTGTAGGGAGGTTTGTCTTTGTTCAATATTGCAGCTCATAGCTTCAGAAGGAATGATAGACTATTACCATGTGTGATCTTTAACAAACTTGTGGATCTAACAGAGTTCACCAGTGGCCACTAATATCACCAGAGAGAGAGGGCCAGACATTACAGGCCTCCAGATAGAAATACACAACACCACTTAAGAGTTCTTGCCCAAAATCGAACCTGAACTGCTCAAGCCATTAGATAGAACTTCTAGTTCTCAGGAAGTAAGTAAACAAGGCACAGAGGAACATGATAAACAATAAAGGGAGAAAATCAGCACATCCAGACTGTGTGAATTTACAGGACAAATGAGCTACTTTCTTCGACAAATAAATTGTAAAGATAAAGAGAAATGAAGAGGAATTTATGGCTTAAAAGAGAATTAAGAGACATAACTTATTGCAACGTAGGGACCTTAGTTGAAACCTGTTTTGAACAAACTGTACAAATGATTTTGGGGAGACAATTGGCGAAATATTTGATATTAGAAAATTAAAAAATTTTCAAGTGTGTTGGAATTGTGGTTATGTTTTTTCAAAAGTTCTTTTAGGGATACAGTGCATACTGAAGTTCTTATGGATGAAATAATATGTATGAGTTTTGCTTCAAAATAATTGGGGTGTGTAGATAAGGGGTATAGATGAAACATGATTGGCTCTAAGTATATAATTTGGGGGGCTGGGTTTGTAGGGACTCATTATCTTAGCCTTTTTACTTGTGTTTGTGTTTGAAATTTTTCCATAATAAAAAGTAGGGGGGAAAAAAGAGTATAACAGGTTACCATGGAAACTGATTTTTAATCTCCGGTATGAGATTGCTTGACAATCTGTAACAAACATGTCAGAATGTAAGAGTAGGGCAGTCTCACAGACTGGGTTCTTGGGGAGGCAGACTGAGATGGAGTTTAACATGCAGGATGTTTATTAAGGCAAGTCCGTGGGCTCAGGACGTGCGGGAGGGAGGAGGAAGTGGACAGAGGGAGAAGTCCAGGTGCAGTGCAGGGCCAGGGACAGCCTTGGGCCACCTCACTCAAGCCCTGGAGCTAGAACAGCCTTCAGGGATGAGCCCAGTTGGACCAACATGGCCAGACCTATACATCCCCTCGTTGATCATTCATTGTCTGTGGGCCGCTGCGGGGGGTGGGGGTGGGGTGGGGCAGCAAGAGCTCTGCAGTTGGGGCTGTCCCTGAAGGGGCCGACAGCTGAGCCAGCTGGACAACGTGCCCAGCTACTGTGGCAGCAAGGCCACAGCAGAGGGATCTGGGCGGCGCCTCACAGTGTCCACCACACGAAGTATATGTTGCAATAAGAATGAAGACTTAAGACTATATATAATGTGAGACTTCTGGAATCTACGAAATAAAAATTCAGTGATGTGTTGAAGCAGTCTAATTTGGGGGAGCATTTAAGTTACGATAGCCCATAGTTATTTTTAGTACAGATAAAAGGAAAATAAACATGGAAGTACGCTTTTATGTGTATCAGAACTGAGATGGGATAAGATGTCCTAAGAAACCATAGTTGTCTTGGGTTATGAGATAGTGCCTGTTAGATTTGTGTGGTTGGGGGGTGGGGCAGGGATATAAGGGCGTGCATTTGAAAATTTAGCATATAAACCTTCAAAATGTATGGGGAATCAACACATTTCCCCATATAGTTTATGCCACATGTTAATGCAACCCTAATTTTCAGAATGTGCTTCTGCTGGTATATTTAAGAAAAACTGAGAACAAGTCTTCCCAGCAGATTAAAAAAATGGTGTTCATGGATGGAGTCACTCACACCATGTCACATCACTTTTCAAAGTAATAGGTACCGCCATAGTGCTTTTTAAATTGGGCTCTTTCGGGGCGCCTGGGTGGCTCAGTCGTTAAGCGTCTGCCTTCGGCTCAGGTCATGATCCCAGGGTCCTGGGATCAAGCCCTGCTTGGTGGGAAGCCTGCTTCTCCCTCTCCCACTCCCCCTGCTTGTGTTGCTTCTCTCGCTGTGTCTCTCTCTGTCAAATAAATAAATAAAATCTTTTAAAAAATAAATAAATAAACTGGGCTCTTTTCTTCTATACCTTGGAGGACTGCTGATTGTTCAGGACAATGAATGCAATTAAGGGTATTTGTCAGGCCTGAAGGAGAAACAGAGCAGAAGTGTGTGTTTCAGAGGCGACAACAGAACTGCCTTCATTTCATCTTGGCTGACATGGGCCCTTTACCGGGGCCTTTCAGCAAGCTACAGACGTGTTTTTCATCTTTCAGGTGTCTAGGAGAACAGCAGGCAGCTGTGCTTGGTGCCAAGAGCTCCTCCCAGCCGGCTGAGAGCAGCAGTGTTGCCATGACTCCCACCTACGTGGACAGCCCACGAAAGGTAAAGGGGGCCACTCCAGCACGGAGCTGCCTCGTGCTCTCAGGGACCTGATGTGGAGGGTCGTTCGAATCCAGGAATGAATGTGCTGAGAATTTGGATGAATTCTACCCTGAACCCTCTTAAGCATTATGATTTCTGTGGAAGCAGTTTCTGCTCGCAGTTGTAAGGAAGTTAACTGCTAGATAAATGCAGATACGACATAGTCGAGCTCAACTATATTGGTCAAGTCCCAAGATCTGGCTTGAGCTGTGAAATTGGCCATCTGGTTTTCCTTCAGCCACATCTTTGGCTCTCCCAGACAGGAGGTAGAAAGCTGGTGGGGCAGCTCCTATGAGAGCTCACTCTTTGATAAAGAAATTCCTATCAGTCTGCTTAAACTCCTGAGAAATATAGTCAAATGGAAGCATCTCCTGGGGGAAAAGATCAAAACGTGGGGCCTTGGGCCTCTGTATGGAATAGCAAGTACAGTAAAGGGGCCCAAAACTCCATAGGTCAGGCTTTTTGTATTCTTTAAAACCAATAAACTTGGCTCTATCTACTCATTCAGGGAAATTCAGAATGTGAGATCATTCTGGTATGGGCGTCACGGTGAGCTGACTGTGCATTCTCTTACCTGGTCTCTATCACTAGAAGATGAAGGAGATTCAATAGATGTATTTTATTTTTCAAAACTGTGGCCAACTTGTATACTTGTAGATCTATCTATGGATTTGTTTATTTCACTTCCTTACCTTGAAAATTTTCTAGTCGTTAAGTATTTTTCAAAAGCATGATTTTTAAAAAATACATAATATTTCATCATATGGATAGACCTTCATTTATATTTTTTGTTGAAAATGTAGATGGTTTTTGGTTTTTAAAAAGAAGTTTTGGTAATTATTCCTTAAGTTTTTACAGTTATTCTGCATGGTATCACAATTATAAATAATACTGCAAACTACATCCATGCACATAATTATTTGACCACCTCTCTTATTATTTCTTTGGGATAAATTTATCCCACAAGGATGGAGGGATTAAAATCCGAGAAAGAGGGACGCCTGGGTGGCTCAGTCGTTAAGTGTCTGCCTTCCGCTCAGGTCATGATCCCAGGGTCCTGGGATCGAGCCCCGTGTCGGGCTCCCTGCTTGGCGGGAAGCCTGCTTCTCCCTCTCCCACTCCCCCTGCTTGTGTTCCCTCTCTCGCTGTGTCTCTCTCTGTCAAATAAATAAAAATCTTAAAAAAAAAAATAAACAAATAAAATCCGAGAAAGTGTATCAAGTGAGACTATAAGCAGCTTATGTATTCTGTAGACCAGAGGTTGGCAAATCTAAATAAACATTTTAGGCTTTGTGAGCCAAGAGGCAAGATCAAGGCTATATGTAGGCACTTTTTTTTTTTTTAAAATGTTAGGTACTTCTATATCCATTTAAAATTTTAAAACCCACCCTTAGCTCACAGACTATAATACACCAGTAGCCTGCAGGCTGTAGTTTGCTCACCCAGGTCTAGGAAGTGACTTTAGGGATAGTTCCAAGGATAGTCTCTGCATAAAGAATGATCTGTCCGGCAAGAAAGAATCTCTTCACATGTACATAAATCTCAGCAGCATTAGCCCCTCTGCTTCTGTATGTTGTAGCAGAGAAGGGACACAGATGAAACAATGAGAATGCATAGGCACCCTGCGTGCTGCCCACTAGCTGTTACCCATACTTACTACCATCTTTGAGGATGAGAACCAGTGTCTGGGACAGGCCTGAGAAGTAGAGAACTTATAGAACCACAAGCATTAAGTTTAAAATGCACCAATGGCCAAATATTAGATTGCCGTTTAGAATATTCTTCTCATTTTCCAACTGAATGCTAAAATCCACCTGGATGGTTATCATTTGTGGCAGATGTAGATCCCCAGATGGTCAAAGGGAAGCGAAGATGTTTTGAGGTGGTCAAAGGGAAGGCCTCTAGGTGACACACTCAGAAATGCCAACAGTGTTTCCAGTTAGCATCTTGTGTTAGGGTGCGGAGAGTGGTCCCTGAAATTGCATCTCCATAGCCACACGTGTCCATGGTTTGTTAGTTGAGTTTGAAGTGGTTGATGGGAAATGGCAGCAGTATTGATAAAATGGACCCCTGCATAGTTCAGTGATTCTACTTTGAGAATTGAAGAAAAGTTGTAAGAAAGCGGACCTTCAGATTTATCAAGTGCCATTTCCAAATTTCAGTGATAAAATTTAACTAAAAAGTAAAAATATTTGGAAGGGACAAGAGGACACTTCTTGACTTTAAGAAAGATGAAAAGAGGGGTCTACGGGAAAGTCCTCTATGTCATTTTTGTTTCAAATACATGGCAGCCTGGACCCCACAAGACTAGGGTTCGGAGGGGAAGGCCGCTTCAGAACTCTCCCACCTCCCCACCCCCACCCTATGAATGCATATGTTTCTGACACTATATATGTCTCAACTTCTTGGTTATTTTGTTACACAAACCAGTGGAGGAGAAGGTATTGCTGCTTCTGGATCCCAACTTTTCCTGCTGTTGAATCCTCTTCTCCCATCTGGCTGCCATGTTTATTAACTGAAAACCTCAAACCTCTGTATGTCTCCAAGAGGGCTGCTGGTCACCCAGCCAGGCGGGAGGCCAGGAAGCAACCCCTGAAGGCTTTCCCCCACCATCCCCACCAAGCAGCTCTGTGGCCTTTTCCTCTCCCTTGACATAGGTCTGAAGAAAGTTCAGAGCTATGTGGGAGGGTGCGACATCCAAGCCAGGCTCTGATGAGACCTGAGGGAGCTTGGACGCACCTTCTATCCCTGTGCTTGCTCCCACACAGATGGGACATTCTGCCCAGGAAGGTGTGAGTTCCCGCTAATGCTTTGCATTTG
Source organism: Phoca vitulina (assembly GCF_004348235.1). Classification (NCBI taxonomy): domain Eukaryota; kingdom Metazoa; phylum Chordata; class Mammalia; order Carnivora; family Phocidae; genus Phoca; species Phoca vitulina. The sequence goes on from NW_022589785.1 coordinate 5,703,173, forward strand.
GATATGGTCCTTCTGGGTGGATCTCTCTCTCTCTCTCTCTCTGTTTCCCCTCCATTCCCCTCACGTGCCCTTGTTTCTCTCCTTCCCTCCTTGTTTTTATTTTTATTTTTTTCTTTCACCACCCACCCCCCCCCACCCCACCCCCGACGGCTCACCACGGGTCCACACTCACCCCTTCACTCCCTCGCATTCGCTGCTGCTGCTGCTTCCTCCTCCTCTGACTTCAGGACGGGGCCTTCTTTATGGAGTTTGTCCGCAGCCCGCGCACAGCGTCGTCCGCCTTCTACCCACAGGTCAGTCAAACTCCGAGGGCTCTGCAGCCCGGGCATGCCTGTCCCATCAGCAGAGGCCTTCTGCTCGGCTCTGAACACATGGAAGTGGGCTGAAACTGAGTTTGAAGGGCAGCTGAAATTGAATTCGGTCTCAGAGGTGTGCAGTCCCTTCCGCGGGGTCGGCGGCGGCAAAGGGGGATGCAAATGGTTAATGCAGGAGAGCAGACGAGCACATCAGCATTGACGCTCGTGTGTCCCAAGTCTGCCTGTCTGTTCTGCGTGGTTGCCACTGAGTCTCTAACACATCAGCAGCATCTTCCCTTTTAGATGTTTTGTCCATATAATATAAGCAACGTAAAATATGCTTTCTTAAGAACTGAACACTTAACTTTTTCCTCCAAGTACAACCTGATAAATTCATAGCAGTGTGGCAGGAAGTGGTGGAGAAACAGCAAACCTTTATTAATAGGCATACGCTTCGTCATAGGCTAGTGGTGGATGAACCTGGGCAGCTCGCCTCGCCTCTGGACTTCCCTTAACTCATTTGTCAAATAAAGGGTTTAGACCAGACCTCCATAGGCCTTCCAAGACTAAACAGTCTTCAGTTGCTCTGTGCCAAACATGTAGTATTCTCTCATTTCATCCTCACTACATGGCCTGTGAGTTAATTTATTCTAAGTTGATACATGGAGAAATTGGAGGACAAAGAAGTTGTGCTTTACACAGTACAGGATAGAGCTGGGATTTAAATCCAGGACCAACAGGCTTGACTCGTGACCCCTGCTCTGTAATTGGCTTCAGTAATTACTGTTCTGACAGGTCCTAGGGGAAGAGAAACTGGACTCTCTGCCCTTTATCGAGGCCCCTAAGTATATGAAATCGACTTAGTTACAGAGATTTGAAAGAGTTGAGAGGGTTTATGGAGGAACAGGTGGACTAAGGAGGACAGGACTTGGGAGGTTCAAGGGCAAAGGTTAAGGGATCCCTATTTGGTGAAAGTCCCAAAGCCAACATTGAGTCCTTACTCTGTCGGCTACTTTGCAAAGGGCTTTGCACACACAGTCTTCCCAACAGTCTATGAGGTGTAGATGTTATCACGCCATTTTCCAGATAAAGAAACTGAGGTTTAATACATTACCTGGTCAAAGGCACACAAGGCGTGAGTGGCTGAGCCCCTGCACCATTTAGCACACTGTGCCTGGAGGGAAAGGCACAGTGAGCATTGGAGTCTTCCCTTTCTTAAGAGGTCGGATGGTGCCGTGCCCGTCTGTGCAGGTCTTCAGAGGTCTGTGCTTGCCTTTTCCCAGTGAGCTGTGTGACCCTGGCCAAATCCCGATCGGGATCTGAGTTCTAATCAAGAATCTCTGATCTCTGAGTGTGGGAGGCACGCTGCATTTTTGGTGTAAATCAAACTCAGGGTGGACTTATTAACCTTTTACTTTCTAACAAGAGACTCTGGTGAAAAGTTTTGGACTTGGGTTAGAATTTAACATAAGAAAAATCAGCAGAGCCAGAAGAGAATTGTTTTATAAGTCCCATAATAATGTAGCAGTCCCCACAGCTTCACATGGCGGAATTCCAGATGGAACAAAAATGACAAGTTCCCACAGTTGGAAATCACATATAAAAATGAGCTGTTGGGAGAGGCACGTGAATAAAGTTTATATGACCGACCAAGTGTGTTGTTAAGCTTACACATAAATCAAAAAATTGTCTCTGCTCATATATAGTAAGGGATCCTCTATACTGATACAAAATGAAATTGTGCTTGATTTGTTTTTGTTTGTTTTATTATTGTTGTGTTAAAATATACGTAACATGGAATTTGCTGTGTTTGTTTTCTAACACGGTGCATGGAGAGGGGCACTGAAGTCAGAGGGCTCCCTTCAGGTTTCGTCTTCAGCACTGTACCAGGGAGCTGCTTTAGGCATGTGAATTAACCTCCTGAACCTCAGTTTCCTCATTTGAAGGAAATAAAAATATCTTGTTTGTAGTGTAGTTTTGCATTTCTCAACAGACTTCAAGGGAATGAAATCCTATAAAGCATTTTTCTGTGTACCAAGCAGTTAAGTAACAGGTCAAGGACAACTAGATAACTAGAAAAGCCCCACGTATTTGGAAACTAGGTAACACACTTCTAATAATGCCTGACGCAGAAACAATATTGCATGTTGCATGGGATGTGGTGGCCAGATACTGGCTGGGATTAGGATAGGATTCCTACGGTGCCAGGTTTCTGTGTCCATTTCAGACAGCTGCTTATTAGAGCCTAGTCCCCCATTCCTGCAGCCCCCTGCTCTCCATCCTAATTCCCAGACCAGGAAGTACGAAGAGTGGGTCATGAGCTCCTTAAGAGAATGGTGCTACATGTTAAAAGACTGTCAGTAGGGGCACCTGGGTGGCTCAGTTGGTTGGGCATCTGCCTTTGGCTCGGGTCATGATCCTGGGGTCCTGGGATCGAGCCCCACGTTGGGCTCTCTGCTCGGCAGGGAGCCTGCTTCTCCCTCTCCCTCTGCCTGCCACTCTCTCTTTCTCTGTCAAGTAAGTAGATTTAAAAAAAAAAATTCTTAAAAAAAAAAAGACTGTCAGTGTGGAGGCCCTGGCGTCAGACTGGTTGTGAGCCTTTTGGCAGCTATACTAACCTCCCTGAACCTCAGGTTTCTCATCTGTAGAATGGGACTAATTGTGTTTTCTTTGTAGGATTGCTGTGAGAGGGAACTGAGATGAAGCATCTGTGTGGTTAGCTCAGACCCTGGCACGTAGTAAATTCCCCATACGTGTATCTATGTGTGGGAGAGGGGAGGGAAGACTTGGACTTGGGTTAGAATTTAACATAAGAAAAATCTTGATTGGGCCAGTCAGCTATTTTCCCTGAGTGTGTGTGTGTGTAAAAATGTGCTGGGCCTGGGTGACCTCTCCTATGCCTTTTATCTCTGAAATTCTGGGGTGACCCTGTTGGACCTCATAAAAGTAAGTCCTGCAGCTCTGACTGAGTCGCCAGGGTGTTGCCTGTGATTTTTGCCCTTCACAATAGCTCTCTGCTGAGGAGGGCTTCCTTGTGGCCAAGGGGGAGGAGGGCATCACCTAGACTCTGACACTGCTCACGGTAGGAAGTGCCTGTAAAATTAAGACAGACAGCAGTGCGCAGAGGGTTCCAGGGAACAGGGCCATGCACCAGTCTTGGAAAATAGGTTCCTTGTGCCACCAGTTCATCATTCTAATGATAATGAACACGTCACTCTGTCTGATAACTGGAACAGAACTACACAGTTCTCTCTGTGCCCTGCTCTCTGGAAATCGATTTTTATCATCACAAACTTGACACAAGAATTTGGAGGGCATGAGAAGCCCTTGGTAATGAGATTTTCCTTAGAAGTCAGCCTCATATCTTTAGTCTGCAGTTTGGAGCCTGAAGGAATATCACGGTCAAGCGGAACAGGCTTCTGCCACCTGAGGCCTGAGCTGATGTTAGGTTCTCTTTCCTCCCCCCATCCCCTGACCCCCAGCCAGTTACTCTCACAAGCAGGCATGGGTCTCAGGGGCTCAGTCCAGTAAGAACTCACCTGCTTCTCTCTTTCACTTCCATCACCACCACCCCACCCCCAGTCCCTATGACCATTTCTCACCCTGGTCCTGAAGGAGCCTCCAGCATGGTCTCCTTGCTTCCATCCTGGCCCTCGGCAGTCTGTTTCCCAGCCTGTGTCCAGGGTTTACCTTTCCACGGTGTATTAGCTTGGACTGCTGTAACAGAACACCATAGACTAGGGGCTTAAGCAGCGCATTGGCTTCTTATAGTTCTGGAGGCTGAAAAGTCCAAGATCAAGGTGCTGATACATTCACTTCCTGGTGAGGGCCCTCTTCTGGCTTGCAGAGGGCCACCTTCTCCTATGTCCTCAGGTGGCAGACAGAGCGAGCTCTGGTCTCTCCTCTTATGATTAATCCCATCATGGCTTTACCCCCATGGCCTCATCTAAACCTAATCAGTTCCCAAAGGTCCCACCCCCAAATATAATCACTTAGGGATTAGGGCTTCAACATATGAATTTTGGGGGCACACATTCAGTCTATCCTTTCTTTCCTTTAGGATAAAGGCCAAAATCCTTATGATGGCCTGGAAGGGCCTGCATGATCAAGGCCCTCCCTCCCTTTCCAGCCTCATCTTCTGTCATCCTCTTCCTCACTCTTGGACTCTAGTGACAGGAGCCTTTCTCCACACTGCTCTAGGCACCAGGTTTCCTGCCGCAGTGCCTTGGCACACACTATTCCCTCTGTGCCTGGTTAACTCCTAGCCATCTAGTCAAATCCTACGTCTTAGATTCACATAGCTCCGGTGCTCCTCCTTTCCGCTCTTCTCCCAGTTCTACCTCTGTGTTTGTATGACTGGGATTTGATTAGTGCCCAACTTCATGAGACCGTAAGCCTGTAAGCACCCATAGGGCGGCTGCCATGTCTGTGTTGCTCCCTGTTGATTCTTCAGCACCTAGCCTGGCATTTAGGAGTGGCTCAGTAAGTGCTGTCTTAGACATACTGATGGGGGAGATAGACACAAAAAATGTTTATTTAAACAATGGAACAACAACAACAAAAATGGAACCCTTTTTTTTCCTGGTGGATAAATTACACCAAACCCTGAACTATCACCCAACAAACAGAGCCATTCTGGCTTAAGTATGTGGGATATTGGAGAAGGGTCCCAGCCCCCAGCAGGTGCGCCCTGTGATGGCCCCAGCAATGTACCGCAGGCCCCCAGGCTTTTGCAGAGTGCACTTTGAAGCCATGGCTGTTAGGGCCGCAGTTTTCTGCATGCTCTTGGGAGCCCTGGGAAGTTAGAGTCAGTGACCAAAAGTGGACTTTTTACCCTTTGATCTGTTTTCTCTCTTTGGAGACATGAGTGAACAAAAAGCTCATGTCCCCGGGGGCTCAGTTCCCCCCACCCCCGGAGGACCTTAGGGTCATATTAATCAACTGTCGCCCTCTTCTAAACCCTCCACCGTCAGTCAGGTTCTTATCAGAAATCTATGTGCAAGACTTTTGCCAGGAGCACAGTTTTACCTGCAGGACATTCATTTCATTCCCAGCTCCTGAAAACATGTTCAGCCTTGCTGTGCATTTTTAATTTTTGAAGTGGTTGGAAATATTTAAAAATCAGGAGGTTTCATACAGAAACCAGGTTTCTGTCTTGTATTATAAAATAAGCTAGACATGGGGCCTGGCTTCCTTCCCGGCAACAGTCACAGGGCCTTGGAGCAGCCTGTGGCCTTTCCTTTTCTTTTCCTTTTTTTAATAGCCAGCTGTGCCAATATAGATCTACGGTCCCTATACATATTTCTGTTTGCCACCTTTGCTCTAGAACAGTGTTGTCCAATAGAACTTTCTGCTCTGATGGAAATGTTCCGTATCTGTGCTAACCAACACAGATGGCTAGTCACACATGACTAGTGAGCGTTTGACAAGAGGCTGGTGCAACTGAGGAACTGAATTTTACATTTTATTTTAATTAATTTATATTTGAATAGCCGCATATAGCTAGTAGCTACTGTATTGCATGGAACAGGTCTAGACATTTAAAATGTTATCATCGAAGTACTTATTGAGACTCTAGAATGTCACATTTTTCCTACCCTTGTTTACTCTTTTTCTCGCTTTTTCTATCATTGTTCGCTGGATTTTCTCATGTATTTATTTTATCTTATTATATGTCTATTTATTGATAATCTCTTCCTTTTTTTTAGAGTGGTGCTGAGATATGAAAATATAAATAACCACTCAGAATCAGAGGCTGGGATGGACATATAGAAGAGGGAGGCTGTACCTGTGAAGAAAATGTGGTTCAGTTGAGATCAGAAATCCCGAGCTCCTCCTGGGCATAGAGCTGTCCTAATATGGACATTCCTTATCTAATGTCTGTTTTTCCTTCCCACTCCCAGATGGCAAGCTCCATGAGGGCAGGGGGGAGAGGTTTGATTGGAAGGATATTCTGTCCTTCCCTGATATTACAAACCTTGGGAAACCTGGCTATGGAGCTGGGAGTTATTCCCGAGCTCTCTGAATATGAGATTCTGTCACGGGTCCCTTTATAATGCCTCTAAATGCCCTAAAGGAGCCAGGTGAGGGGAAAGCCCATTTTGTCTCCAGGTAAGACATAGCAGTATGTTATGTCTACCCACCCTCAAGGTACAGTTAGAGTGCTGGGCTGGCAGATGTGGCAGCTTCCTGGTGGCTGACGGTCCTCCAGCATAAGAAAGTGGGGCTCTGACAGGCACACAAGTTGGAGGGTCCTTGGGGGTGCCTGTTGTGGATGATGCTAACCCCTAAGACATCCCTGGTGGAGCTCCATCCCTCATCTTCTCCCATGGCTTTGGGCATGTGGGAAAGGGGAAGGAGACTGGGGATTGGTATTGCTGATGAGGGTTTGTTTGTTTAATTAACTAAATCCCTGATTTTATTTGGGTTTCACCAGTTTTTCTATTAATGTCCTTCTTCTGTTCCAGTCTCCAATCCAGGGGTACCAAGTTGCATTTAGTTTTCATGTCTCCCCAGTGTCCTCTGGTCTGTGACAGTTTCTCAGTCTTTCCTTGTTTTTTAATGACGTAGAGAGTCTTGAGGAGCCCTGGCTAGATATCCTGCAGAATGCCTCTGATTCTGGGCTGGTTTGATGTTTTTCTCATGGTGGAGTTATAGGTTCTTGACAAGAATACCTCAGCGGTGAAGTATGCTTCTCATCACATCATACCAGGGGGTACATGGGATCCACACATCACTGGTCACAGGAACCTTCATCACTTAGTGATGTAGTATTTGTCAGCTGTCTCCATTATGAAGTTACTATTTTTCCCTTTCTATACTCTATTCTTTGGAAGCAAGTCCCTAACTGTAGCCTACTCAAAAGAGGACAGAGAGATTTAACTGCAGCTCCCGGAGGTGGGGGTGTCTACGCAAGTTACATGGAATCCCTCTGTAAGGAGGATTTGGGACAAGGTTCTTAAAATGGAGTTGCCTCTGGGGTGTCTGGCTGGCTCAGTTGGTGGAGCATGTGACTCTTGATCTCCGGGTTGTGAGTTTGAGCCCCACTTTGGGTGTAGGGATTACTTTAATTTTTTTTTTTTTTTAATGGAGTTGCATCCAACACCAAGCACCTCCCTCTCTTTGCCTTTTCTAGGCCTCTGCGCAAAGACTGCCCTTCTGTCTATCCAGCTTTCCTTGGCTTTCTGTTTATTCCAGAAAGTTACTTCAGGTGCATTACAGAAGTAAATGCAACATCCAGAATAAAATGTGACTAAATGGGGAAATATAGGAAAAGAAAAACATAAGATAGGACGTCATCTGAGGTCTTATAAATGATCTAGAGTTTTGTGCTAAATTCAGTCCTGAACTCTCTGGGAGCCAAAGAAAAGTGGGAAATATCTATTCCAGGATTCAGAGTGGTCATAAGATAAAGGCAAACCATTTGCTCAGGGGAAGCATAACCTTTCATGGTATTAAGATCTAAGCAGCCTCTTGAAAGATGGACATCATATGATATAGTACAGGCGGTCAGGAAGCTATGGGGCAAATCTGACCTACCATGTGCTTTTGTAAATAATTCTTACCAGAACAGAGCCACGCCCATTCATTTACATTGTCTGGCTGCCTCTGTCCTTCATGCTGAGTTGAGTAGTTTCAACAGGGCCATCTAGCCCACAAAGCCTAAAATAATTGCTCTCTGCTCCTTTACAAAAAATGTTTGCCAATTTCTGATTCAGAGGATAACTCCTGAACCACATTCCTGCTAAAATAAAGCTGTAGGAATCATGTAAATTTCTGGCAGTTTAGGCTGGTGGGGCAGTTCTCAGGTGCTGTAGATGAGAGTTAACCCCACTATAGGGGTCTGGAAGGTAGCACCTAAGAGCTGGGTCTAGCGCCCCTCAGTTAGCTTCTTCTCATTTAATTTTATGGTAAAGTACCTGTTTCTAAGTCTTGCTGGTTAGAGGCAGATGGTGATTGGTAATTGCAAGCTGCTTCTTGCCGCATTTCTCTGTGTATTTATGGTGCTAGCAAAGTCTGTGTGGTCTTTTTGCAAATCATTGAGCCTGATGTAGGAGAATGGTTCTTTAAGAACTGGGGGCAACTTTGTGTCCCAGGGCACATTTGGTTGTATCTGGAGGTATTTTTAGTTGTCACAGCTGGGAATAGGGGGTGGTGATGGGGGGCTGGTGTTACCAGCATCTAGTAGGTGAAAGCCAGGGATGCTGCTCAACATCTTATAAGGCACAGGACAGCGCCCCCCCCCAGACTCATCTAGCCCCTAATGGCAGTGGTGCCAAGGTTGGGACACCCCATTTTAGAAGGAGTGACTTTTACAACATCCAACAAAATATTTGGTAATAGAAGGCTCCATTCGGAAGTACTTAAGAACCCCATGTAAGAGGGACTAGGAGTAAGATTTTTCCTGGAGTGCTCTGAAAGGCTTGCTAGTCTTTCCAGATATCTGCTGTGAGGTACAGTACAGCCCTTCTAGGTGAACAGGTCATAGTCCTGTGCTCCAAGACGTTTAAAGGGAATGAGACCGATATAATATTACATGAAGCAAAATTTGGCACCTGCCAGGAGGGGGTTATAGAGATCCAAAGTAGAGAGTGAGAGAGATGGTTTTCCTTTGGGAGCTGGGGTGGAGTCAGAAGACATTTTACTGAGGGAGCAGCATTTGAAATTGCCCTCAAGACTGATGGGTTTTTAGCCTGTGGTTGTAGGGAAGGGCACCTCAGGTCGTCGGAACACACAGATGAGATTAAACACACAGGGTCTCATTTGGCTGGAAATGTGTATGTGGGTGAGTGGCGGGCTGTGCAGGGCCATCACAGGTCAGGGCTATTTGTGTTGGACCCACAAGGCTCTGCAAGTTTGGGAGCTCATGGGGAGACCTGAAAGATTTCAGAGTCATGGAGTGATGGGATTAGAGCTGTTTTTTTAGCAGGATGAAAATGGAGGTGGCTGGCAGGTAAGGTCTTCAGGGGTAGAGGCTGCAGTCGGGGGAGTCGGGTGGGAGACTGTTACAGCCTCCCCTGGGAGAACAGGTGTGACTTGGACATACATTTGAGTTGGCAAAGGTGAGCGAGGCCACAGGACTAGGCCTCTCTTTAGAGGTGAAGCTGGAGAAGGAAGGGAGCTATCAGATGCCTCTGAGGATTGAGCCCGGGCACTTAGCAGGTTGACTATCCCACTGACAGACACAGGAAAGGAGGGTTGGGGTGGCAAAGGGTAAGCTATGGTGAGGGAGGGCACTTGGTGGGATATTCACCCATTTGTCTCTAATTGTGTTCTCTCTCTCCCACTTCTCAGTCTCACAGGAATGCTTCTGCCTTCTTTACTATTTCTGTGGAGATTTTTCTTTAGTGTAAATCTGTGGTTTGAGTCAGGTGCTGGAGCCATTTCTTTGGTTCTGGGGATTCACTGTGAACGACGGTTTCCTATCAGCCGTGGTGTGGGGTGCAGGAATTCATGAGACTGGGCTGGACCCCTTTAGCTCTTCCACCAGGGACCACTGGGAACTGGGAAGGAGAGAGGAATGGGAAGGATCACGTGTATAAATAGCCTTAAACAATTTTTTTTGTTCATTTTCAAATCCCCTACAGGTGTCTGTGGACCAGACGGCCACCCCAGTGTTGGACAGCACCAGTTTGGGGGTAAGCACAGGCCAATCTGTGGATAGAGGCAACAGCCAGGCCTTTGGGAACTCCCAGAACTCAGGGGAACAGAGCTTCCCCTCTGCAAACTCCGGTGACAGCAGGTGAGATTCAGAATGACTGAACTTATGCTCCTGGGCACTGGGGATGGTCTGGTCTCAAAGGCTGTGGAGCCTGGGAGTCCAGAGTCCCAGACCCACGTTCTGACTCAGCCATGAGTTCTATCTGGAAGCCCGGGGCACTCAGGTCTTAGCAGCACCTATTTGATGGGGCTCAGGATCTGTGCCCTGCCTGCCTTACCAGACAGCTAACAGGTGCCCACAGAGACACAGGAAAGTGTCAGACATTGTGCAGGAGTGGGCTTTGGGAAGGGGGCCAGGACCCAGTCTGTCCTGTTGAGTCTGGCACCCAGCATGACACCTGGTGCGTGACTGCGGACGTCAGTATCGACAGCTTGAGGAAATGAACGAGCAGCAGATGAGTGGCTGGTTGTACACGACCACGGCTGTCCTTTTCCTATTCCTGAGTATCCAGAGGAAAAAGAAGCTGCTTGGACCTCGTTTACTTGAGAAAGAGCCCCAGCTTTTAATGCGATTCGTCACATCTGAAAAACTTCTTTTTTTTTAAAAAAAAAGATTTTATTTATTTGAGAGAGAGAGAATGAGAGACAGAGAGCATGAGAGGGAGGAGGGTCAGAGGGAGAAGCAGACTCCCCGCTGAGCAGGGAGCCCGATACGGGACTTGATTCCGGGACTCCAGGATCATGACCTGAGCCAAAGGCAGTCGCTTAACCAACTGAGCCACCCAGGTGCCCCTGAAAAACTTCTTTTTGATTTCCTTCCCAGCTGTGTTAGCCTTACAATGTTCTGCCCAGTCTGTTCTGGTTGCCTCACTGTCCTGCTGACTGAGCAGTCCTTGGCGAAATGGTCTCAGATGTGACTTCTGCATGGCTTCATCTCAGAGCGGAAGGCCCCCGTGGCAGCTCACCTGGCTGGCCCTAGCCAGCAGCCACCCACTTTCCTTTCTGTCCCTCGGTCTGCCGGTTTTACCTGCATCTGGTGCAGGGCACCTGACTCCCTCTGGCCAGGAGGGATGAGGATTACTTCATAGGCAGCAGACAGCCTGGACTTCTCTAGTCTCTTTTGTCCCCCCAGGCCCGTATCCCCGTCAAGCCCGGCTGTGAGTTTTGGCTCTGGACGTGGAGATTGGAAGGCCTGCCTAGGGAGGGAGTGCATTTCTCTGCTTCCTCATTGAGCAGCAGGTTTTGTTCTGCTTTTGGAAGAAAAGAGAAACTGGGGATTCTTAGGCTGGAGATGAGAAGACCAAAAATGACACAAATCAGGACCGATGACGAAAATGACAAAGAACAGGTCCCATTTTGTGATAAAGAACTGATCAGCAGTTGGTACTGCCCCTTGGGAAATGGGCTGCGTAGAGGAGCTAAGTTCTCTGCCATTGAAGACGTTCGTGCAGACGGGACAGCCTCTTGTAGTGGGGACGCAGGCATTAGAAAGAAGTTCTCTTTGTTGGGGGGGGGGGTGTTCACAGGCTTTTTTAAACCTGAGATTCTGAAATGCTCCACTGAGTCCTGGACCCTCCAAATAGGAAGAGGGGGCTGAGACTGAGGAAAGGGAGAGGTTTTATGGACTTGAGGAGCTTCTGGAATAAGCCCCAGGTTTGGTATGGTGGGCTGCTAGGAGTGTCCCATGCCCAGTGATCTGGGCTCAGCTGCTGAGTATTACGCATGTTTAAAGGTACTGCCAGACCACTGAGGAAGAACTCAGGCGGAAGAAAGATCTGGGCTCTGGAAACAGGCAGATCTGGATTCAAACCCGAACCCTCACACCTCCCAGCTCTTCAACCTTCACCTGCACCTTTAACGTCTCAGAGTTTCAAAAAGTTGACGTTGTTGTTATTGTTCAGTATTGTTTACCATTTGGGGCTTTGAGGGTATCAGCTCTACACACAGCCTCACAACACCCCCGAGAGATAGGAATAATATCATCCCCGTCTTCAGATGAGGGAACTAGAGTCCCTCCGGCTGACAAGTGATGATACTGGAATTCTGTCTCCCCTGCTCTTACCAGGTTACCTAGCGTTCTCTGGTGAGGTTAAATGGTGGGGAAGGCCTTGGGGGTAAAACCAGAGCTGTCCAGGGAGATCTCTTAGAAGTGGTTGAGGTGTTATTAGAAGGGGAGATGCCTATTAAGGGAAGCAAGTTTGGACACAAAACCACTTTGATTCTTTTTTTTTTTTTTTTTTTTTTTTTATCTTAACATGTACGCTTTGGAAGTAGGAAACCCCCCATGAGATAGCCCTAGGATGTAGCTGCCCAGGATTTGCTTGAACGCCGTCAGTATCAGTGTCATCCTTGGCCTCCGGCTCTGTAAGAAGTAGGGAGAGTGTCCCTGAGGTTCGTGCTCTTACCCCCTTGCTTTGCTGACTGGACACTCTGTTTACAGTTCTCAGCAGCCGGCAGCAAGCTCCTTAACCTCATCCTCCACCCTGACAGAGATCCTAGAAGCCATGAAACACCCCTCGTAAGTGGTTCGTCACATGTAGGAGTGTAAGGGCGGGAGGATCTCACAGCCCTGAGCCACAGTGACGCTCAGATGCTCAGGCAGTGTGATTTGGTGGATTCATAGCTGGCTGTATTGTTCACCAGCTGTGAGACCCAGCATAAGTTACTTGACCTCTCTGAGCCTTTATTACCTTGTTTGTAAAATGGGATACTTGTGGTTAAGTCGCAGGTTTGGCCTAAGGATTAAATGAAATAATTACGTAAATTACCTAGTATAATGCTTGACAGCTATAGGTAATTCTCTTAAGTGTCAGATCCTTCTTCCTTCCTCTTCTCCTTTCCCCCCATAACACCTCCTTTTGTCCTGTCTTGCAGATTTCTGTGGGTTTAGGAATAGTGTAGAGAAATTGTACTGTGCGGAGCCTTCAGATATTAAATGCTCTAGTGGGAGTCCCTCCTTTTTCATGTTCTCTTTCTGCTTGTTGCCACCGTGCACACATAACCCTGCTCCGTGCCCACCACGTTGCAATTCAGGACAGGAGTCCAGCTGCTCTCGGAACAGAAGGGCCTCTCGCCATGCTGCTTCATCAGTGCAGAGGTGGTGCACTGGCTGGTGAACAACGTGGAGGGCGTCCAGACGCAGGCGATGGCTATCGACATCATGCAGGTGAGACAGCGCGGGCAGGGCCCGTGGGACCGTCCGCTCAGGGCCCCCGTGAAACCAGAGCCCGTCTCTGAAGCAGCTGTCCTTCTAGTAATGAGACCTGCCGGTTTTGGTGAGGCTCTGCTTTTAGTAAGTGTGAGGCCTGTCTGCAGTCGATGAACACGCAGGTCTTGACTTGAAAGACATTATACCTTCCTTGACTTAAAAACCCGGCAGAATGTCGCATCAGAACTGAAGCGTTCTGGACGGAGTCCGCCCTCTTGAACCTTGGAGGAGTCTGTAAGATTTCCAGGGATTGCGTTCCCTCTGACCTCCAGCCCCCATCTCCCTCTGGTCAACTCCCAAGCTTCTGCCTCAGGGACTTTCTGGCACCCTGACCTTGCTCTGTCAGAGCACTTAGCACAACAAAAGGAAGATTCTGCCTGTCTCATTCCACTATCTCCCACCTTGACTGGGCTCCTTGAGCGCTGGGCTACCTTTTTTTTTTAAAGATTTTATTTATTTGTCAGAGAGAGCACAAGCGGGGGAACGGCAGGCAGAGGGAGAAGCAGGCTCCCTGCTAATCAGGGAGCCCGATTTGGGACTCAATCCCAGGACCCTGGGATCATGACCTGAGCCGAAGGCAGACGCTTAACTGACTGAGCCACCCAGGCGTCCCTGGGCTACCTCTTATCATCCCATTTCCATATCACCATGCTGTTTGGCACATGGTAGGCACTTAGAAAACACTTGCTAAATTTAATGACACTGTTCAGAACTGGAATTAAACTGGACAGGAGAAGAATAGGAAAGGTCAAGTTGGCTGATGTGGTTCACACCATCCTGTCCACACAGAAATCAGTACCATTTCCTGACCAGCAGGCTTGTCATCCCTGAAATGTAAAATCAGTAACTGATTTGAATAAGCATGCAATCATCAGTTCTCTCTTTGAGGGTCTCTTAGGGAGTTTTGCATGGCCTTTGCCCTATTACATATACTCCCATCTCCCTGAGAATCAGATTTCCTTGTTCACACAATGCAATGCTTCTACAACCGTAAAATGCATGAGCTGGAAGGACATGTATCAACATGGACAAATGTCCAAAGCAGGATGTTGAGTGAAAATCCAATATACAAAATGATAATTGTATTACGCCCTTTATTTAAAATTTAAAATCTCACAAAAATACCTCATTCTCTATCAATACATGTGTGTATAATAAAATTATTAAAAACATGCATGAGAATAATGTTACACTAACCATTTATTTCTGGTGAGAGAGGAAGAGGAATGGGACATGGGAGAGTCCACAGAACATTTTGTTTTGTCTTTTAATTAAAAGATCTGAAGTCAGTATAGCAAAATATTAAGTTTGTTGAAGTTGCGTGGTGGTATACATGGATTGTCTTTATACTTCCCTGTATGTTTGAAATAATTGATGATACTATAATATGCATTTGCATTGTATAATATAATTTACTTCAGGAGCAGCATTTCTCATAGAGCAATCATCATGGGTGATGGGGGGTGAAGAGTAGGGTCTCCTCAATGTTCCGGTCACTTCCTTGACTCCAGGGAACTGAGGGCTGCACTTCTAAGATGTTCCTCCACAGGAATTTCAAAGTTTCAATGTCTGTCCTTTTAGAAAATGCTGGAAGAACAGCTCATCACACATGCATCTGGTGAAGTCTGGCGGACCTTCATCTACGGCTTCTATTTCTACAAGATAGTCATGGACAAAGAACCTGACCGAGGTCAGAGATGAGGCGAATGCTGTTGCCCACAGGAGCAAGTGTTTTTCCTGGTGGCTTGCTTTTTCAAATGATGGTGCTTCTTGAGTTCCTTGTGTGACTTCGTATTCTAAGTAGACAGATCTGTCAACTTCCTGAGCATTTGTACTTAATTTAAGCAGAACCGGAGTGACGAGTATTTCTTAAAGCTATGGTATGTTCTTGGTCAGAACAGTGTGGATGGAAGATAAACCTACAAGAGGCCAAGGGATCTGGTTTGAGGAAATTCCCATGGGCCATTTTTTGGCTACTAATTTTAATTATAGAGCCCCATCCCCCATCCCCATCCAGTGCAGGTGGTTCTGAGTATAGATAGGCTCTTATCTATAACTTACAGTACTTTTTACTTGCTAGACTCCCATTTCTTACCCTAGAAAGACTCAAGTCCTAGCAAGTTTTCTAAGATACATTTTAACTTTTTTTTTTCCTTTCAATGAGAAAACATAATTCCCAAGAGGGGACCCATTCCAGCAAGGTCAGAGCTGGCTCACATGGTGCTGGAGACACCCAGGATTCAGAGCCACGGCTCAAGTCCACCCAGAGCCCACAGGGATGTTGGCTGGAAGTGACTCCATCCTGCAGACAAATGGCTTCTCAGCCTCTGGGTTTCAGGAATCATACATCAGATGAAGCAGCGAGTGCCCCCTCGCTATGCTCTTTTATCCAAGAACGTGTTGGAAGTGGAGCTGTGCAGGTTTTTTCCTGGTAGCGACTAGTGTGTCCGTTGCCGCCTCTCCCCTTGAATTCTCACTTGGACTAATAGTTATTTACCTTCAAGGAGAAAAAAACCCAAAAAACCTGGTTACTGTTACCTGCTCTGAAATTAGAGGTATGAAACTGAAAAAAAAGATAAAAAATCTTTCTTAATTGAAGAAAAGTTCACGCAACATAAAAATGAACCATTCTGACGTGAACACTTCACTGGCATTCCGTACGTTCCCGGTATTGTGCAAACACCACCACCTCTGTCTAGGGTCCAGATCGTTTTCATCACCCTGGAAGGAATCCTTGTGCCCATTAACAGTCACTGCCAAACTCCTCCTCCCTCCTGCCCCTGGCCACCCTGGTCTCTAAGGATTGGCCTATTCTGGATATTTCATTTAAGTGGCCTGTTGTGTTTGGCTTCTTTCACTTAGCATCGTGTTTTCAAGGTTCAGCCTTGCATTAGCAAGAAAATAAGCATTTGTGTTGAGGGCACTTTCTCTCCCCTTTGCTTTTCCCAGTGGCCATGCAGCAGCCCACCACCTGGCACACGACAGCCGGGGAGGACTTCGCCAGCTTCCAGCGCAAGTGGTTTGAGGTGGCCTTTGTAGCTGAAGAGCTCTTGCACTCCGAGATTCCTGCTTTCCTCTTGCCCTGGCTGCCCAGCCGGCCAGCCTCCTATGCAAGCAGGCACAGCTCCTTCAGCCGCAGCTTTGGAGGCCGGAGCCAGGCAGCTGCGCTTTTAGGTAGATGCTCGGCCCAGATGGGGCCTGGGGATGCGCTGGTGGGTGGCTGAGGGAGAGGGTCAGTCAGCCAAGGGGACAACGTCACGTGGACCAGGATTAGAGTCACTGGGCCTTTTATACTGGTACTCTGTCCGCATGGTGGGCTCCTGTTATAGCTCCCACTGACCGAGTGGGTCAAGCTCATTATTGTCCCAACCAGTGAACAAGTGTCCAAGAGCTCTCAAATCAGGGCACAGTGCTAAACCTGCACAAATAGGAGAGAATAGACAATGGGACCACTTTTCCCAAGAAGCACCCAGACTACAGGGGATGTGAACTGGTGCTCACTGCTGGTTTAGTACCTGCCAGAAGCCTTCCCGGGACCTTAGTGACCTAGGATGTCAAAAGAGGAAGGAATCTTAGAGGTTGTCCATTCCAAACACTGAGGCTGAGCGTGAATCTTCTCTCCGCCCTTCCTCCCCAAATGTGCTCACCACATCAAGGGATATAAATTAAGAGTCTTCCCTCCTTTCCTCGGTTCCTGCAGCTCCAAGATAGGGGTACCCACCCACTATTGAATGGTGGTGACCTCTGGTAGGAAATTGGACCTCTGCTCTCAAGGACTGGACTGATGGGTTGGGCTGTAAATGTCTTTAGGCAATGCATGCTCTAGGTAAAGTGTCATGAAATTCACCTCAATGGCAGGTTGGAGAGATCCTAAAAACCCTCTAGAAGGAAGGAAGGAAATGTAACATAGACCAAAGTCCAGGGAAATTCCACCTGCTACTTAGTTTGCCTGGAAATGCCCAGCTCATTGGAAGTCTTACGTAGCTGGTAGAATGGAAATGTTAATAGTCATCATAGTTTCCAGATCCTCAGATTCACTTGGATCCAGATGTGGCTTTGAACCTCACCCCAGCATGCCCAGCACTGTGTGTGAGAGCTGAGGGGGGCATGGAGAAGACAAAACTGTGAAGAGAGTGGCTCCTCTTTCCCCCAGGTAGTCACGACTTACCCTCTTCCTTGTGTTGCATTTCTAACTCTGTCCCTCCTTGAAGTCTTTTGGAAACAAAGAGGCCACATACTCCCTACCTGCTAGTTACCAGTAGCACACACACACACCCCCCACCACCACCCAGTGTGACAAAATATCTCCCGACGTTGCCCAATGTCCCCACTTACTCCTGGGTTAGAGTTACTGCTTCTGGAAAACGCCTAGGAACTGTCCCCTTTGCGTCATCATCCTGGTTCTGGAGGCTGTCTTGACAGTTTCTGCATGAACATCCTCATTTCCAAAGTCTCCTCCTTCAGCAGGCTGGCAGAACCCTCTCCTGTCCGCCACAGTCCTAAGCTCGAGGTGAGATTCAAATCATTTCAGTTTAGCTCTGGTTCTTAGGCACGTCAGAAAAATTGCACTTAAAGAGGAGCAGCGTATGGAAAAATAAGTCATCTGTCCAAAACAGTGGGAGAGTAAGGGAGAAGAGAGGATTTATGTCTTTAGCAGGTAGTTTATTAAGCAGGCGTCTTTCCCCTGGGGTTTGCACATGGGTGTTAGGGGGTCGGCATTGATTCTGAACCGGACAGAATCTCACGTGTCTGCATATTTTCTTGAAGCTATCCTTTTATTAGCTTTCCAGGGGCTCCCATGATTGTAGTAGAATTTCACTCATCTGCTTCTTTCCCCATCACCCCTCGCACAGGAAGTGGGTTTCTTATCCTTTTAAACCTGGCACAGCATTATCACTGCTCATTCTGTCCAGCAACATCCCTCAGACCTCTGTGTTAGGGTATGAGCTACTTCTTCCCAGCTTTTTTTTTTTTCAGGTTAGACTGTAGACTTTCGCTGTGTCATTTACTGAAGTGAGAAAGAGGAGTTGTCTTTGAATTGGACTGTCCCCGGTGTTGGTTTTTTTTTTTTGCCTCAGAAAAAAAAATTAACATGATTTATAGGGGAAAGAAGGCCTGTGTATCATTTATGACCTGCTCCCCTTTCTGTTTGTTTCGACGTGTTCCTTTTTAAACATTTCAGATTCTCAATTGGAAATCTGTTTTTCTCAGCAGAAAGCTGTTTTAATATTCCTGACGGGTGCCACACCGTCCTGTCTGCCCTGGCCCGTGGTGACTCCTCCTTCTCCACTCATGTCATCCTATGTCGCTGAGCTGTGAAGCTGCAGGGGCATCTGAGACCCAGGGAGAAGCAGCACCGCATCCCTTAAGCCCACTCACACACCTTTGATTTCTCAGCCTTTTTTTTTTTTATCTGATTTATTTTTTAAAAAGATTTTATTTATTTGACAGAGAGAGACACAGTGAGAGAGGGAACACAAGCAGGGGGAGTGGGAGAGGGAGAAGCAGGCTTCCTGAGCAGCAGGGAGCCCGATGCGGGGCTCGATCCCAGGACCCTGGGATCATGACCTGAGCCAAAGGCAGACGCTTAACGACTGAGCCACCCAGGCGCCCCTCAGCCTTTTTTTTTTTTTTAAAGATTTTATTTATTTATTTGACAGAGAGCATAAGCAGGGGGGAGTGGCAGGCAGAGGGAGAGGGAGAAGCAGGCTTGTTTTTTTGATCACCCCACTGGATCTCAGGATCAGAAGAGGCTGCCAAGCCCCTCGGTCCAGACCCTGACGTGTGAGCAGTTTCCATCCCCACTCCTTGTAAGTGGGGAGCCAGCTGCTTCTTGAAAGCTCCCCCCAACAGGGCACTCACTCCTGTGACTTCTCTTCCTGTTTCTCAGCAGCTCCGGTTGTGAGTGTTGATCCCTGGGACCCTACCTGAGACTGCAGTCTCTTCTCCTCCAGTGGCACTGATCCCCTCCCCAGGTCATTGTTAGCCCCCTCGCTGTGACCCGGGTGAAGGACCCTCAGCCGGCTCCTTCTCTGGGTTTGCCCCTTATTTACTGGGACTCACTGTATCTCACTGTCCCAACGTGAGTAAGTCTGTTCTTATGCAGCTAAGGAGTGATTCAGAGAACTCGCCGCCGAAAGCTGCAGCTCAGCTGGGGCTTACACCTTTGTCAACATCAGTAGCCTGCTGGCCGTGTCCATACTGCTGAATCTCACCCCGAAAATAGTGAAAGCCAGTGGACTCTTGAGCCTGTAAGCACTTGGCTGAACAGGACACTTCCTTGGGCTTCCTCAGACCGGCCTGTTCTGAACTGAATACGCCAGATGGGAGAGGAGAGATGGGCGAGGTCACTGCTGGTGTTTATCAAGTGCCCTTTGTTTTGTGACCCGGGCTTTCCCCCCCACCCCGGGGAGGAATACACCGTCCAAGACCAGAGAGCAAAGCTTTCTTCCTTTGACTGGGGCTATTAAGTAAAAGGCTACTGTGGTTGGGCCATGAATCAGGAACACAAGGCGGGGACAGAAACTAGTTCTCATGAGACTTTTAGCATCGGAGCCACCATGTTCTTTAGCCTGAAGTGTCCCAGGCAGCTGAGCCGTGTCCATGGGAGTCATGGACAGGCCTCAGATGGAGCATTGGTGAGCTTGTAGCTTAAATGGGGGAGGAAGGAATAACAGGAGAGTTGCAAGTGGGGTGGCTAAAGGAGAAGGCAAGAGGGGTGAGTCTGCGACCTCCTGGCAGCCATATTTTCCTTGATCCTCACCCCTCCTCCTGGAAGCAGCTGGGTGGGCACCATCTCAGTTTGCAAATGAGGAACTAAACCAGGAGAGCTGAAGCAGTGCCCTCAGGGGCACCTGGCTAAATGGCAGAGCATAGATCTTCCAACTCCAGAGGAAGGACGTTTCCCATTTTGCACGCTCTGGTTTTGAGAGCGTGATGAGCTGTATACCCAGCAGCTGAATATCAGTCCGCCCCGGGGGCCATCAGCGTCTTAGCTGCAGCTCCACTACCTCTCCCAACAGAAGTTCATTAAAATCACTGACTCAAGAGCCGTTTTATCCTTGTCAGTGATAAAAGCCACTCAGGGCTTCTACCTGCAAAACCCAGAACTAAACTGATGGCTTCAGATAAAGAGATACCTTTGGATTCGTGGGGGCTGGGAGAATGAGGAGCTGATAATAGTTTGTAGAAACCCAGTCAGGCAGAGCAGAGCCCTGATCTTTCCGTCACTTCTGAGCCTCTTTCAGGCCTTTAGTCTGGTCAGGAACTGCTACTGACACTTGACCCATCCTTAAAACATCCCTATCTTGGGTTGAATAGGATTTCTGAGCAAGAGTTCCAGATAGGATGAACTAGTTTGATACCAACCTGGAATCTGAGCAACACACAGTTGATGGAACAGGGTGTTGAGCTTCATCATGAGGTTTCATTTCTTGAGAAAAGATTCTAGAACTATTGTCTTCCTGGGTTGAAACCAGAAAAGCAGGACTTCCTCCTCACTGTGGTCTGAGCTGTCTGTCCAATGGTGTCCCTTTGTGGGTCACTGGAGGGGGAAGATCTGGGGTTCAGCCTGGCTGAGGTTCCAACTCTGATCTTGGTCAAGGCATTTCTCCTCCATGGGCAGCTGTTTCCTCATCTGTAAATGAAGGAGTTGGATCCAATTAGGGCGAGGCAAACTATGGCTTAACCAGCCAAATCTGGACTACCATCTGTTTGTTTCTTTTATAATAAACTTTATTTTTAGAGCACTTCTAGGTTCACAGCAAAATTGAGTGGAAGGTACACAGGGTTTTCATATACTCCCTGCCTGAGCACCTGCACAACCTCCCCCACTATCCACTTGGGTTCTGACACATGGGTAATGGCATGTATCCGCCATGATAGTATCACACAGAATAGTTTTACTGCCCTAAAAATCTTTCTGGCTTTGTAAGTAAAGTTTTACTAGAACACCGCCCGGCCTATTCATTTGTAGACCTCTGGCTGCTAGTGAGCGCACTGTGATGGCAGGGTTGAGTGGCTGAAACAGAGACCACGTAGCCTGTAAAACCCAACATATTACTGGGCCCTTTCTAGGAAAAGTTGGCTGACCTCTGGACTAGGTGATTTGCAGGAAGTTTCTGTGATTTTCTAATAGGTGACTCTGCACTTTTATATCTGGATTCCTGGTTGGTTGGTCTTCCACCTCATCCCACTCCTTCTCCCTCTCTTTCCTGGGGCCCCTCCAATGTGCTGATGCAGCGGCCACTGTCCCAGAGCAGAGGACCGTGACCCTGGATGTGGACGTGAACAACCGCACAGACCGGCTGGAGTGGTGCAGCTGTTACTATCATGGCAACTTCTCCCTGAATGCGGCCTTTGAGATCAAGCTCCACTGGATGGCCGTGACCGCCGCAGTCCTCTTCGAGATGGTGAGAGCCTCTTGCCTTGTGTCGTGGTCGGGGCCTTGGCTCAACTTGCCAAGGGGCACAGTGGGTGCTTGTCCCTTTTTTTTCCCTTTAGTTCAGGCTCCCATTACCTTTCACCTGGACTCTTTGGAATAGCCTTGTAAAAAAATTTAAACACAGTAAAAAATTCAAACAGTCGACAAGGAGCTAGATTAGGGTTTCTCAGCCTTGGCACTCTTGACATCTAGGGACAGATAATTCTCCATTGTGGGGACTGCCTACAGTCCTGTGCATTGTAGGATGTTGGGCAACATCTGTGACCTCTACCCTAAATGCCAGGAGCACACCCGCCTTGTGACAACCAAAAATGTCCCCAGGGAGGAAGAGTATTGCCCCCAGTTGAGAATCCCTGGTCTAGAGTGAAAGTAAGTCCCTCTCCCACCCTTACCCTGTTCCTGGGGACTTCCATCTAAAAGCAACCACCCGGATGTGGGTGGTGGTTGGGCTAAATGGGTGATGGGTATTAAGGAGGGCACTTGTGTTGAGCACTGGGTGTTATATGTAAGTGATGAATCACTAAATTCTCCTCTGGAAGCCAATGTTACACTATATGTTAACTAACTAGAATTGAAATAAAAATTTGAAGAAAAAAATACAGGCAGCCCCCTGGGGCCCCTGGCTGGCTCAGTCAGTAGAGCACACGCAACTCTTGATCTCAGGGTTGTGGATTTGAGCCCCATTTTGGGTGTGGAGGTTACTTAAAAATAAAATCTTAAAAAACATTTTTTTAATCATTAAATAAAAGCAGCCACCCTACCGCTTTGTTGAATGTACTTCCAGAGATAGTATGTGCACATACAAAGCTTTGTTACCTTTTTTCTTTTTAACAGATACGGTAGCTTGGACTACTGACATTACACTTGTACAGCAGGGGGGTTAGGGATGCCGACTCTCTGTGCGTGAGAAATCCAAGTAAAGCTTCTGACTTCCCAAAAACTTAACTACGAATAGCCTATTGTTAACCTGAAGCATTAAAGATTACATAAACAGTCGATTAACACATATTTTGTATGCTCTCTTTATTATATACTGTATTCTCACAATAAAGTAAGCTAGAAAGAAGACAGTGTTACTAAGGAAATAATAAGGAAGAGGGGCGCCTGGGTGGCTCAGATGGTTAAGCGTCTGCCTTCGGCTCAGGTCATGATCTCAGGGTCCTGGGATCGAGCCCCACATCAGGCTCCCTGCTTGGCGGGGAGCCTGCTTCTCCCTCTCCCTCTACTGTTCCCCCTGCTTGTGCTCTCTCACTCTGTCAAATAAATAAATAAAAAATCTTAAAAAAAAAAAAAAAAAAAAGGAAATAATAAGGAAGAGACATTGCATTTACAGTACTCTGTTTATTAAAAAAAAAAAAAAAAACCCACATGTAAGTAGACTCATGCATTTCAAACCTGTGTTGTTCAAGGGTCAACTGTATTTGCAATGTGTTTTGTCCTATTACTTATACATCCTCAGTATCGGTATAAATAAATCTGCCTCATTGTTGTGTTTTTGTTTTTGTTTTGCTTCATTGTTTTTAAGGGCTACAGAATATTCTGCTATTTGTTTGTATCATTGTTTACTTAACCAATCCCCCGTCCGTGAACATCACTGCCTTTAACTCTAGCTCTCAACAGGGGTGGGAGGAGTGTGTGATTTTGCCCCCGTAGGCAGAGGGGCATTTGATAATATCTGGAAACATTTTTACTTGGCACAAATGGTGGAAGAGTGCCACTGGCGTCTAGTGGGGTGGATACCAGGGATGCTGTGCATCATCCTATAACGCATCGCATAGGACAGCCTCTAGGACAAACAGTTAACCAGCCCAGATGTCACGAGTGCCAAAGCTGAGGAGCCGTCTTTTAATTGGTCTTCTACCTGTCTTTCGTCTTCCTAGTCCACCTGGCCGGTCTGTCTAATCAGGTCACTCGGTGCTCGCACTGAGAAGCCAGCCCAGCCACCCCCATCCCTGGTCCAGTGTCTGTAGAGCAAGCCCTCCTTAGCCAGGCTGTCAGGATCTTCCAGGTGCCTTCTTGAACCATCTTTGCAGTCTGCCACTCCTTTAATACACTCTCCCCTTCGCCCTAGAAGAATGTTTTTCTGTGGCTTTAACAGAGTCCTGCTCACCTCCCACACTGGCGCAAGCATCCCATCGCCTTGCTGAGAGCAGCCAGAAGGTTCAGAAAGACTTTACAGAAAGCTAGGAGATGACCAAAGAGAGTGAGCACAGCATCTGCTGGCAGCGTATCGTTTTTCTATCCAGGGCTCAGAGGCTTAGTTTTGTCCCACAAGGCATGATATCCTGGGGAAGGGATTTGTCTGCGTTTCCGTCTGCCCAGCCCCAGTCTGCCTCTGCATGGCATTAGCACCCCTGTGGACCCCTACCCTGGAACACTGGAATGTTTTCAAGGTCCAGATCAAAAAAGATGTCCAGCGGGACACCTGGGTGGCTTAGTGGGTTATGCGTCTGACTCTTGATCTTGACTCAGATCTCGATCTCACAGTTGTGAGTTCAAGCCCTGCGTTGTGGTCCACGCTGGGGATGGAGCCTACTTAAAAAAAAAAAGAAAAGACACCCAGCCACCTGTCCAGCTCAGCTTACAGAGGACACTGGCTCTGCTCCAGCCAGTCAACACTGGGATAACCACTCCCTCCAGCCAGAACTAACCCTCTGACCCAGTAGGCTAAGCCTTCTCCTTGGAAGCCCTACCTACCAGATAATCCTATCTCAAACGACACAACCATAACATTCATAGACGCACACATATAGTCACAGTTTGGCAGGAAGAAGAGTATTTATCTCCCCGGGGGAATATAGCAACTGTCTTTTCAAAATACACTTTTCACACCAATTCATGTAAAACCCATGAAAGCTGCTAATCCCTTTATCATTACAGTTTTGACCCTTGACCAACACGGGTTTGAACTGCATGGATCCACTTATACATGGATTTTTTTTTTTTTTAAAGATTTTATTTATTTATTTGACAGAGAGAAAGACATAGCGAGAGAGGGAACACAAGCAGGGGGAGTGGGAGAGGGAGAAGCAGACTTCCCGCAGAGCGGGGAGCCCGATGCGGGGCTCGATCCCAGGACCCTGGGATCATGACCTGAGCCGAAGGCAGACGCTTAACGACTGAGCCACCCAGGCGCCCCTATACATGGATTTTTAAAATATATATAAATACAGTACTGTAAATGTATTTTTTCTTCCTTATGTTTTTTTTTTTTTAAAGATTTTATTTATTCATTTGAGACACAGAGATACAGAGAGAGAGAGAGAAAGCATGAGCAGGGAGAGAGGCAGAGGGAGAGGGAGAAGCAGGCTCCTCGCTGAGCCAGGAGCCTGATGTGGGGCTCGATCCCAGGACTCTGGGATCATGACCTGAGCCAAAGGCAGACGCTTAACCATCTGAGCCACCCAGGCGCCCCTTCCTTATGATTTTCTTAATAATGTTTTCTTTTCTCTAGCTTACTTTATTGTAAGCCTACAGTACATAATACTCATAACATACAAATATATGTTAATCAGCTGTGTATCTTCTTGGTAAGGCTTCTGGTCAACAGTAAGCTATTAGTAGTTAAGTTTTGGGGGAGTCAAAAGTATACTCAGATTTTTGACTGCATAGGATGTTGGTGCCCCTAACTCCTGTGTTGTTCAAGGGTCAACAATATTTTGTTAAGTTTTTAGAAATCTCTAGTGTAGATTAATTATTATTTTAAGGTAGTGTCCAAATTTGTTATAAATCACATTTTATTATGTAATTTTATAATATGTAATATTTATTATATTAAAATATGACATTTTTAAATTTACATAAAATAAAAAGAGCCTTAGAAATTATTTTGGGCAGGACCACATGGCTGGCTCAGTCAGTAGAGCACGCGACTCTAGATCTCAAGGTTGTGCGTTTGGGCCCTGCATTGGCTATAGAGATTACTTAAAAATAAAATCTTTAAAAAAAAAGAAAGAAAGAAAGAAATTATTTTGGTCAAACAGAGATATTGGTTTTTGTTGTTGATGTATTGTTGTTGTTATGAGTGTTTCTGGGGAAAAAACTAAGAGTGGTCCCCCTCAATTTTTAATGTAATCATATTGGTTTAAGTCATGTTGTGGCTCAAACTAATATATATATATATAAATATATATATATTTTAAGATTTTATTTATTTGAGAGAGAGAGAGAGAGGGAGCACGAGCAGGGGAGGGGCAGAGGGAGAATCATACTCTCCGCCGAGCAGGAAGCCCGACTCGGGACTTGATCCCAGGATCCTGGGACATGACCTGAGCCAAAGGCAGACGCTTAACCAACTGAGCCACCCAGGCGTCCCTTGAAATAACATTTGACACAAATCTCATCTGTATGCCAGAGCCACATGCATCAGTTTTGTTTTTTTAATATACGTAGTTTTCTGGTTCAAAAAGTATCTTAAGACGTAGAAAATCGCCACTGTTCCCTAAGGAAATGGTACTGCTGGGGAGGTTTGTCTTGCTGCCCCAGTTAACTTTCGTTTGGAGTCTTCGGACAGACAGCTTTTGGGAGTTTGCTGGAGAGAGACTCTCATTCTGCCAGGTCAGAGCTTGTCGCTTTTGGCCAGAGGCCACCACTGTCATCTTGCGCCCTGCATCATGTCCCTTCCAGCCAGGCTGAGTGGATTGTTTTCCTATTTGATACTTTGGGTTTCGTAAATTTTTGATAAAGGACAAATTTAGAAGGACTTAACTTATATCCTGTGACCTTCCGCCAACATCCTATAGAATGAGAAGGCTGTTTAGGAGGCAAGAAATAGCTCTCTCCAGTCGCTTCCTTCCAGAAGAAACAATGGAGTTGCAGCAGCTCGGGCTAGGAGGAGGAGCTGTGTGCTTAACTCACAGTTCTTCAAGTATTTGTCAGAGGAGGTTAAGTTGTGCTCTTTCCTGCCCAGGACCCGTTTGGAGCCAGTGAACATGAATAAATGAACATGCCAATCAATATGTAAGCCGCCACGGTGGCGGCTTTGCTCCTGGGGAAGTACTTTCTCTTGTCTGAGTTCACTTGGAGGTGACACTGTTTCTGTGCTTCCCACCAGGTCCAAGGCTGGCATCGCAAAGCCACTTCCTGCGGCTTTTTGTTGGTCCCCGTTCTGGAGGGTCCCTTTGCGCTGCCCAGTTACCTGTATGGCGATCCGCTCCGAGCCCAGCTCTTCATCCCACTCAACACCAGCTGCCTGCTCAAGGAGGGCAGTGAGCACCTGTTTGATAGTAAGAGACACTCCCCTCTGGACGTTCTGTCTCCACGAGTAAGACCTCTCCCCCAGGGCCACCTCTCTGGGCATCAAATTCAGGCAGGCTAGGGCACAGAGGGAGCTTTTGGACAAGGGGGCCAAAAGGATCTGGCTTTCATGCTGGTTCTTCACTTAGTGGCCAGGTAACCCTGGACAAGTCACTTACTGTCTTAAATTCCTTATTCCTCAAATGAGAGCACATAAAGTTTAACGCTGCCTTGCCAACTTGGGAAGACCCTCAGGAGGCCTGGAGCAGATGGTGGGTGGGAGAGGGTGTGATACACTGTAAATCACGAGTGGCACTGGTATTCTCCCCACACTCTCCTTTCCGTGCTCCAGCCTAACTGGCTTTGGGGTTGGGAATTTGAACCTTATGGGAGGCTTGAATCTGCTGTTTCATGCAAACAGGCTAGAGAAAGGGAGGCATTGATACAAAACAGGTTACAGCGTCCTGTTGTGCAAAGCTGTAGCGTGTCAGCACCTGGAACACGCATGTGCTCGAGTCCTGCATCTCAAGGAAGACAGAGCAGGAGGGGGCTCAGAGGAAGACAGCAGGACTCTGGTCACAGCCCTTTCCCTGGGACGGGGTTGTCTGTCCGTCGGGAGCAGACAGTGGGCGGGGCTGCCCTGCTGCTCCACCCTGGCCCAGCAGATCTCTGAGGGCAGGTGTAGGACAGATCGAAGGACAAGTCTTCACACAGCACAGAACTTTTTATCACTAATTAATTGCTCATTTTGATGAACATATAAATAGCCCCTACAGAGCTCTTGGTGAGCTCACAAATGACCTTTTTAAAAACAAAAAGTTAGAATTGCTGCTGATATGTCAGCAGCCCTTTCGTTTCTCAGATATAGAAATTATAAATGTGAAAGGAAGAACTTTTGGTGTGAGGGAGATGGTTTCTTCCCGTGCCCGTGTAAGTCTGTGTCATGGTGGGTAGAAGCAGCAGCCCGGGGGGTGAGAGGTCTCGCTAGGTCAGGGAGGCCACACTAAACCTTCCTGTACTTTTCCTGTGACAGGCTGCCCCAGTGGTACAAACAGCTTGTGTTCCAGAGGCCCATCTGTATATTCTTTGTTTACGTCTCAGAAGACATTTTTATATAGACACAGTATTTTCAGTGATGGTTGGGGTTCGAGGCGGGCCCCACAGAGCCACCAGAGGCCATAGATCCTGTGCCCCGTAGAGTTGACAAAGTGCTCTTCACACACACACACACACACACACACACACACACACACACACCCCTTCTCGTTTAACCTCACGGTGGCTGACAGAGGACCACTGCAGTCCTGCAGTGCCACGTGATTATATTCGTATCTGATGATTTCCAGCCAGGCAACCGCCTCATGCTGCTGTTTTTAATATGCTCGGGAGACACTTCCCCCACAGCAGCCAGACTCTTCTGGGGGTTTTCCACTTTCACTGTCACCGCACAGGATTGCTGGCAGGGCTGGCATTGGAGGACATTTTTGTATGAGCTGCTGGTTTTCCCTGCCTGGTGTAACCCAGGCTTTGGGACCAGCAGCCTCTCTTGGTTGCCATGGTTACAACTGAAGAAAGGAGTCCTAGTTTAAAGGAATAAGGGCTTGACTCTAAAAATCACTTTTCTTGCTCCTGTGCTGCTTCTCGTCCTGTTACCTCCCCTTCCGATAACAGTGGATTCAAAAGCTTAAAAATCTGACAAGGGATCTGCTGTGTGTGTTTTTACCTACTAAAGCCAAAGTCTTTTTTCTTGTTTGCTCTTTGGTTGCCGAGAGCCCTCAAACGTGTTCTAGATAGAAGATTCCAAATGTAGAGAGAGTAGAGAGCCCCTGTTCTTCAGGATGTCTTGTGCAGTTGCTCCTCCAGCCCTCAGCATCTCAGTCCCAAGAGCAGCGCTGGCCCGCTGCCTGTTGCCGAGCGACAGCCTGCCTCAGCCCTCCGCCTCCTCGTCAGCTCTTGGTCTTCACACCAGCACCGCAGAAGGAGTGAGGCTGGAGCCATGATGTGGGCGATGGGGGGAGGCACTCGTCTGCTCCCCTGCCCTCCCCAGCCCATCACTTTTCCAAAAATAGTGCTTATATTTATTTGCTTCAATTTCCCCACCCCTAAAATGGAGCTTGTACTATTGTCTTTCTTTGTAGGGAAATGGAGGATGGGTAATAAATTTTTTCTTCTTTTCTCCTTAGAAGCAGATAACATGCATTTAAAGCTTATTTTTTTGTTTGTATTTTAATATCATGTTCCTTTCCACTTTTGGCATAGGAAGTCATTAGAATGAGTCTTACCTTGAGTTCTGGTAGCTCACACTGGTTGCTGAGGACTCCAATTCAGTGCCTTTCTAGACCCTGATAGACTTCAGGGAAGGGGTGGTGAGAACGCACCTTTGTTCCTTGGGACGGTGGCTGGTCTCTCAAAAGCAGGTAGCGTGGAAAGCCGCGCTTAAGCTCAAGGGGGAAGAATGGCCCAGAGAAGTAAAGGGTACAGAAGGCCAGACCCAGGGAGATTTACAAACCTTGGGATCACACCCTGGCATTTATTTTTTTCTCCTTTCAGGCTTCGAACCGGAAACGTACTGGGATCGAATGCACCTTTTCCAGGAAGCCATTGCACACAGGTTTGTCCCCTAGCAAGAGGGCATCGTGGGAGGGCATCAGTGACTGTCGTGAGCGTCAGTCACCAAACCCAAACCCAGTTTGTTTCATTTCTGGGGAAGCGGATCTAGTTCACCAAAGAGCGACTCGCTGCCAATACCCTGCAGGACCCTTTGCCTTGGTTTCAAAGATAAGCATTAGCCCTCCAGTCCCTGTAGCTGTTGTTTTCCAGACCACATTACCTTCTTCCAGTTGAGGGGAAAGCACAGAGCTCCCTCCTTAGCCTCCAACTAGACCTTGAGCCAAGCTGTCCAGGAGATGACATGAGATGAAAAACTAAAACGCTTCAAGAGCCCCTTGACACATGCTGAGAAGATAATGGGGGTTAAAAAGCAATAGATAAGTCCGTAGGTATTTACAGGCACTAGAATATATGCCAGGGAGGGGCTTCCCTGGGCTTAGCTGCCTACCCCTCAGGCCAGTCCAGCTTTGTCTCTAGAACGCACCACGCAGTGTTCATTTGCTGCTTCATGTTAATCATGGCAGAAGCAAGTCCTCCGTTCCCACTTCCATAATCCTCTTGTGGCACCGTCTGCAGTGTCCTGCCATCTCCTCATTCAAGCGTATCCAGCTGTTACCACTCCACCTCGCACCCCGCTCCCGCCCCCGGCCCACCACAGTCTGGCTTCTTCCTTCCAGCAGGAGGGGGTGCCGACTGGGGGCAGAAGGTGGGGAGCGCAGTGGGTCGGTGGCAAAGGGCGCCGATCTGGGAAGCAGACAGGCCTGGCTTACCTCTGCCTCCACCAGCATGCGGCCGAGGAACCGTGAGCAAGTTCTGGAACTGCTTCACCTTTGTTTTCTCACCACTCACTGGGTTGTCGGGAGGGTTCTCCGGAGTTCCTGGCACCTAGGAAGCCCTGGGTAGGCAGGGGGTATCATTAGGAAGACCCCAGCCAACTGATGAGTTATAAGCAGGTCTGACGCTTCCCTTGGATATCATTGGGTGGTGATTGGATTTTGCTGGCTAGATGTCACGCGCGACGTGGCGTTTCGATTTCTTCATGTCTTCTGTCCCATCCCCACAAATCACTGCGTGGACTCCGCTGCGTGTCCCTGCACCTAAACCTGTGCTCTCTTCCCCACCTAGACCCACCGAACTCACCTATATCCCCCGCCCCACACATTCTCCTCTAAACCCCCACCACCTTGCTCCACCACAGATTCCCAGGTCCCTCCTCTCTCGATCCCTCCTTCCCTTTTTCCCAACATACTCTGTCCATCTTTTATCCTAATCTAGGGGCCCCTGGAGGGCAAGGGTATGCATTTTTCTCATTTTTGTTTCCCTTTACAGCACCCAGCAAAGTGCCTTGCCCAGAGTAGCTTTTGCACAGAATGGAACTCTAGGTGGAATGTGGCTCTGAAATGAAACATTAGCCCACCCATAAGTTTCATCTCTGAAAGAGTTAGAAACTAGTCCAATAAATAAAATCTTTTTAAAAAAGAAGAAACTGGTCCAGCCTCCCTGGGCCCCCCTGCTGTGGCTCCCCAGCTCCTCCTTCACATTTACCTGGTGGGATGGGTGCCCCCCACCCCCACCCTCGCTGTAGTCCTGGCTTGAGTGCTCCCCAAGTGGACAGTGAGGGGGGCCAAGCACCGTGGGGTTCAATTGCCATTTTAAAATTAAAGGTCTTCCCTGGTGACCTAAGGAAGAAATGAGGCAAGAATCTGGTCAGGCTGATCCATGCTGAGTAAATAAACAGCCTTGGTTGAAAAGTAAAGGGGAAGGAAGGCAAAATCCAGAGCCATTCCTACACATGGTAGAATCAGCCTATAGATGTTGGGGCTTGCTGTGCACGTTAACTGATCCGTGTAACTTGCCTTGACTTCGTGTGTTCTCTGATAAGTAATTATTGAAAGCCAGTGTGAAGCTGGCGGCTCATACAGAGGACGCAACGCAAGGAGACAGGTGTTTTACCTCCTTCAGTTCTGCCGACATCACTGCCTTCATTACATAAACCTCTCAGACTTGGGGCGGGAGCCACATCTGTTAACACGTCCTTTTCAGCACTTAGCAGGTAGAGCTGTAATAAATGTGTATGATGGAAATAGAAAAACCCGGAATAGAACAAACCATAGATGAGAAGCAGAATCGAATAAGTCATAGATGAAAAGTGGCTCCTCCTGCCCATTTCCAGAATGGAACAGCGAAGCCGAGAGCCCTAGACTCGGTTCCTCATTTTTAAGAAGAGGATTTCAATTAAGATAATTCATTCTATTTCAATTTGGAGCCTTTTTTGAGAACCTACTATGTGCTTAGCTGGGAGAACCTAAGGGAAAGAGGTGTGGCTAAGGTGAATTAAGATAAGCACCTTCCCCTTCTCGTTATGTGGATGGGCACCCAGCACGGTGTCGGACCTGATGTGGATTCCAGGGAGAGGCAGAGAAGAGGTGCGGGAGGGGACAGGGCAACAGTCCCCAGAGGGATGGTCTGACTGGACAGCTGGGGGGCATGCAGGGGGAGGGGTAGAGGGCAGAGACAGGGCTGGGTGTGGAGTGCAGCTGGTGAGAGGGTTCTTAGCCACTTGGAGATGACTGGAGGCCTGGCAGGAGGAGGTCTGGTGAGGGCGAAAACAAGCAGCCTGAATGTTCTGTCTTGAAAGAGATCTTCCCAGGTCCCTGTAGCTCGGGCTGTCAGAAAGTCCTCTTGGCCACATTTGCTCCCCCATCCCTTCATCTAAGAAGGCCCTAATCTGTCTGTCTTCCTGTCCTTAGGTTTGGGTTTGTGCAAGATAAATATTCCGCCTCTGCTTTTAACTTCCCTGCCGAGAACAAGCCTCAGTACATCCACGTTACAGGTGAGACTCTCTAGGTGAAACGTGGGGCAGGTGGGTCCCTGTGGTGGGAGCCTGTGCACGGGGGCTCCTCCCCTTCACTGAGCCTGTGTCTGCCAAGCCGCCGCAGCCGCCCGGGGGGGGGGGGGCCCTCCTGGTGGCGGTGACACGGGGCCTCCCCTTGCTCCTCAGGAACAGTGTTCCTGCAGCTGCCCTACTCCAGGCGCAAGTTCTCGGGGCAGCGGCGGCGGCGGAACTCCACGAGCTCCACCAGCCAGAGCATGTTCTGTGAGGAGCGGGTTGGCTACAACTGGGCCTACAACACCATGCTGACCAAGACGTGGCGCTCTAGCGCCACGGGGGACGAGAAGTTCGCTGACCGGCTGCTCAGGGATTTCACGGACTTCTGCATCAACCGCGACAACCGTCTGGTCACGTTCTGGACAAGCTGCCTGGAGAAGATGCATGCCAGCGCCCCATGAGGCCAGGCCACGCCGGGGTCCAAGCGCAGGGAGGGTTCGGCTCTTGCTGTCCGTGTCCAGTAGGGGCAGGCGGGCTTTGGGCGGCAGGCGGCAGGCAGCAGTGCCCCTGCCGGTGAGTGGGGGCCGTTGCTGCTGGTTCTCCCCCACCCCACCCCACCCCACGAAATGTTCTTCCCCTCGAGGAGAAAGACTCAGGAAGAAACGAGCGCTGAGAGCAGGTGGGAGGCCCAGATGGTCCGTGGGAGGACCTCAGTACTGGGGAGGGGGGCGAGCAGCCCCCATGAATGTCCTTGGAGAGGGGGTGGCTCCTGGGAGCATCCTTTCCCTCCGCCAGCCGTGGGCTTTTCGGAGCCGTCTGCCACTTCCCGCCCAAAAGTGTGCACAGGATGTAAGATAATTTTGTGAAATAGTGTACCATAGGCTCACAGCAACTGTATATACCTGTACATATCAGAAGCAGGAATAAAGTGCCACGTGCAGCATCTCTGGCCCCCAGCTGGTTCCTGGCAGCGGCGGTCCCATCCTCGGCTGGGCAGTCGGGCCCCATCGCCAGGGACATAGTGGCAAATGAGGCAGCCGCAGAAGGTGAGGAGAACTGCAGAATTCACTGTCTTGGAGAGTCTGGCTGTGAATTTTCTGAAAGATGTCTTTTCACAGGCCCTTGGGCAAGAGCAAAATCGTTTCTTTCAGACCTGGTGAGCAGAGCAGATAGTAGCAGGTGCAACCGCAGGCTTGTGTTGGCGGAGTGAATCTTTGCTAAGTGGGTGAGCCCAGGTGTGGCACGCGGATGTCATGGCATTCTAAAAAAAAAAAAAAAAAAGGAAGTCTATTGACTCCAAGGTTTAGAACCCACTTCTTAAAGGGATAAGATTCAGCATGGTGCCTCAACCTTAGCACCCTGCCCTAACCTGCTGGTGGCAGGGGTGAGGGGCTGCAGGATAGAGGGGACCTGACAGGTACTGCCACCCCCCTCCCCCCAATCCCTCCACACAAGCCCTGTTGATTTCCCTCCTCAGTAGCTTGCGAATCCACCCACTTCTTCCCAGGCCCTCTGCTGCTTCGCCCAGCTCAGCGCAGCCCTCCTTCATCTTCCTCTTCCTCTTGCATGGCTAGGAGAGCCCCCTAACCCATCTCTGCTTTCCCTCCAGGTCATTCTCCACTTGGCACTCACAGTCTTATTTAAAAACCACTCTGATTGTGCCCGCCACTTATTTAAACTTATTTAGACGTCTTTGGGTACTTGAACTTCAAACATCTTAGACATAGCCATGTACAATCTGGTCCCGGGCTGTTCCTCCAGCCACCTGGAACATCACAAACTCTTTAGCAGCTCAGGTCCTTTGCACGTGCTGTTCCATCTCCTGAGAACACTCCTCCTCTCCAGGCCCACTCTGCCTTGCTAACTCCTGGTCATCGTTCAGCAGCTCTTTGCTCATGTGTTACTTCTCCAGAGAAGCACAGTGGGCTACCTGTCAGGTCTTCCCACAGCACCTTGTACTTCCCCGGCAACACTCGGCACATTTCCACGCTAGCATGACGGAAGCTTGCCTATTTTGTTCGTCTCTTTGTTCCTAAATGTGCAGCATGATAGCAGATGCTGGAGAAATGATGTTGGCTGAATATGTGGAGTGAATGAACGAACTCTGGACTCAAGGGCCAGGCGCTGGGTGTTGCATCTGAATCTCCCCGCACGGGGTTCTTAAGTTACTTAATGGAGCCCGTTTCCTCATCTATAAATTGGAGCTATTTGTGCTACATGTAGATATTTTGAGAGAATGCATCTGTTAATATAGGTGAAAGCACACAGGTTGATTCCTGGTGAGGAACCGGTCCCTGATAAAAATCCCATTTTCTTTTCCTTTCTCACCTTCCCTTCCCTCAGACAAACCTTCACTCTTTGTTAAGCGTCAACGTCCTTCATTTATAAAATGGGAGACTGTCTGCTAGTGTGGTGGGAGGACCAGAAGACAGAGGTGTATGAAAGCACTTACTACCCAGCAGGCAGTAAACGAACGCCGGTGGCTCTGACATTCCCGGATGGAAAGTCCTCTTTGCCCTGTTTCTGAGCCAGCTTCCTGCATGATGTTGCCAGATGCGGCAGCCACTGGCCTGTCCGGCTCAGATCATGTGGCACAGACGTGTGGTCCTCAGTATCCTACTTTCCACCCTCCTCTCTTCCAAAAATGACCCGGGAAAAGAAGGCTTAGAGAGTAGAATGCTAGCCACTCACCCTTCAGAGCTGGGCCTGAAACACCTATGCCCTTGAACCCTAGTTCCCCCACATTCTTCCTCTCTGACCAGCAGCACCTCCTTCCACCCACTTGTCCAAGCCAGAATCTGGGAGTAGAACTCAAGCCTCGTTCAACTCCACCATCACCCGTCCGTCAGGCCCACCCACCTCCCTCCATGCCTGCTGCCCAAATGCGGAGAGAGCCCAGCCTGGGGAAATGTGTGATTTGGTTAGACATGAGGGATGTGTGCGTGCAGATCGGACGCCCCATACCAGGTGTATAAACGTGAATAACCATTCCTTGGTGGAGAGAGAAAGGCAGGAAGCTTGGGGCCAAGAGGACCTGGGTTTAAATCCCAGCTCTGCCATTTCTTCGCTGTGAGAGCTAGGAATATTCTGTCTCCTGAGTGTGGTTCCTCACCGGTTAGATAGAGATGACATGGCCTCACCTTTCTTCCCAACCCCCGCCCCACACACACACACCTCTCTTGAGTGTTGCTCTTCTTCTCTGCTTGTGACAATGTAATTATTTGCTGACCCCTTTCAGCCCCGTAGGCTGAGAATTTCTTCTCGCACACTGTCTAGTCACTGAGAGTCGAGTGAGTGAGCTGGTGAGACCAAGGGAGCAGGTACATGTGGCAGGGCCCCTCACAGGGTCCAGCACAAAGGAGGGGCACATGGACTGTAAGGAGGATCTTGATGCAATCACCAATCTGGTTCCCTAAATTAAGTCATGGAGGGCGCTTATTCATGTTCAGAAATGGGGCATCAAGGCCCAGATACATGCATGACATGCCTTGGGGTCACCCCAGTATAAGCGGGGATGAGGGTGGTCCAGTAAGACAAGGCCTTAAAGCAGAGGAGTTCTTGGAGATCTGGCCCAACCCTTTCATTTTCTCCCAGTTAAGGAAACAGGGAGTGACCTGTCCTAGGCTCTAGGTGGCACTGGGACAAGGACCAGGTCCTCCAGTTCCCAGGCCCAGTGTTTTTCTAAGCATTTGGTTATACTCAGTAGTATGGAGGTTGAGAGGGCAGGCGTAGGAGGCAAGTGGCTGGATTCAGATTCTAGCAGGGCCACTTGCCAGCATGTGAGTCTGAGTAAGTTACTGCATCTCTCTGAACCTCAGTTTCCTCATCTGTAAAATGAGACACTAGTACCACCACCAGGGTCTTGAAAACCACATAAGAGAATGTGGGTAGAGATCGTGGACAGTGGCTGGAACATTGTGCCCCTCCCTCAACATCAACTGTTAAATTGCCCCAGACTCTGTGAACCCCGGGAGTTTAGAGAAGGGAATAATCAGAGAGCTGGAGTGGACAGGCTAGTCTTTAAAGAGGAAGTAGCCTTGGACCTGGTGGGATGTATAGGAGTCAGAGTGGTCAAGAGGCTGAGCCCAGTGTCCCCACTTGGCCCAGAGGGCTGTACTCCACTATCTATTTGCTATGGTCGTTCTGCCTTATCTAGGTCCCAAGAACCTCTGCTGAGAAGTTTTTTCTCTTGTCAGAGGTGCCACGTTGCCAAGAGCAGGAAGAGGGCTTTATGACCATGCCACCCTGGCCCCTTCTCATCGTGAACAGGGTTGTTGCCTGAAGCTGAGCAGCTCTGGAGACATTTCTCAGTTTTGTGGTTGTGCTGGGGTGCACCCAGGCCCTCGGACACCTGAGGAGCACCATCGGCCTCCTGAATGTAGAAATGAATCTGGGGTAGGGAACCACACAGAGTGTGAGATGCAGAAAAACCTGATGGGGAAAGAAATGAGCTAGCATAACACCCTTCCCCTCTACCAAAGGAATGGAAATAAGCCAAGAAGGCTTCAAAGCAGAAGTAGTAGCTGTGTTAGTTCTCTAGTGCTCCCGTGTGAAAGAGTTCGCATAAATTGCAGATTCCAGAGCCTCTCCCAGAGATTCTGATTCGGGGGGTGTCTGGGACTCTCCACTATAAACAGACACTCTGCTCTCAGTGGTCCATTTGAGAAACCCTGTTCCAGATTCCTTCTCTGGGCTTCTCCCTGAGTACTCTACACGCAGCTCCAACTAGCCTGGAAATCTGATTCTTAGACCAAAGCAGATTAGAAGCCACACACAGAAAGGCAACATAGTTGACAGCTGAGAGAAATGACATCTGACAGCAGACAGACGGCTGCACGGGGCTGCCGAAGGCACAGGACCACCAAAGCCCACGCAGCCGGGCCAGGAACTGCCAAGTACTACATGGGATAGGCACGGAAGCCCATATACCCTGTGTAGGAAGAGACCCATCAAAATAATTAAAATGGAAACTTGAGGTATTACAAGGAAGAAACACATGGTATACGCCTGAGACACTGAGGAAGTCTGTGAGGCTTTGCCAACATGGATGGGAAATAGTGGGACAGAGAGCTAAATAGAAGCCAATTTACAGTGAGCCCGAACATTTCAGGTACATATAGTAATGGTCACTCCTTTTTCTTTTTTTTTTAAGATTTTATTTATTTGAGAGAGCACGAGTGGGGTGGGAGGAACAGAGGGAGAGGGAGAAGCAGGGTCCCCGCTGAGCAGGGAGCCCGATACAGGGCTTGATCCCAGGACCCTGAGATCATGACCTGAGCCGAAGGCAGACGCTTAACTGACTGAGCCACCCAGGCGCCCCAGTCACTTCATTTCTTGAGTGTTGGCTGTGTTCCGGGCAATGTAGCCTAGGTACTTTACGTGCCACTGCATCGGGTAATCTTATCAACCATCATCATACCAGATGAGAGTGGAAGGCCCAGGCAGTGAAGCCCAGGGCCACACAGCTAACAGCAGGGCTGGGAATCAGGCCTGTGGGACCCCAGAGCCCAGCCCGGCCTGCTGTGCTGACCCCCTCGGCTGGGTCAGTGAGGCATCGCCACTGCTCGGACCTGGGGCTCTGGCTAGGGGTCCCGTATTCCTTTCAGCTGACTGCACTGTGTGTGGTCCAGCCCTGCTGGTGTACAGATGCCGTGTAACATGTGAATGTGGCCTCACATACAGGCGCTCTGCTGGGAGCACGCAGTGACTTTGAGCGGGGGCCAGTGGCTTTTCCTCACCTCCAGGCTCCTCTCCGGAAGGCCCTGTCTGCTCCTTCCCTTCCAGCCCCACAGCCCCTGACTTCAGCCTGCACGTGCTTTGGGCAGCTCCTGGCTTTCAGGCCATGCCACACACTTGCCCAGTGCCTGGCCTGGGATGCACGGGTTGTGGGGGGCAAAGCCAGGCGCCAAGGACTCATTCCTACCAGTCTTTAGATTTGTTCTCCATCTGCTTCTCTGGCTGCAGCAAGATTCATCTGTTTCCTCAATGAATCAGCACATAGTCCTTCAGGAAGAAAATCTCTCCCCACCCTGGTGGCAAAGCACAGGGGTGGGTGGGAGGTGTGGCTCTATGACCACCAGCAACCCGTCTCTCTGAGCCCTGACAGTTTCATCTGAACTCCTCTGGCAATGAGTCTGGGAGAAGCCTTGGGGATCACAAGATGTCAGATCTTTCCTCGACTGGCAGGAGAGCTGAGTGCCAAGAGGGGATGGGAGTCCCTGTCGGTCTCTGAGGCGGCTGGTGGCAGCTGGGATGGGAGCTGAGTCCCTTACCTCCTCTCTCTGCACTGTGGATTGTACCAGATTGCTTATCCAGGCCCAATTTCTCCCCGTTAATCCTCATGTGTCTCTTAAAAAGAGACAGAGAATTTTATTTTTAAGCCCAGGGCATCCTGGGAGAGAAACATTTTCCTAATGTCTTTGTTCATCCAACCCCAGTAGCTCACATTCTGGGTTCTTCTCTTCCCCACAGTCTGGGAGCAACAGGTAGGTGTGACCAGGCGCTGTCCTAGGAAAGGCACCCCTTTACAGGGCAAAATGTCCTGCCTCTCCTCATCCTGTGTGTCGTCAGCAGCTGAGCAGACACAAGCTTGGGAGGGCGGGCAGGGCTCTGCGAGAGGCAAGCCTGTGAGACTTTTGTCCTGATGCTTTCTCAAAACCCCCACCCCTTTTCCAGGTCGTCGGATACAGCACTGGAGGAGAACCAGGTGCTAGCCAGCGGTTCTCAACTGGGGGCAATTTTGGCCCCCCTTTTAGGGACATTTGGCAATGTCTGGAAACACTTTTGGGTGTCACAACTGTAGGAAGTTCTACCAGCATCTCAGGGGTGCTTTTAAACACCCTATAATGCATAGGACAACCCCTACAACAAAGAATTGTTCAGTCCCAAACATCAGTAGTGTTGAGGTTGAGACACCCTGAACTAGATTCTGATCGGGTAAGAGGTCCAGATGGCAGGCCCCTCCTTCCTGTGACTTTGGAGGAAAAGATACATGCCACTTGCCCGATTATGGGGCTCTAAATCCTTTCTTGATGGCAGCCCCATGCCCAATCTCCTAAGCCATTACTCTTGCTAGGTGCCAAGGCTAGAGTGGCTAAGGGACCTGCTTAGGGCCACACTGCAAGTTGTGGACAGAAGCAGGATTAGAATCCTGGCCATACTGAGTGTTTACATGCTGTGGCACGGCTCTTGTGTTTCTCTTTCCTTGTACATAGAGCTTGTCTCTCCAATAACATAGAACTTTTTTTTTTTTAAGGTTTTATTTATTCATTTGAGATAGAGCATGAGCAGGGAGAGAGGCAGAGAGAGGGAGAAGCAGGCTTCCCACTGAGGCAGGAGCCCGATGTGGGGCTCGATCCCAGGACCCTGGGATCATGACCTGAGCCGAAGGCAGATGCTTAACCATCTGAGCCACCCAGGCACTCCGGTATATAACCTCCTTGAGGGCAGAGCGCATCTTGCTCATCCTTGTGTCCTCCACTGCAAGTGCCCGTCACACAAAGGGGCTCATTTAGCATTGGTTAAATTCATTCATTCGGCCAACATTTATGCAAAACTGAACCCATGTCAGCCCTGCACTCTTGGTGGAGGGACACAGACGTAAAGCGCTATAGAAATAGAGGAGGGGGCCTAATTCTATGCAGAGGAACTGGGAAGACTGCAGAAAGGGGCATTTGACCTGGGATTTGAAGGCTGTGTTAAGAGTTTCCGGGCGGGTGAGGAGGACGGGTTGGGGAAGGGATTCTGGAGGGCTGGAGGGCTTTGGCACCAGACCAGACAAGAGAACGTGACTGTCAAAACCCGACCGGGAGAAAACTGGAGAGCAATTTCTCCAAACCTGCCCACCTCAGCCCACACTTTCAACAGCTGATTTCCAGAGGGAAGCTTAGTGTTGTCAAGTTCCAGGGTGCAAACCAGAGTGACAAACAGTCCACTGTTGGGAAGCCCTGAGCCAGCCTGGGCCCTGGGGTCGCACCTTAGGGAGGAGGGGACAGAGACAAGACACCTTGCTCACCTGTCAGGCTTTGCTCTTCCTGGTCCTAAATCTGAAGAGCCCGCTTTAAACATACCCAGGCTCCGAGGAGGCAGCTGGCATCACTGATGGGGCAGGCAGGGAATGATCCTCTTTCATTATCCCCTTTCTCTTCAGTGAGCCAGAAACCCTGTTCCAGTTTCAGCCTGTCCAAGCTCCCAAAACCACGCTGAGTCTGGGGGATGGGTGTGAGACCCCGGGGGGTTAAGTTCTATGAAATATTTTGAGACCTTGCACAACCAGGTGGAGTCCCTGCAGTTCTTGTCTGACTTCCATGCCCACTACCTGCATGATCCTGAGCAAGTTGACTGGTTGGACCTCAAGTTTGGGGGTGGGGCAAGGACGGTGTTTCTTCTGCCTCTTTCAAGGAATCGGAGTTGAAGACCCAATGCCATCGGCTTTGTGAAGTGGTCCGAATGGCACACAAAATATACCATAATTTCAAGGCAGGCCTGTAAATACTCCCCTCATGGAGACCAAACATTCTGTTTTGGATGTGTCTGGCAGATGTCCCTGGAACCTGGTCCAGCACCAGCTAGTCTGAAGCTTGGGAAGGGAGCGACAGAAAGCAGAAGAAAGGTAATAGCAAGCGCTCTTACAGTGAACTCCAAGCAAGTGCATGCCCATGGGCCGAGTGTTAGAAGCCTGAGGACAGCCCGAGGGAAGCGGCTAGGTGGTGGTACCCCCACTCCTCCGAGGAGAAACTGAGTCTCGGAAATGGGGGGACTTAGCCAAGGTTACTGAGCGCACACATGGTGGGGGAGGGATTGAATGCAGGGATTCTCCACCCCCAGGGCTCTTCCCTTAGAGAGAAAGAAGTGGGGGCATGGGAGCAAGAAGCCCACTGAAGGTGGCTTCCATGGTGGGGCAGCCAAGTCCCGGAAGGAGGGATTTCAGGGCTTGGGGCCTGGGCTCCCCACATGGCAGTGAGGGCCACATTCCCAGGCTCTCCAGTGCCTCATCTCCACACTGGCCACAGTTGGTGGCTGGCGCTAGGACAGGAGCAATCCTGGGTGGTCTGACACACAGGATGTGTCTTGCCTCAAAGCAGAAGTAAAACGGGGCACACTTCCCCTTGCGACACAAGGCAAGTCTGACCACCACCCCCTCGCCACCATCTCCTGCTGGAACCAGGAGACTGGCGGCCCCTGCTGGGGTCCGAGATTGGGGGTGGGGGGGACAGACAAGCCAGCCTGATCTGGGGACCTAACCCATGCAGGGAGCTGGGTGTCCACCTCCCAACACACACGGCTTGGGGTCTCCTCGTGCATGCCTCCTTGGGCGGCCTCTGCATGATTGGAAGACACTGTTTCTCCCAGGTTCTGTTATTTAGACTCCAAGGGAGACGGCCCTTTTTTTTTTTTTTTTTTTCCCGTTTTCATTTTTATTTATTTTATTTTATTTTATTTTTTTAAATTTTTTATTGTTATGTTAATCCCCATACATTACATCATTAGTTTTAGATATAGTGTTCCATGATTCATTGTTTGTGCATAACACCCAGTGCTCCATGCAGAACGTGCCCTCCTCAATACCCATCACCAGGCTAACCCATCCTCCCACCCCCCTCCCCTCTAGAACCCTCAGTTTGTTTTTCAGAGTCCATCGTCTCTCATGGTTCTTCTCCCCCTCCGATTTCCCCCCCTTCATTCTTCCCCTCCTGCTACATTCTTCTTCTTTTTTTCTTTCTTAACATATATTGCATTATTTGTTTCAGAGGTACAGATCTGAGATTCAACAGTCTTGCACAATTCACAGCGCTTACCAGAACACCTACCCTCCCCAGTGTCCAACACCCAGTCACGAGACGGCCCTTTATACAAGTATTCTGTCTCCTGGCAGAATCGCAGCTAGCTCATCACTGCAAGAGGGAGATTCGCTTGTGGTTCATTCTCTCATTCATGTTCACAAGTTTGGTCGTTCTCCCGTCAACAAACATCGAGAGCCGTCCATGTGCCAGGCATCATGCGTGGATACAGGAGGGAGAAGGATGGCCAACAAAATGTTACATAGCTCTCTAGTGTTATGGTTGTGAAATAATTCGTTGTGAGAAGTGCAGCAAAGGCCAAGGAGGGGTTGCTGTGAGAGGTTAAAGGGGAGCCCCCAACCTACTCTAGGACCCAGGGAAGGCTTTCTGGGCATTTCCATGGAAATCTGATGGATGGCAGAGCTTACAATGGGCAGAGTTGGGAGGAAAGGGGGCTAGTTCCCGGCTGGAAGAACCTAAGAGGGAAAGCAGCTTGGTGAGCCCTGGGGAGAGGCTGGGGGCCTGTGTGGCTGGAGAAGGAAGCAGAGACCAGGGCACACAGGATATAGGCTACTTAAGGGGGTCCCCCCCCGTTCGACACATCTTCAAGAGAAATATCTGGAAGGCCTGGTGACTTTAGACAAGCCTTTCTCTTCTCTGGACCTCAGGTCCCTCATCTTTTCAATAAGAATATGTTCACCATGCAAACAGGATTGCTGAAAAACCCGCAGGTAAAGCGCTAGTTGGGCATCTGGTACCCTGGAGGTGCCTGGTAAGTGTAGCCATTAGTCTAACCGTGACCGAGCCGGGCCAGGAATCCAGACTCCAGCCCAGCTCCCTAGAAGCCCTAGAAGCGGATGCCCCCCTCCTGCCTCCCCGCCCCCACAGGGCCCCAGGCTCCAGCCGGCTGACCAGTCAGTCTTGGCAGACTCCACCTGCCATGCAGGTGAGGGACAGAGGCGGCACAGAGCTGGCGGCCCCAGGGCTGAGCGGCAGGAGAGCGGCAGGAGAGCTGCATTGCTCGGCAAGGGTAGAGCCACTCTGGAGTCCTTTTCTTCTGATTCAGGGAAGAAATCTTCCTGAAGGAGAAAGGAAGTGTGGCATTGACCACATGCCTGGAGCTATGTGGGGTGCTTGGCTTGCCACCTGGTTTATTTCTAGCAACAACCCCTCGTCGTGGGTATTATTGGCTGCCTTGTACAGATAAGTACCTGTAAGGATCAGGGTCACCCAGCTGGCACGTGGCAAGACCTGGATTCGACTC
This sequence comes from Phoca vitulina, assembly GCF_004348235.1. NCBI lineage: Eukaryota > Metazoa > Chordata > Mammalia > Carnivora > Phocidae > Phoca > Phoca vitulina. Next base: position 5,746,498 of record NW_022589785.1, read on the forward strand.
CAGGTCCCATAACCTTGCCCTGCCCCCTGCCCCTCGGTGGTGAGACTTTGGGCTATGTTTTGTTGTATTTTGTATTTCTTCCAGCGAGAGCCCATCGTAGAAGGCCTGGAAACAAAGTGGTCAAACCTGAGCTTTGATTTCTTCATCTGGCAAGAGGCCACGGGAGTATCACACAATGATCCAGGGGGAACCACCTCAGCGATGGGTAGGGCCACCACCCCCCTGCCCCCATTTACAAAAAGGAAACTGAGGCCTAGAGACAGGGAGCAACTTGCCTGAGACAACAAGGTAGCTCAGCGGAGAGCTGGGCCAGGCTGGACTCTCCTTGCGGTCTCCTTCGCTCACCGCCTTCCTCACCCTCTCTTGCTGGTCTCCATGGCTCCGTCCAGTCTCCGCACACTGGAGGATCCCGGGCTGTGGGCCCTGGACCTCTGTTCTGCATTTCCTTCCTCGGGTGACCCAGTCCCGTGATTCTAACCACCACCTTACCATGCCCGTGTGTCTCAACCTGAGATCTCTAGCCCCGACCCCACCTCTGAACTCCAGCCTGTCTGTCCAGCTGTCTTCTCGGCCTCTCCTGAGTGCTCTCAGAGGGTGACAAACTGGATATGTGTAAAACACAACTCTTGATTTAGCTGTGTCCTCCCGGCTCCCACCCAAGCCTGCTCCTCCCACAGTCTTCCCCATTTTAGTCACTGTACCATCATCTACCCGGTTTTTCAGGCGGAAAGCCTTGGAGTTATCCTGTATTTCCTTCCCTCAACTCCACCCACATCTAATCCATTAGCAAAAATATATTGTAATCTGACCCTTCTCACCACCTCCACCTTCATCTGATGCAGCGGCAACCTGACTGTCCTCCTGCGTCCTCTTTTGCCTCAAGGAATGTATTTTTCTCACAGCAGCCAACACGCTCTCTTTTAAACATAGAACAGGCTGTGCCATTCCCCTGCCTGAAACCCTCCAGTGACTTCCCATCAATTCAGGATGAAATCCCAACTTTTTGCACAGCCCACAAGGCCCTATGGGGCCTGGGCATCTGGAAGCATCTGTCTCCATTCTCATCTCTTCCTGCTCACTCAGAACAATGCAGCGTCTCTTCTCTCTGTTCCGTGAACACCCCAAGGTTGCCCCTGCCTCGGGGCCTTTGCACGACTCTCCCCTCTTGGAACCGTCTTCCCAAGATCATGGTTCAGTTGCTTTCTCATTGTTGGTGTCACCTGCTGCCTTCTCAGCGAGGCCTTCCTTGTCTAGAGAGGCACCACCCCCTGCCTGTCACTGCCCATCACACTACCCTGTTATCTCTCCCTTACAGCCCTTTCGTCACTGAAATCATCTGCATTGTTTGCCCACTTGTGCATTGTCTTTTCTCCACACTGGAATGTAAGTTCTGGGACTGTTTTTTGTCCCTGCCAAATCCTCAGTACTCACCTCAGTGTGCATACATAGCACATAGTAGGTGTTCAGTGAGTGCCTGTTCAAATCAAGTTTATTACAGGTTGCTGTCCCCAGCCGTCTCTTGTAGGACAGTGTTTCCCGGTCCTATGACTTTTTTACGAGAGCAGTTTCTTTAGGTGCTCAGAGGTCACTCCCTTATCTGCCAACTCTACCACCTACAAGCTGTGTGACCTTGGGCAAGTTACTTACTCTTTCTGTGCCTCCGTTTTGTCAGTTGTAAAACAGGGATATTAATAGTGCCCGCCTCACAGGGCAAACGTGAGGACTGGATGAATGGATGCATAAAGAATCTTAAAGCAGTGTGTGGGACATAGTGTTCAGTAACATTAGCTCTATTATTAGTTTTTTTTTAAAGATTTTATTTATTTATTTGACAGAGAGAGACACAGAGAGAGAGGGAACACAAGCAGGGGGAGTGGGAGAGGGAGAAGCAGGCTCAATCCCAGGACCCTGGGATCATGACCTGAGCCAAAGGCAGATGCTTAACGACTGAGCCATCCAGGTGCCCCTCTATTATTAGTTTTATCAGTATTATTATCACCATCACTACCATCATCACTGTTTGGTTTTTTTTTTAAGTAGGTTCCACACGGAGCATGGAGCCCAGCGTGGGGCTTGAACTCACGACCCTGAAATCAAGCCCCGAGCTGAGATCAAGAGTCGGACGCTTAACCGACTAAGCCATCCAGGTGCCCTGCATCACTGGTTTCTTAAATTGATATATACTTGATGTAATACACCGTGTTCGTTTCAGGCATCCCACATAATGGTTTGCTATGTGTCTGTGTTGCAAAGTGATCAGCACAAAGCCAGGTCAACATCCACCCCAGTTTCCCTCCTGCAGGAGGTAGGTGTTCCCTCTCTGCCGTCAAGTATTAATACTTACCTCGTGCCACTTTGCCTACAGTACCCTTCAGTGGTCTCCTATTTCAATTAAGAAAAAGACCCAGCGCCTTTAACTAGCCTGTGAGCCCCCCACCTACTTCTCTAGCCTCAGCCTCTTGCACGTCTTTTCTGGCGCTTTCCCCCTGTGCGGTCTCACCGGCCCCATTCACCTCTTCCCGTGGTGGATGCTCGTCCCACACCAGGCACTTGGAAGTTGCTTTCCCTCCTTCTTCACCTGGTCAGTCGATGCCTGCTCTTCATTCCCATCCCAGCTTGGTCATGACCGCCCCAGCGTCTGTGACCACCGGCGAGCGCAATTCCCTTATTCTCACCCTCCCGGGGCAGCATGAGCCTTTGCACCAGCACTTGGCACACGCATACGTTTGCACCCATCCCCTACATTTAGGTTAATATCTGCCTTTCCTAATAGACTCTGAGCTCCATGAGGACAGAGACCAAGTCATTCCGTGCTCACCTTCGCCCTGCCGATGTTAGCACAGGTTTGCATACAGTAGGCCTTCTATAAACAGTAAATAAATAGGAGAATGAATGAGTGGCAAGGAGGCCTTTGTTTTGGAGGCTTTGATCAGATCAAGCACAGATCTGCCCCAAGAGAAAAATCTGCTGTCTTCTCAGAACCGACCAGGCTTTATACCGGCCTTCCAGCCGCAACAGTCCTCCTGACTTCTAGTAGGTTCCACCTGTGAGCAACATGGTCCTGGGCAGCCCCTGCCTGCCACATGCTTTCAGGGGTGCCCACAGAGTTACAAGGGTAGGGGCGGCCTTTGCTCATCTAAGCCAAGACAGAACCTGGACATGAGGCTGTGACACAATGGAGAAGTCTGTCTCGCTTCCTGAGCTCCGCTCCCCATGGTGCCAGACATGTTCAGCTTTTCCTTCCCTCTCGAAACTGTGTCCTGATGGCAGGGGGCTCTGTTCTTGTTTTTCTGGCTGATGGTGTTTTCTTTAATTGGTTGGAGCAGAGGTCCTTGCAGGCTGTAGACCTGGGCCAGTCCCCCACAGGGTCTGTACCGGGACACGGTGAAATGAGAGAAATGGGGACAGTGTAGGGAGTTTTCATAAAGCTAAATGAATTCTCAGATTGTCTGCCCTACTTTATGTGTCAGGATGCCCTTTCTATTATGAAACGAGGGTGATGGGAGGTGGTGATAGGGTTTTGTTTTGGTTTTTGTTTTTAATGCCCTTGTTTGTCAAATCACCTACTTAATTTTGTTTTGAAATGTACTGGTCCGTGGACAGTGGCTGAGCCAGGATGAGAACCCAGGCTCTCTCTAGTTCCAGATTAGTACTCTCTCTGCAGCCCCCTCACCCCCGAAGACGGTAAGACGTAGGGGAGACATAAGAGCTGGTTGTAAATTAATGACAAGCTGCCGTGTGGAAGGGGGGGCATGCTTGTTCTGGTTGCACAAGGGGCAGAAATGGGGTCACTGGGTAGCAGTTGCAAAATCAAAATGTGCCTGTCTGAAACTGCTACCCAGTGACCCCAAACTTCACCCCGGTTTAGGATAAAGTTTGTTTTTTTTTTTTAAAGATTTTATTTATTTATTTGAGAGAGAGAGAAAACACACAAGCAAGGAAGAGGGGCAGAGGCAGAGGGAGAAGCAGGCTCCCCGCAGAGCAGGGAGCCCGATGCGGGGCTCGATCCCAGGACCCTGGGATCATGACCTGAGCCAAAGGCAGATGCCCCTAGGCACCCCTAGAATAAGGTTTTTGACAGGTGAGTATTCAACAATAGGCCAGGCCATTCTACCCAGGCAGTATTCAGGCACAGGGGGGGCGGCTACATCGGGGCTGTTGGAGAAAATATTCAGGCTGGGGGTGAATGCCAATTAAGGACCTTGGCCTTAGATTCAAACCCACCTGGTTTCAGCACCGTTTTTACCACTTACTATCTGTGTGACCTCAGGCAAGAGTTTCCTCCTATTGAAAATAGGGGTAATCATGCCTCCCTCAGGCTCCTGCAAGGATTATATAAGGGAGTGTGTTTACAATGCCCAGCCCACAGACTGGCCTTCCCTGAGACGTGAATCTTGTCCCCAGGGAGCTTACTTAGCGTCTGGTGGAGAGGAAGAGACTCACAGAGAAAGGATAATATGAAGTAGTTTATGGGCAAGGACCAGCAAGAGTGGCCCAGACTTATCTGCTGGGCAGTTCTGAGGATGGGAGATCAGGCATGGGCTGGATGATCAGGGAAGAATTGACCCTTGAGGCACCGCTAGGCTCTGGATAAGTAGAGAGCAAGGAGTGTGTTTCCCAGGAGGAGAGCATTCAGTGGTCTCTGGCACACAGTAGTAAGTGTTAACTGGAAGTAGCTATAAATATCTGAATTGCAAGGGCAGGGGTGCCTGGGTGGCTCAGTTGGTTAAGTGTCCAACTCTTGATTTCAGCTCAGGTCATGATCTAGGGGTTGTGAGATTGAGCCCTATGTTGGGCTCCGTGCTGGCTGTGAAACCTGCTTGAGGTTTTCTCTCTCCCTCTGCCCCTCTCCCTCCTTGCACACACACACACACACACACACACACTCTCTCTCTCTCTCTCTCAAAAAATAAAAAAAAACACATAAAAAATAAGCTGCAAGGGCATGATGATCCCTCTTTTCTTGGGCTCTGACAACACTGTGGGCACATTCCTGGCACATCAGACATGCTTGGTGTATGTTGATGAATAAGGGGAAGAAAGGCTAGCCACAGAATAGAGGGAGATATGATTAGTTCTAAGTAAATTGGGGAAAATGAGAGTATCCATCCATCCATATGTCCATACACCCACCCATCTATACACCCACCTATCATCCAGTAATACGCAGACCCAGTCACCTGTCTATCCATCCATCCATTCTACACTCATTCATCCATACTCCCATCCATCATCCATCCATCCATTCATCCATCCATATATACACCTGTTCATCCATCCATCCACTCATCCATATGTTTAAGGCATAGAACAAGAAAAAGCCACTGCCTTTATGAAGCTTATGACAAGTGGGGCAGGGCTAACAGATATGAATCAAATAATTACATGGACAAGTGTAAAACGGCAACTGTGATAATATGGTACAGATGAAAGGTGTGCATGGTGCCAGGAGGGCCTGTAACAGGGCAATTTGACCGATTCAGGGAGGTCAAGAAAGGCTCCCCAAGAAAGTGACCATTGAACAGACAGCCAAAGGGTGAGGAGGAGTAACTAGAAGAATTGAGGGTGTGGTAGGGGTGAGAATGTTCCAGGCAGCTAGAGCAGAGCACATGGAAGGGCAAGATGAAGTTGGGGTTGTCAGCCTGACAATGAAGGCCTCCGGGGCATGTTAAGGATTTTGATTACTGTACTTAAAGGCTCTAAGCAAGCCTCAGGTAACATGAGCAGATCTGTATTTTTAAAACACTGTCTGGCTGTGGTTATAGAAAATGAAAGTGGGGGATGGGATGAGCAAGTGCAAAAGCAGGAAGCCTGTGAGAAGCCAACAGCCGTCCAGGAAATTCATGATGGAACCTCAGCCGGGGAAAGCAGTGGGGGGAGGGGGAGGGGAGTAGTGGGCAACTCAAAGGCCATTTAGGAGATGAAATGATCAGGCAGTAGGTTTGGTGGGAAGGATGAGGGTGAAGGAGTGGTCTCTAGGATGACACCTAGGCTTCTGGATAGAACTGTTGCCAGGCAACAGAGTGAAGGACTGGAGAGAGTGGGGCATAGGTTGGACACACTTTTCCTTGAAGTTATTATGCCCGTGTTTGCAAAATAAGGGGTGTGGGAGCATGGGCATGCATAGCTCCCTGGTTGTCTGCACGGGGGTGAGAAGGCTGGTTTAACGAGGTTGCACGTTACAAGCTAAAGAGCTGGACCTGGGAGTTAGGGCTTCTAGCCTTGGCTCTGCATCTAGCTAGCCGTGTGACCTTGAGGGGGCAGCTGCACCCCTCCGGGCCTCGGCTCTAACACCGATGGCCTTGCTAGTCTGGCATTTTAAGGGCACAAAGCAGCCTGAGTCTTATTTGTGTCCATTGGCACCATTTACAGCCCCCCCCCTTGGAAAGTTATTCCTTGTAGATCTGCTTTTTCAGAGCCTGAAGAGCATTAAGTCTAAAATGTGAGATCTGAAAGGAATCACAGAGCCCATTTGCCCAATCTTCAAATTTGACAGAGAGGGGCAGCACCTGTGTCTGACCTTGGTCTCAATCCTCCTTCACACCCTGCACCTGGAGGAAGAGGTGGGGCAGTTTGTGCCAAGCCACAAAGCTACAGGGCAGAAGAGCATCCTTTTGGGGGGTAAACCCTGTGTTCCTTTTCTTACTTGGGGGGTGGTTTTTTTTTTTTCTGCAGTCTACAGCCATTTCTTAGGACAGATGGGGCTAGGTAGATCCAGGGGGATGGGCTAAGGTCAAAGACGCAAGTGATACTGAGCGTATGGGGAAAGCATAACGAAGGGAACATCCGAAGCTGTGCTGTGCTAAGCTTGGGGTCCTTTCTGACTCTTTGAAGATGCTTCTTGTCATGCACCCCTATTGTGACTCCTGAATGTCCTCCCGGGGCTACGAGATGCTCTTTGCCAAAAAGGAAAGCAGAAAACCCAGCCTAACACCCCCGCCCCCCCGCCCCTGCAAATGAGGCATGGAGACAAAACGCAGTTGGAACCTTGGGGCTGAGGTTTCCATGGTGGCCCCACTCTGCTGCTCTTCCCATTGGCCAGGCGTCCTGCTCCAGCTTTAGCAACAGAGGCTCAGATACCCGTCTCCTCCCTGATTGGCCAGGCTGTGCTGCAGTGCCATGGCAACAGGGGCAGAGGGACCAGTCTCTGCAGAACTTGAGTCACCATCTACCTGGGGTGGAGCTGAGATCCAAAGGGGTGCAGGGGATGCAAAAGGAACAGATAGCCCCCACCTCAGCTCGCAGTCAGGTGGGGAACCCTCCTCCATGTGTTGCCCAGGGGTTTGGGAGGCTGGTAGGTTTCATCTCTTTATCTCATCTGTCTTGTATCTGACAGCTTCTTCCCTGCCTTTCTCTTGCCCCGAGGCTCCTGTCGCCTGCAGAAGAAAAAACCAAGCCTCTGGCAGTGCCAGAGGTTAACTCATTTGCCCAGAATCATGCACATTGCAATCTAGGATTTGAACTCGTATTATATTGCTTAATTTAAAAGCTTTGGAGGGTTTTTGCTAGAGAATCCAGGGTTTTTTTTTAAATAGACTTTTTTAGAGCAGTTTTGGGTTCACAGCAAAATTGAACAGAAGGTTACAGGGATTTCCCATAGTCATTTCAGTTTTAATAGATTTATTCATCAGACAGCTAATGCTTTCCAAAGCATTCTTGCATCTGAATCATTATCTGATCCTCCAACCACTCTGTGAGTTGGTAATTCAGGGACGAATGACCCATTTTATAGATGAGGACACCAGACATAGCTCAGAGAGGGCAAGTGATGTATTCCATGTCACACAGCTTATTAGTGCCAGAGCTGGGCCTCCAACCCTGGCCTCCTAAATCCTTACCAGGGCTCTACCTCCAAACCATTGCCTTATCCATACCAGGGGGCCTCCAGGAGGGTTGAAGGACTGCTCTGAGGGGTCCTCTCATAAGGCCTGAGAACAGTGCTAAGTAGAATCAGGCATTCCAATGTTTCCAACATGGACCAAGGGGTTCACACTGTAAACCTAGTCCCTGCCAGGCAACCCCTAAATGTGGCTCCAATCCCCAGGAAGGGTCCGTGTCTCATTCAAACCTTGCTCTCCACACACCGCTCCCCCCACCCCAACCACTGCCAGCACACGGATAGGTGAAGAAATACAAACTGAACTACAATCCATTTATCATTTCTGTTGCTTGAAGCTGTGCTGAGCATGTGCGATCTCATTGACTCCTCATCACAACCTTAGACGTTTGGTCTTCATTGTGCACCCTCTGTAAATGCAGAAGCTGGTGCTCAGGAAGGTTAGGTAGTGTGCCAAAGTCACAGAGCTACTCAGTACTGCAGCTGGAATTTCAGCGTGGGACCACCCGGCTTGAGAGCAGCCTGGCTTGGACAGTGGTGATGCGCGCGCTGCCCCCACAGAATGCAGCATGGTAACTTGACGGGGCATCTGAGAGCATCTTTTGCTCTTGGCTGTGCAGTTTTTCCTCAGTTGAGGCTGTGGCTTTACCTATTTTTTGGCACTGGAGAAAGCAGGCTCAGAGGATCTGCTTTGTGTTAGGGACTCGGAAACCCTTGGCCCCTGAGAAGTGACTCAGTGTCCTCGACACTGTCTCCCATTGCCTAGATTCTCAGCTTTGTGATCTTTCAGGAGAGTATGGCTGGGCTGCCAGTAATCGGCAACAGAGGGAGAAAGCCAGTGACCTCCTTGGTCTGAATCTGAGCCCCTGCTGAAAATGAACGTTTTGGCAATTTCCTTTCATTCCTGCTCAACTTGGGCTCCCTGAAGCTCTTGCCCCTGACACAAACCCAGACACCGGCCTGCCTTCCTGACCTCCTAAGGACATTGGTTTTGGAGGACTCAGCAAGGTGGGAGCTCACGCCTGCCACTCTGTCCCCCGAAGTGCCGCACCAGCAAGGGGCAGGCACACGATTTCACCACCACCACCACCAATTTGTGGCATCTTCCCTGTGTCAGACCCCACACGGGTGCTAGGGAGATGGCAGGTAACAAACCATTAGGACCCCTGGCCTCATGGAGCCTGCTGCCTGGTGGAGGAGATGGACAACAAGTCTGTGAGTGAATACATCGTGATTTCAGATGGTAACACATGCTCAGGAAGGATGAAACAGGATAACGGGATAGAGAGCGAGTGGTGGGGAGTGTGCTGTTTTGGCCAGGATGGTCGAGAAAGGACTGTCTCAGAGGAGGTGACATCTGAGCAGGTACCCGAATGAAGAGGAGGCAGTTGTAGGTTATTGATGTCCGTGTAACAAACCCAAACTGTGTAACAAACCCCCAAACTTAGTGGCTTATAACAACCATTTATTATTTCTCATGAGCCTGCGGTTGGCCTGGGTGGTTCCTCTGCCCGTTTCTCCTGCATGCAGCTGGAGGCACAGCTGGGCTGGAAGGTCCAAGAAGGCCTCACTCAGCCTTCTAGTAGTTGGTGCTGGTTGTTGGCTGGGGCCCCTCAGCCCCCTGTCACACAGCCTCTCATCCTTCAGTTGGCCTTACATGGTGATCTAGGGGCAGCATTCTAAGAGGGGGAAGGCAAAAGCTGCACGGCTTAGGCTCTGACCTCATAAAGGGTCACTTCTGCCACATTCTGTTGTCAAAGCAAGTCACAGGGCCAGCCTGGATTCAAGGGCTGGGGAGAGACACCACCTCTTGAAGGGGTGAGTGCCAAAATATTTATGGTCATATTTAATCTGCTACATCATCCAAGTAAAGATCTTTGGGAAGAGTACTTTGGGCAGAGGGAAGAGCAGATGCAAAGGCCCTGGGGTAGGATGGAGTCCAGAGACCTGAACCACAAACTAATGGTTCCTCTACTTCCTCCGTTTGCTGTTCTGTCAGATGAAACTAAAGATGCTTCCCTGTCATCCATAGGAGGCTTTGCTTCAGGGCAGGGTTAGGATTTCAGTTACTGACCTCTGAGAGGAGGAGGAGGAGAATCAGACACAGGAGCTTGGTTTGGTATTCTCCAAACTCACTGGCATTTGTTGAGCACCATCTGGCAGGAAAGTACTGTGCTGGGCACTGCAGGTCACAGGAGAGTCTGAGGGGTGCTACTCTTGCTGAGCTTATGGGCTGAAAAGGTTGCTCACTACGCTGGATGATGACTGAACTGGGAGGATTGGGCCCTGGGGAAGGCCTAGAGGAGGCAGGATTCCAACAGGGCCTTGGAGGGCATGTAGGATTTAGCTGAAGGAGGGAAACTCTTGATAGCAGAGGTGCAAGGGGGCTGTGGAATTTAGCAGTCCAATGTAATAAATGTTTGATGAGCCTCTACTCTGCATTGAGTGAACGAGATAGGCAGAGGACCTGCCCCACAGTGGGAACCCAGGGGAGGCACCATCCAGGCTTGGAGAGTCAGGAAGCCTTCCAGGAGAAAACAGCAATGCTGGAGAAGCCTGAGGATGGGTCGGGTCAAGCTCAGTGGGGCAGTGACAGGAGGAAGAGGTCCCGAGAAGGTCCCAGTGGAAAGGATAGCATTTACAAAGGCCAGAGGGGAGGGAGAGCTTGGGATTCTCAAGAAAAGGCAACAAGTTGTGTCCGGAGCAGGGAGTTCATGTGCAAGAGAGGGAAAGGATGAGCTTGGGGCTACAATTGGCCTCGTGGGCTGATGAGAGACTCTGACCTTTTTCCTGAAGGCTGTTTGTGTAGGATTGCCAGATTTAGCAAATAAAAATACAGGTTGTCCTGTTAACTTGGAATTTCAGATAAACAATGAAGAATTTTTTAAAAAAATATTTTATTTATTTATTTATTTATTTGAGAGAGAGTGAGAGAGGGAGAGCACAAGCGGGGGGTGGGGGGTTGAGGGAGAAGCAGGACCCTGGGATCATGACCTAAGCCGAAGGCAGACACTTAACCGACTGAGCCACCCAGGCGCCCCAAACAATGAAGAATTTTTTAGTGTAGTTATGTGCATGCAATATTTGGAACATTCCTATACTGAAAAATTGTTTGTTCTTTATCTGCAATTCAGTTTTAACTGGGCCTCCTGTATTTTCTCTGGCAACCCTAAGCGTGGGACCACAGAAGGGTTTTAAGCAGGGGATGCCATGGTCAGATTTACACTTTGGGAAGCTCCCAGGATTTGCAGGGAAACATACAGGAGGGAGACCAGGAAGGGGTGGAGGATGAGGGTCCTGCTTTGTCTAGCACCCATCAAGAAATGGGGGCATCTCCTCATCATCACTGGTGGGGAAGGCAAGCAGGCAACTGCAGGCCAGGTCAGACCCCAGCTCTGCTGTGTGAGCCTCTGCTCCCTCCCGGGCCCTCGGCATCCTCGTCTGTCTAATGAGGGGGCCAGTCGATCAGAAGAGATGGTCCACAAGGACCCTTCTCTTCTGGCCATTCTGGCCAGTGAATGGGTGAAGCACCTTCAGGTCTCCTCTCTCCAACCTCAGGCCCCGCACCTGGTTTGGGGGAAGCATTTACTGAGGTCCTAGTATGTACTGAACTGGGTCCTCTATCTAGATCACTTGTTTTATTGAACCCTCTCACAACAACCCCTCAAGGAAGGTATCATGCCCATTTCACAGATCGGAGAACAGAGGCTCAGTGGTGCAGTTGCTCCCCGGTCACATAGCTGCACAGTGCCAATGTGGAGTGGAGTCCAGGTCTGGCTGGCGCCAGGGTTCACCCTCCCACTGTCTCCAGGAAATCTCCCCGGGAGCCCCTAATCCCCCATATGTTTATCGCTTGGGCTCAGTCAGCAGTCTCCTTGTCCCCCTGCAGGCAAATGCTGCGCTGGCTCTTTCTGAGTTAAGCCAGGGACTAAAACGGGCCAGTGTAATGCTCCTCTGCTGGGGGCTTTCCGGTTTATGCACCCCTTTTCCATCTATGCCCTCCCCACGACCCATGGAGATGCGGCCCAGCCCCCTCCAGCTCCTCTAGCCTGCAGCTCTGCCGCAGTGGAGTCCACATTAAATATTAACGGTGACGTCAGTTGCTGGGCTGCTTGGTGAGGGCCGTGGCTGCCTTTCCAAGGTGAAACAGTGACCGGAATTCAGCCGGCTCAAATGGCATCCCAGGGGGCTGGCTGTCAGGACTCAGAGAAGATGCTGCTAATGTAAGGCATGGCAGGACTCCAAAAGTTTTCCTCCCATCTTCCTGGCTCCTCAGGGACTGGGTGGCATCCTGATGCTGACATGATGCATTCTGTAAGCCAAGCACAGTGCTAGGCTCTGGGGATACAGCTCTAAGTGTGACCTTGCCTCCTGGGGCTCCCTCCCCCACTGGCTGGCGGAGGAAGGGAGAAAAAGTCTCAATGCAGAGGGCCAGAGCAGGTGCCCGGCCCAGCCTGAGGCTGAGGGATCCTTCCAGAGAAGCCAGGGTTAACGCTGAAACCTGAAGAAGGAGCCCAAGTTAGGCGTGGAAAGAGGCGGGTAAGTGTGCCAGGCAGAGGGAACAGGCTCAGAGCTCAGATCCTGGTTCTAACTCTTCCTAGCCATTTATCTGCAAATTGAGTTCCCACCTCACAGGGTTCCTATGAAGACTAAATGTGGCCATGGCTGGTGATAGCACAGGGCTTGGGGCATCGTGAGAGCTCAGGGGTAGCTGTTAGGAAAACAGCCTTCATGTAATCCCTTTGCTCTGCCAGGAATCCTTACCCCCATTTAGTGAGTAGGGAAAGTGCTGCTCAGAGGGGAGACCTGACATGCCTGGGGTTATACTGTGGATTAGACCCTGGGCTGGACACATGACCCCAGAGGGGTCTGGGGTCTCATCCTCCATCCACAGAGCTATGGCAAAGGAATTATGTTTACTTCCATATTAAAGATGAGGAACCAGTCTGAGAGGGGCAAAGTGACAGGCATGAGGCCACAGAGCAAGTGGACGCTGGATTTGGAACCATCTGGGGCTGTCTCGGAGAGCTAGAAAGCCAACCTGAGCTGTCTCTAAGACCCTTATTGTGAGTCTGTGATCCTGTGAGTTCCTGGATGCCCCCAGGCCTTTAGGGCCCAGTGATTTCATGGGGAGGGCATTTCAGGCTGGGCTGATCCGCCAACTGTCCCAGGAGGCAGCATCCACTCTTTCCTTCAGCACAACCTCATTCCTCTGGCGGAAGCCCGGGGTGTCTAGCGTGAACAGCAAGCACTGTTGCAACAGGCCCATCTTACGGAGGAGGAAACCGAAGCTCAGAGAGGTGCAGCCCCTTGCCCAGGCTTCCCCAGCTACTGTGGAATTGCCAGGATTTGAGGAGGGTCTGAAAAACTGCCCCATTCAACCCAGGAGCCCTCCTCTGCCTTTCAGCCTCCTCTGACCTGCAATCTCGCCTTCCTCCCCTTTGCTCACTCCCTTAGCTTATCTTCCCCCCCCAGCTGTCAATTAGTCAGTTGGCTGTCAGCTGATTAAAAGTGCCCCGCCTCCTGAAAGACTTTGCCACTCACCAAGAGGACTCTAGTGGTGGAATTTCTGCAGTATGCACAAGGTGTGATCAGATTCAATTCAGCACTCACTCGTGGAGAGGTGCGCCCCGGGGGTGGGGGCTCAGATGAGGAATGATTCCCCAGTGTTTACATTCTGCAAGGGAAATGGCAACTTCCTTAGAAAGTGGGAAGCAGGTGGTGTAAGTGGCAAAGAGCGTGAACTTGACAGTCAGAAAGACCTGGGTGTGGGGCGCCTGGGTGGTCGTTAAGCGTCTGCCTTCGGCTCAGGTCATGATCCCAGGGTCCTGGGATCGAGCAGGTGGTGTAAGTGGCAAAGAGCGTGAACTTGACAGTCAGAAAGACCTGGGTGTGGGGCGCCTGGGTGGTCGTTAAGCATCTGCCTTCGGCTCAGGTCATGATCCCAGGGTCCTGGGATCGAGCCCCGCATCGGGTTCCCTGCTCCGTGGGAAGCCTGCTTCTCCCTCTGCCACTCCCCCTGCTTGTGTTCCCTCTCTCACTGTCTCTCTCTCTGTCAAATAAATAAATAAAATCTTTAAAAAAAAGAAAGAAGGAAAGAAAGAAAGAAAGACCTGGGTGCACATTCTGACTGCCCCCACTAGCTCCATGACCGTGGGTTAGTGAGCTTCAGTTTCCCCATCCGTTTGAGTGGGTATAAGAGGAATCCCCACCTCATCGTTGTTGTGAGGATTAAATGAGATCCTATGTGAAATTGCATAGCATCGTGCTCGGTGCTTAACAGCTGGCCAGCACACATCAGCTTTACCAAAATAACTCTATGCACGTGGTGGATGCCAGAGTCCCTGGGGGAGTGGGCAGAGGGGAGAGTTCTCCATCAGGAGATGGAGAACCTGGAAGGCTCCCTTGAGGAGGTGAGGTCTCTGCTGGCCATTAAAGGACTTCAAAGCAGAGGAAGAGGCAGCAGGATGGGAAAGGACATTCTAGTTGGTAGAAACTTGTGGATGGAGGCTGGGAACGTGGTGAACCTAGGATGCTCAGGGAGTAGGTGATGAGCTTGGAAAGGCGGCCCAGGGGCATGTGATGAAAGGCCAGGAGGGAGGAGCTTATATCTTTTAAGCGGGAAAGGGTCCTATCTATGACTCCAGTGGGTCTGCCGTGGGTCTGTGTCTCCTGTGTGTGCAGAGGCCAGGCCTCTGGGGTCAGCCTTCTCCTATGGCTTTGGTCCTCCCGGGTCCCTCTGTTGTTTCCTGAGTGGGGACCAGCCTGCCACTGTTGTCTGGAAGAAGACAGAAGGCTGTCGCAATCTGCTCACCTCCTACTAACATACTAGGTAGGAAAAGATGTTTTTTTTTAGCACAGTTGCCTGGCAGGAAACCTCTGTGGAAACTCAGCAATCCCCTCGCTTACTTCCCGGGGTGTGGTTTAAGCAGCAGTGGAGGACGGTTATGCTCACAGCTCAACAACCAAAAGGCTCTCAGGAGATCAGGGGCTGCAGTGGGAAGAATGAAGGTGGAGTGGGTCCGGATGCAGGCTCCTGACCCCTGCTGTCTGCGCTGCACTTGAGCGAGACACTTAACCTCCCTGGGCCTCAGTTTCCTCATCTGTAAAATCGGAACGACAATACTGACCTTACCTTAACTGAGTGGCGTGCACTGCCCCCTCCAGCGCCCGGCCTGCTATGGAGTAGGTCCCTGTTACCCTCCTCTCCACTCGTTTCGACTCGGGGTCCAAACACTGGACCTTTGAAGCAGCCCCGTTTCATCCTCTCGAGTTGCCATGCCGTTGTTTGCTGAACCTCCAACAGTGAAATACCCTAGACCTTCAGGGCTGGAAGAAAGAACGAACTCTACCATCCTGTCAGTGCGGACTCCCATTTCACAGACAAGAAGTCCAAGGCTCAGAGAGGGGAAGTCACAGCACCACACGTGCCACACAGCCCCTCCCACCTGGTTCCACCTCAGTGGGAATCACACAGAAGCTTGAGACAATTACCCAGATGGTTCCAGTCAAAGGATCTAGAAAATTCTGGTGAAGAAACACAAGCTCCTCGACCATCTGCAGAACTGAAGCAAAAAAAGCCTTTTTTTTTTTTTTTTTTTTGCCCTTATTCTCACTGTGGTTCCATGGGGGACAGCTTTGCCGTCCTTCTTCAGAGCTGAACTCCTCTGAACCAGCTTGCGGGGGGCGGGTGCTGAGAATGGGCTCTGAGCTCCACCGGCTCACAGACTGTGGCTACCAGGACATTTTCACACTTCGTAATACCAAAAACTGCCTTGGGGAGCCAACTGCTCCCAAAGTGGGCTTTGACAGAGTGGTGAAGGGCTCTGGATGGTCCTGAGGTCTGTGGGCTCAGGCTGGTCTCAGACACAGAGCGGCGGGCGGGAAGGGGTGGGGTGCAATTTGGTATCAGCAAAAGGACCCCGAGGCCACAGCAAGTGGCAGAAGGTGGGTGTGAGTGGGAGGCTGCAGGTGATCTTTCTAGGTCTCATTTTCCTCATCCATATAATGGGGATAACAACCTCCTTCCACGAGTTGTAAGAATTTGGTGAGATAATATAAGGGGGGAAAATGTCGACCCTTGGGCAGCTACCGCTGATGCTGTTGGTGGTGTTATCACTGGTTTAGGATCAGCAAGGTTACCTGGGCAGCAAGAGGCCTCATTTGGTGGGGAAAAACCCTACAATCCTATGTGGGTGACACTAATCTGTGGGCAGGTGGCCCCTCCTGCTCAAGATGGTAACCATGCCAACAGGGTGAAAGCCATCTCTCCAGAATAATACCAGGTCTCCTCTGTAGTATGTCCCTTGGTGTCCAGACTTCTCAGGGACCTCAGAGTGTCCCAGAGTACCCGAGGGAAAAAAAAAACAGGACGTGCCTTTTCTGGGTCACCTATTCACTCAGCTCTGGTGGCGGGTTCTGGCATTGCTTTGGAAATCCAGTCCTGCAGGAGGAAGA
Source organism: Phoca vitulina (assembly GCF_004348235.1). Taxonomy (NCBI): domain Eukaryota; kingdom Metazoa; phylum Chordata; class Mammalia; order Carnivora; family Phocidae; genus Phoca; species Phoca vitulina. The sequence continues at coordinate 5,762,792 of NW_022589785.1, forward strand.
GTTGTTACCCCTGGCTCAGGGTGGGACGCAGCAAGGAATTATTCGTTCTATGGTCGTGATGGCTGGTGCCTCCCATGTGTCGCCACCGTGCAGGTGAGGAATATACGTGCTCTTGCCTATCCCCAACCCAAAGAAATAGGTGTGGTTAGTCCTGTTTTAGGGACTTGCCCAAAGGTACTCAGCTGGTAACTAGCAGGGTAGAATTTGAAACTAAGTGCAGATCCTTGGGACGCCTGGGTGGCTCAGTTGTTAAGCATCTGCCTTCGGCTCAGGTCATGATCCCAGGGTCCTGGGATCGAGCCCCGCATCGGGCTCCCTGCTCCGCGGGAAGTCTGCTTCTCCCTCTCCCACTCCCCCTGCTTGTGTTCCCCTCTCGCTGTGTCTCTGTCAAATAAATAAATAAAATCTTTTAAAAAAAGAAACTAAGTGCAGATCCTTCTTCCCCATCACACCACTCACATGTCCTCAAGTAGCCAGGGGCAGGCAGATTGCTCTGTTCCCAGAGCAAGAGGCCCTGTACCGGACGAAGATGTGGCAGACGTGGCCTCTGCACTGAGGATTTGCTCTGAGCTCTGGGCAACATGGTGTGTTTGGCCTTCATGGTTAGTCCCCTTGACCTGGTTCAGGGGCTCTCTCTGGAGTTGTTCAAAGAGAACAACTTTATTGGTGGGACTTAGAGCCCTGGGAGTAAATGTCCCATCCAAGGCAGCTGTCCTGGGCTTTATTTGTAAGGCTTGAGTTGGCAGCCCTTTCCGAAGGGTGAAAATGGGTGCTGGTCAGAGTGTGTAACCTTCAGGTAGGGAGGCTTGTGTGTACTTTTTACAATCTGAATGACCCTGGAAGGGAGTCACACCTTCTCAGCTAACACCAAAAGGCAGTGTTGGGCCATCAGGTTTGGGAGTCTGACAGACCTGAGTTCAAATCCTGACTCTGCTGATTACCAGCTGTGACTATTCAAATCATGGAACATTTAAATTTATTTTTTATTACGTTCAGTTAGCCAACATATAGTATCTCATTAGTTTTTGATGTAGTGTTCAACGATTCATTAGTTGCATGTAACACCCAAAATCATGGAACATTTTTGAGCCAGTTTCCCCATTTATAAGATGGGAATGGAAATTGTACCTACCTTACAGGGGGGAATCTTGAGGGAAAAAAATATACCAATTTCTGCAAAGCTCCTTGCCCAGAGCTGGGAATGGGGCATATGTTCCCTCAAGAGTGGGTGTGGATGGAGTCGCCCAGGACAGAACAGAGTGAGGAAAGCGGAGGGCCTGGGGCAGAACCCCAGTATTTCAGGGTAGGCTGAGAAGACAAGCCCACGCAGGAGACCAGAGAAGGAGAGCAGTGGGGCAGCAGAGGGAAGCCAGGAGGGTGCAGCGTCATGGAGACTTAGAGGACAGCCTGTCTAGGCAGGGAGAGCACTTGTGCCCAGGGTGGTCAAGGGGGCTAGGAAGGTGAGAACTGTGAAATGACCTTGGACTGGCAACAGGTGGCTACTTGCTGGTGGCCACAGTGAGAGCCGTCTAGGTGAAGGACTAGGGGCAGACAGACCCAGAGTACACTGGACTGAGAGGTGGGTGGGGGGTAAGGAAGTGGAGACAGTGAACTTTGGTGAGAAGGCAAGAAAAGCTTCATGGGAGAACCAAAGTGTCCCCCATTGACATTTATTAGAATTAGAATGCCCTATTCTACCTAATTTTCACTGTTTTGAAATCAGTCTGAGTCCAGCATGATCAGAAAAGCTGGAAGGCCTCTAATCTCTCTAAAAGCTGGAAGGAAACATAGAAATCTCCCAGCGCTGGCTCTCCTCCCACCTGTCACTGGAACGCCATTTTCATGGGGGGGGGGGACAATTAATTATCATCTATCATGCTCTTTAAAGATATCCACCAGGGGAAAGATCAGCCTAGTTTGTTAACCTCAATTCCATTTGTAGTTAGCAAAGGTGACTCTTCAAAGCATGGTGAAAACTTGCGGTGGGGGCCTCTGCTCAGACTCACACTGAAATCCTGTTTCATGGGTACTGAGGTCCTCATTTTGGTGTCACAGCAGGGAGAAGAAGGCCCAGAGACAGGAGACCTAGTATGGAGACCCCAGCTCTGCTCACTCACTGTGCAAACTGGGGCTAGCCTCTCTTCCTCAGACCTCAGTTTCTCCTTATATGGGATAAAGGGTCAGATGACAGTGACTCTAAATGTCCTACCAGCTTGGACATTTCAGGATTTCTATTCTACAGTGCATTTAATAGTCCTTTGAGTCCAATTGCTAGATGGTAAAACTAAGGTCCAGTCCCTCACTTCTCCCTTCAAATACATCTTACTCTCCAGACCAAGATTCTTGGCTTGAAATGGGACTTCTACACCTCTTCTGGTTCCCAATTACCTAAGGATAATAACTCAAATCTTCAGGTTGGCATTTAAAACACTCCATTATCTTGTTTTGCCCAACCTCATTTCCCACTGCCAGGCCTTTCTTCTCATTGTCTCTCAGATTTTGTTTCTGTCCTCACTGCTAAGCCTTTGTCTGTGCTGGACCCCACTCCCTAATACCTTTTCCCTGAATTTCATCTCCCTTAAAGTCCGGCTTACCTGCACTTGTGTATTTAGATCTAGCTTATGACAAGAGGATGTATCTTACTTATTCTATAGCTACTCTTTCCCCCAGTGCTGAGCATGCGATAAAATTCTCAGAGAGCCTAAGGTCCCTTCTCCTCTGCTGCCCTTGGCGTGTTGTACTTAAGTGGGGCTATGTTTTAGTCATTGGGATTTTCCTAGTTTGTCCAAGGCCCAGCCCAGGGCCTAGCATGAGGGACCCTCAACATAGAATGCAACAACAGGGCTGGGCTTAGTGACCAGTCAGCCCATCCACCCCCTTCTTTGCCACAGAAGGAAGTTCAGCCTGGGTTTGAACTCAGATCCTGGCTCCACCAATTACCAGCTGTGTAACGCTGAGTAAGTCACTAATCTGGCTTTGAAAAATGGGGAGACCAGGTGTGCCCACCTGCGTGGTGGGCTGTGAGGACTAAATATGTTTATACCTATACAGGCCTGGCACTGGGCTGGCTCCTAGTAGATACGTCATGTTACTCATGCCATCCAGGCCATCCTGTCCTCCTCTCATGGAAGGCACAGTATGCCCAAAGTCAACTGTCAAGGTGGGAGCACAGCTCTGCAGCCGGGTGGGTGTGAAATGTGTCTTTGGGAGTGGCAGGTGGGGCGTCTGGACAAAGTCCAGACCCGATCCTGCCCTGGCCAGTACGGATCCAAGCAGAGGGTGCGTCCCCAAGGAGCCCATGGGCCAGCCTGGAGTCAAGGCTGGCGAGACGGCGGGGGCGGTCCCGGCCCGCCTCCCGGGGCACACGGCCTCCTGGCTTTTCCAAACAGTAGGGTTATTTGATTTTTGGGTCCTTCTGCAGCCACACCTCCAACCTGGCCTCAGAGATGCGCTTCAAGGAGGAGCTGTGACACTGAGCTACCTACGCAACCGCCATCACCGCGCCCCCTCCTCGGGCTCCGCAGTCCCCACCCCACTCTTCCTTCTCCCACCTCCACCTATGCGGCGGTAAAATGCAGCACTCACAGGGCGCCTGCGCAGTTCTCGGGCGGGGCGGCGGCGGCGACGGCGGCGGCGGCGGCAGCTATTTATAGTAGGTGACGTCACCTTGAAATAGACCGTTAGGGCCGGCCCGCCCTTCCCCCCTCCCACTCCCGCCGCTCCCCGCCGCCAGGCCCGGCTGCTCCCACTGCGCAGGCGTCCTCCATCCTCCCATCCCCCCGCGCGGCCGCCTCTCCTCCCTCGGCGGCGTCGGCGGCGCGAGCCACAGCGTGCGGGGCGAGCCAGCGAGAGGGCGCGAGCGGCGGCGCTGCCTGCACCCTGCAGCCTTGGGCCGGCCGGCGAGCCAGTGCGCGTGCGCGGCGGCGGCCTCCGCGGCGACCAGGGAGCGGACGCACGAGCTAGCGGGCGAGCGGTGCGGGCGCGAGGCGAGGCCGAGCCACGAGCGACATGGGGGACCGAGAGCAGCTGCTGCAGCGGGCGCGGCTGGCCGAGCAGGCGGAGCGCTACGACGACATGGCCTCCGCCATGAAGGCGGTGAGCGCGCCGGGAGGCCGGGTTGGCCGGCATGGGGGCCCGGCGTAGGGGAGGGATGGGCGGCCGGGCGGCATCTCCCTCCCGGCCCGGGGCGACCCCGCGACCTCGCTGGGCGCGGCCGCCCGCCGGCAGCCCGCGCTTCCCGCGCCCGCCCCGCCATTTCCTGCGGCCGGGCCGGGGTGGGGTCTCGGGGGAGGAATGCAGCCCCACGAGGATGGGTGGGCGACAGTGGCCCCTTTCAGGCGGGCGGGGGTCGCCGCACACCAGCTCGGAGCCCTGGGTGGGGGGGGAGGGGGTGCCCGAGGAAACGTGAGAGAGCCACATTCCTCGTTCTAGACCGTTCTGCCCAACGTGGGGGCTCGCCTCCCTCTCGCCTTCCTCCATACCCCAACTCGTAATAAAGAATCACCTAGTGAGTGGCGCTCTGTCTCTCCTGGTTTTCTCTGCCACCACCTGAAGTCTGTGTGATCCCGATCTGTTACGCTCTACTCGCCGGAATCGTTCTCGTTCCATCTTCCCACGCCCGGGGCTGGCTTTGTGTGCGAAGACCCCCCACCCTGCAGTCTAGACGTGGACGCGAGCTGGAGGGCGGTGGGTGTGGGGCCCCACTCCCAGGTCTGATGCAGCGAGCATCTGCCTGGAGATTAAAATGAGACGTGACTTCTTGGCAAGACAGGGCTGTGTGCCTTTGCATTCCCGAGATCTTCGTAGATTGATTCTGCAACTTGATTTCCGGTGAAGGACTCGTGCCCGGCCACACCCTAGCGCATACCGTGGATTAGACACCACCTGCATGTATGAGACTAAGAGTTCCGGTTATCCTCTTACTGTCCCTGTCTCTTAACTTTATTTTAACTTTTCTCTAAATGAACATTACTTCTCTGCGTCAAGGTCACACGGTGGTAGAGGTACAACTGACGGCCACCAGCCTGCTACGTTCAACCAGTGTACATCCTCCGGGAGATCTGGGAGGATCCGCCGGGGCCCCACCTTAGACCTAAAGATTCTGCAGCTCTAGGGTTGGGACTCAGAAATCTGCGCCCTAACCATAGCTCATGGCAATTTTGAGCGGGCTGAAGCCTGACAGTTACTGGCCCGAATTATGGCTCATTTGACCTTTTGCTGGCTTTGTGAGATTTCTTATAAATCCACAAATCGAGAGGCTCCCTAAAATTTCAGAATCATTTGAAGAGCTGCGTTGAAGGCTTTTGATATTAGTATCATATGAAATACGTTGCTGAGGTCAATATTGAGGATTTATCCAGCTAAGACAGACACTTGAAGAGATAGCTTTCCTGTGGTGTCCTTGTTTTAAAACATTGCACTAGGTGTGTTTGGAAACCAGCACTACCACTCATTTGTTGATAAAGGTGATCCTGATTTGAGCCCTGGCATGCTGTCACCGGTTAGTCTAAACCAGGGACAAGCTAGGTTTGGGATCTGAAGCCTTTGTAATTCAGGGGGTCCTCTTCAAGGACACAAATGTAAAATATTAATTTTGCAAATTTTACAGAATCTACTGTGAATACATTGCCTCTGAAGGGGTTCTGAGCTTAATTTTCTTTGGGATAAGAGCCACTTCTGTTCACACAGCAAGTCACACTTGAGTGAACGTCTTCTCCCCAATAATGGAGTGGTACTGGGATTGTGCAGGCTGAGGCCTCTAGACATTTTAGTGAGGCCTTCGTTCACCCTGTGAGTGGGGCTTGAATAAAGGTGAATTGAGGTTAAGGGAAGATGGCTAGAAAGGACATTCTGGAGCTCTGGGAAACCTGAGGCAACTTGAAATGGGAAGTAAGGAAAGGATTGAGAGATGTAACCAGAATGAAATACAGTTTGGGGAGAGAACAAAATTGGCTTTCTGGTCTTCATAAGCAGGCTTGAATAATGCTATCCTGTAGCTAGAAACTTGTGTTCACAGATTTTTTTCTGAGGCTTAAAGGTAGCATTTTGCAAAGTAATGGACCCTCCCGTGTGTTGAGAATCTGTAATATCTTGTCTGAAATGATTGATGGGTTGGATAAGCCATTCAGCATTGAAAAATCAATCCAAGCTCCAATTATGTCATCTGAGAATTGTGATAAACCATTCCTTCAATGTAACTCCTTTTAAAAAGTCAGAACTTTTTTTGTCATCTAAATTAATAGAATATATTCATTGGAAAGGACTTGGCAGGGTTCAGTGGGAGACAGTTTCTTATGGTTTACCTATTAAGTTGATATTTGTACATTAAATTCTTAATGTTATTGGGAAGACTCAGCCCCCATTTTATTAATACCGTAGGCTTAAAGTCGAGCTTTTGGAAAAAAGGAATTCTGGTAACCTTTTTATGTGGGTTTTCTTCAGGGTGGTGGACAGGTAAGTAGACTGCTCTAGGGTGGACAGGGAAGCAACCTGAGTGAGATGTTCTGATGTCACCACACTGTAACCTTGAACTTTAACATCTCTTGGCTTCGAGTCTTTTGAAGTGTAAAACTAGTAATGTTGGTGTTGCTATCAAGTCATTTTTCAGTCTTATTCTTCTAACTTGTTTTCTGTTTTCTTTATAATTTAAATGGTCACCTAATAATGCCTGCCTGTAATCATTGATGTTCCTTATGCTACCAGTGTCACCTGGAGGATGGTGTCGGTAAGCTTTAAGAAAAATCATGCATATTGGAAACAGTAGTGTTGCCTCAAATCATTTGAGAACTGCAGTTCCCTGCCTCACCCCATAATGTGAGGAGGCAAGAAATGCTTTTGAAGTGAACTAAAGGAGTGTCTTCAAGATCTCCTCATCTCATACCTAGCAGCTTGCAAAGAGTGAAACAGTGGGAAGAAGCATTGTGAAAGATTAAGAACCCAGGTCCTCGCTCTGCTGGGCTTGAAATGACCTTACCCAAACATAACCTCTGAAAAATGGATATCATACCATCTTATAAGAAAGTGAAATAGGGGCGCCTGCGTGGCTCAGATGGTTAAGCGTCTGCCTTTGGCTCAGGTCATGATCCCAGGGTCCTGGGATCGAGCCCCACATCGGGCTCCCTGCTCAGCGGGGAGCCTGCTTCTCCCTCTCCCTCTGCCTCTCCCCTTGCTCATGCTCTCTCTCTCTGTATCTCTGTGTCTCAAATGAATAAATAAAATCTCTGTGTCTCAAATGATTAAATAAAAAAATGAATAAATAAAAAAATGAAATAAACCTATAAAGGGGGATAAAAACGTCAGTGCATTAGACTTAAGTGATTTAAGGAAAGAAGGTAAATAACCAGATTTCTGGTGAATACTCATGGGTGGACATCATTCATGTCTCTTACTGCCTTAAGTCATCTTTTTATATTAAAACATAGATTGTAATTGTGAATTTATAAAACATTAAAATTATTTGGGATAGCATGGTGTGTTTTAACATTGATACAGTTGATTACAAAGTTGACAAAGGACAGAAATACATCTGAAGGACTTGAAGAATATCTATAGAAATCTTGAGTGCAGGAAATAAGGCTGCAGCTTAAACAGTTTGAGAGGAAGAGGCACTTGGCCTAACCAGTGGCAAAAGGCTCTTATTCCAACAGCTGTGAGATTATGGGAAGTGGGGGAATGAGCAGGTGGTGTATAAAAGTGGAGAGCTCGACTGAGTTTCTCAGGGTGAGACCTAACCCGTGTTGCAGATATTAAAACTAAGGATGATTTTGAGGTGTACCAAAATTGTGGTTAGTGTGAAATCTCAAAGCCACATCAGTACTGTAGTTTGAAATATGTATAAACTAGAGAGTACTATTTCCCACTAAGTGGTCATTTGTAACGTAAGTATTGCTTTGCCATGTATTGGCTGAGGAAGGAAAGAAGGTTCTGGATTCTTGCAGTAGCCTGAATTAAAAGGACTTCAGTTGGTGAACAGTTCACAGAGCTTTGAATTTCATATTAGTGGTAGAACGCAGTGTCACACTTCCAGAAATGGTTTGGAAGGAGATACCCCAAATGTGTTTCCTGTGTTATAATTTATCAAGTTTATGGAACTTACATTTTACTTACTAGGCATTCAGTAAATGGTAGTTGTTACTCCCATGTATACATTCTCATTTAATTTTCATAACAACTTTGGATGGACTGACTATGGATAATTGTTAACTTCGTTTTACAAATGAGATTTAAAGAGGTTAGTTTTCTCGAGGTCAGGTTGTAAAGCCAAGACCTGAACTCTTGAATTTAGAACTCTCACTTTATAACCACTGTATAATGCCCATGAGGCTAAAGCATAATATACATAAATTTTTTAAAGTTTTATTTATTAGAAAGAGCGTGTGAGAGAGGACGAGTGGGGTGGGGTGGGGAGAGGGAGAAGCGGGCTCCCTGCCAAGCAGGGAGCCCATTGAGGGGCTCCATCCCAGGACCCCAGGATCACGAAGGGGATAATATTTCTAGTATACATTCTGGCATTAGTCATTGTTGGTGACCAACTTGCGGGCCCTTTACACAAGTGGGCTTAGTGAACAAGTAATTTCATCTATCAGATGTAAGTCATTTTTGCCAAGTTTGATTAAAAACAGAATCTACCATGTATGGTTCTTAGCTATAGCAGGGGAGTGTAGAAGGCAGACTCACACATTTGGATTTGCTTGTTCTCCTGAAGACCAGGAGTTTCTTTTAGCTTAAGAAGTAAAGTATTAATTGAATTTGAATTCCTGCTATGAATTAAGAAGTGCAGAACTATGTTAAATTATATTCGTGGTATTTTAAGAAATTGTTTCATATCCTTGGCACCAGTTGTTTTTCCACATTTTTTTTTTTTTTTAGTCTATTTTATAAGCCGATAGGCCCTGACATTTCATTGTCTGGGTTATTGGTAAAATTCCTTCCAGCGTCCAAGTTGAGGACACCCGTCTGCTGCCCCACCGTTCGGATGCTCTTCCCACTCCTCGCTGCAGCGGCTTTCCCGTTGTGGTGGTGGGTGGTGGCACTTCCCTGCCATCGGAACCTGGCACAGCTTCTGAGGCTTTCCGTGTTGGTGCCTCCAGGGACAGTAGCGTGCAGTGATGCCATTCAGATGGGTTGTATTTAATCCCTGCCAATCCCTACAGAAATGTTCAGTTATGTCAAGAGTAAGAAAAGGCAGTCTCTCCATGATAACAAAGGTGGCTGTTCTGACTAATGTTAAGCTTTGAGTGGATATTAACTACCTGAACTCATCGGCTCTAAGCTTGAAGTTTAGCTTCTCTTTGGCTTTCTAGAACTGCAGCCTTGCCCTAGTGAGGACAGGGAGTGGTCTGGGCAAGTGGTGACAGATGGGTACTTTGCCATCTTGGGACTAGGCAGAATCTTCACTCGGAGGGTAGTAAATTGGGGAAGAGTCAGCCAAAAAAGCTTTCATACCCTGACTCACTATTTTTTTTCCTTTTTCTTTTTCTTTCTTTCTTCTTAAAAGATTTTATTTATTTGACAGAGACACAGCGAGAGAGGGGGAACACAAGCAGGGGGAGTGGTAGAGGGAGAAGCAGGCCTCCGCTGAGCAGGCAGCCGGACGTGGGGCTCGATCCCAGGACCCCGGGATCATGACCTGAGCCAAAGGCAGATGCCCAACGGCTGAGCCACCCAGGCGCCCCTCTTCTTTTTTTAATACATACAGGACTCTGCCCAAGAAGTTTAAAGATTTTATGATGTGGTTATGTTTACCTAATTGTTCACGAGAATCGTTTTCTCCTGTTGTAAACTCTTATATATCAAAGGCAAGCTTGTTGGTAGCAAGTGGGTGTGGGTAACTATAAAAGATGGGATAGTAGTGGGTGCGTGTAGCTCTGAAGAATGGGAGTGCCCTTTCGGAGAAGTAACATTTACCCTGACTTTGGCAATGTGGCCTGGCTGTCCAGGGGTGGCATTTTTTGTTTGCTCAGTATTACTTTTGAGGTTGGATGTTTCCCAGATTAAGACTTTAAGTTTTCCCAAATAGTCCTTGTGCTATTTTTGGCAGTGGATCTATTTTTACTCACACATAGTTTATTGCCTGGTGAGTTAGTGGGAGGAGGCCCTTAGGGATTTTTGAGTAAGCGAATGGTGTCATAGGAAGATAAATGAGTTAGTAGCCTATCAGATTATTTGTAACTTTGAGTACTGTGTAGTCCCAGAGCAGAGGAAATGGGGTGAGGTGAGTGCCCCCGGGCTGGGAGTTGGCACAGCCAAGGCGGCGGTATGCTAAGGCCATCAGTCAGGACATTAGTCAGGTGGCTGGCCTGGTGTCCAATCCTTAAGGGAGGTGGAGAGATGGGCCTTTAGAAATGGGAATGGTCCACCAACTTGAGGTTTCCAAAGTGTGTGAGTTGGATTAAGTGGGGTGGGAAGTGGGCAGGCGAACAGGAAGGCAGCAGGCAGAGAGGCTGTGAACGGAGGTGAGGAGTCCCTTAGAGGTGGTGCTGCCCCATGAGGAAGTCGTGTTTGGAATGGCTGCCCTGAGGGTAGCCGATGGGGGGCAGAAATGAGGCTGTGTTGAAACTGGCTGGAGTAGAGAGCAGGTTGAGAACCATTGGGCAGGTCTCTTTATCTGGAAAATTTTGTGTCTTGTCTTTGCTTCACGTTCCCAGTTAGAAACCATTTGGAAACTTCTAATTGTAAAGCTGCACTAAATCATCTCTCCAGACTATGCGTGCAGATGACCATCCAGCTGCTTTAGTACCGAGGGGTTAGGACTACTAGTTAGGTTTTCCTTTCTCTTGGGCTACATTGCCTCCCAGTGTCTGCTTCTCTTGGTGTGTGACCCGACTTTCCTTAGCTCTCCTGCCTCCAGTAGTCTGGAATTTGAAATATTGGGAACTGGTACTAAAAATCAAGACTGGCTGTGGATCTTGTTTGTTTTAATAGGCCATCTGATTTCACTTTGGTCTATACTTTTCCAATCTGGGGAAAGCTCAGTTTCCTTTAGTTATCCAATCAAGTAATAAAATGATCTTCCTTCCATAAGTTTCCCTTTCCTGAGTTGTAACCCAGGAGGATTAAAAATACTATATTTAAACGTATCTAGTTATTTCCTAGTTAGGCCCTGGCTGGGGTTCTAAGAACAATGCTTGCTTAGCTGTTAGTCACACTCAGCTGATGCTGATAGTGATTCATTCAGACTGGCAGGAAACCAGATGATTGTTACATAAACACTAATACTCCTAGTAAATGATTTTTCATGTGAAGGTGTCATTATAAATATTGCCCAGGAGCCTTTTTGGGCAATTTATTGCTGATGGAGAAGGGCCGCATGAATTCCTGAAACCTACAGAAACAACCAAATTTCATTTACACCAATACCAACCTCGTGCCTTTCCACACCTTTTATTGTTGCTCAGGAAAAACAGAATCCTAGAATATTAGAGCTGAAGAGGTCCTTGGAAATCGTTTAGGCCAGTGCCCCTTATTTTACTTTTGATCCCCAGACAAGGTCACATAGCTAGCTCAGGCTAAGCTCCAGATTTCTTAGGGTTTTTTGTGGGGTTTTTTTAGTGATGATAATATCTATTGTACAAACACCCTGGGTGATAAAGGTGTTCTGTATTTCACATATGCACTCAATTTTAAAGATACACTCTGGGGAGTTACCTTGGTGTGTCTTTGTGAACCTAACAAGCAGCTTTATTAGCCACAGGGTGAAATCTTAGTGACTCCTTATAGATATCATTTGCATTTTAATGTCAAGTGCCCTTAGATTGACTTATTGCAGGAGCTAAGGAGCTCTGGAATTCTGTGCTTGCCTCATGTTTTACTGAATATTGCCCTGGAAAAGTGAGTCATTTGAGAGGATTCAACAATCAGATTTGTCGGAGGATTCAAGATGGAATTTTAATTTATAAGGGTTTCTTCCTAAAAAGACCATATTAACAAATATAAAGTCTCTTTATATTTCCAATAAACAAATGTGAGCATGTGTTTGAAGGAACTCACTGGAGAAGAAAACCATTGGGGTTACAGGTCTTCACCTGGATTTGAAGGGAGCATGGATTTGGAGTTAGTAGAGAGATTGCCTGGGACTGGGGCAGAGCACTGAGAAAAGTGTGGAGACCACTCAACCTCTGTGTGAGGAGGAATGAGGAACCTGGTTTGCAGGCAGCCCTCCTAGGGGATAGGCAGAGGAAGCCTGTAGCCAAAGACCATACTGAAGAAAAAAGTGGGGTTGGTTTGATTGAGTAGGCAGAGGTGGAGGGACAATCCCAGGCTAGGGATTTGTAGCAAAAGAGTAGGGGTGCTGGGGACAGGGAAATGGGGGAATTGTTGGTATTTTTATTGGGGAGGGGGTTGCTAGTAGACAATGAAGAACTTAGCACAAGTTTTCTAATTTTACACATAATGATTATATTTGTTGCTTATGTTCTTGAGTTAATTTTTTTGATCTTTAGAATTTCTGATTCTTCACTGCTCGGTCTTTTCAATCCATGTTAAAGCATGTCTGTTTTAATATGCTGTTAATAACTTTATCCCTTGAACCTGGCCTTTACAAAACCCTTTCCCCTCAATTGCAGGAGTTTCTGTCCTTATAGTTTAAGTAATATTTTTCTTTGTTGAGTGTTGTATGGTTTCCTAAATGTTTTTCTTTTTCTTTTTTTCTGGAAATTAAAGACATTTACCAGTAAGTCATATAATTAAGGATTCCCCCTACTTTATAGAGGCCAATTTAGAAAATTAGTGGCTTTGCTGGGGCCCAGACCCAGGTTTTTCTGATTCCAAGTCTGTATTAGTTTCCTTGGGCTGCCAAACAAAGTACCACAAGCGGGGTAGCTTAAAAGAGCAAATTATATTATTGCAGTTGGGAAGGTTAGAAGTCCAAGATCAAGGTGTCAGCAGGGCCATGCTCCTTCTAAAGGCTCTAGGGAAAAATCCTTCCTTGCCTCACTTTTTAGCTTCTGGTGGCTCTTGGTAATCCTTGGCGTTCCTTGGCTGGTAGACCCATCACTCCAATTCTGCCTCTGTCATCACATGGAATTCTCTCTGTGTTTGTGTGTCTCCAAATCTCCCACTCCTTATAAGCGCACCAGTTACTTGATTTAGGATCCACCCTAATACAGGATGACCTCATCTTGACTTGATTATATCTGTAGAGGTCTTATTTCCCAGTAAGTCACATTCATAGGTCCTGAGGTTAGGACTTCAGTGTAACTTTGGGGGACACAATTCAACAACACAACAAAGTCCAGCGCCCTTTTTACTAAGTACATAGCTGGCTCACGTGGAGTTGGCATCATGAACTACCTAAAGAAAGTTACAGCTTATGAAATTTAACATTTCTCCTAAAAGTAATTGGTGCTTCCATCCTTGATGGCCAGTCAGGGTTTCCTGACTGGTAGGTCAAAGTAGCGCTTACTGCTGAGTAACTGCTTCCTTTTAGCAGAGGCTGGGGGCAGGTTCCTGTCACTAATGTATCCATTTGGATTGGGGGAGGTCTGAGTGTACCAGTAGGATTCTCTTGTGTAACCACTCAGGGCAAAACTCTGGCCACTTGACCTGTGTTTGATCTCATCTGTGAAGCTTTTATCTGTTAATATGTATTTGAGGGAGGTGTGATTAGTTCTTTCTAGAATATAAAGTTGGAAGTAGAATCTGGAATGTACTTCCAGTCTATAATCTTAAAACATTTGGCAAAGGACTTGTATGATCTTACTGTTGACGATACCTTCTGCAGAATGGCTGAGCCTCCGGGCTTTTTCATCCACTGCTGTGTACCTCCACAGTCTTCCCATGGTTATCTATCCCCATACCTCTACCAAGATGAAGGCAACATCTTAAAAGGCCCGAATTACGAATTTCTCAAATCCCTTATCACTGAATATTTTGTTTCAAGTATTTATTTCTTTTTAGACTACAGTCTTCCTTCAGACAGGATCCATTGATTGATCCATCTGATTGATTTTTCTCCAGCTTGTCCACGCTGGCTTGAGAAGGGTTGTTGATTAGGTTCAAAGGAAGATTTCTTTCTAAGATTTTTGGATTTGGATCTCAGTGTTTATCTTTTGGGGATTTTGCAGGTGACAGAGCTCAATGAACCTCTTTCCAATGAAGATCGAAACCTCCTCTCTGTGGCCTACAAGAATGTGGTTGGTGCCAGGCGATCTTCCTGGAGGGTCATCAGCAGCATTGAGCAGAAAACCATGGCTGATGGAAATGAAAAGAAATTGGAGAAAGTTAAAGCTTACCGGGAGAAGATTGAGAAGGAGCTGGAAACAGTGTGCAATGATGTCCTGGCTCTGCTTGACAAGTTCCTCATCAAGAACTGCAATGATTTCCAGTATGAGAGCAAGGTATTTTACCTGAAAATGAAAGGCGATTACTACCGCTACTTGGCAGAGGTAGCTTCCGGGGAGAAGAAAAACAGTGTGGTCGAAGCTTCTGAGGCTGCCTACAAGGAAGCCTTTGAAATCAGCAAAGAGCACATGCAGCCAACGCACCCCATCCGGCTGGGTCTGGCCCTCAACTTCTCCGTGTTCTACTATGAGATCCAGAATGCACCCGAGCAGGCCTGCCTCTTAGCCAAACAAGCCTTTGATGATGCCATAGCTGAGCTGGACACACTAAACGAGGATTCCTATAAGGACTCCACGCTCATCATGCAGTTGCTGCGAGACAACCTCACCCTCTGGACCAGCGACCAGCAGGATGAAGAAGCAGGAGAAGGCAACTGAAGAGTCTTCGGGTCCTGGGCCCTTCCTTCACCCACCACCCCCCATCATCACTTGATTCTTCCTTGCCACAATCACTAAATATCTAGTGCTAAACCTATCTGTATTGGCAGCACAGCTACTCAGATCTGCTCTCCTGCCCCTTGGGAAGCAGTTGCAGATAAATCTTCATGGGCATTGCTGGATTGATGGTTGCTTTAAGCCCTTAGGGGCTCCCTTTTCGAATTGTGCAGACGAGTGCATTCTGAATGAGGCATTCTATGCCTATTGATCTATGTGAAATCCAAGCAAAAGCAATGGGGAAGTTTAGAAAGGAGAATTAGCCAACACAGGCTACGATTGATATTTAAATGATCCATTTAAAACAAGCTGATAGTGTTTTGTTAAGCAGTACATCTTGTGCATGCAAAAAAATGAATTCACCCCTCCCACCTCTTTCTTCAGCTAATGGAAAACTGTTAAGGGAAGCTGATTACAAAGAGACCACTCCTCCTTTCCATCAGCTTTATAATAAACTGTTTAATGTGAGGTTTCAGTAGCGCCTTGTTTTGCCTCTTTAAATTATGATGTGCACAAACCTTCTTTTTCAATGCAATGCATCTAAAAGTTTTGATACCTGTAACTTTTTTTTTTTTTTGGTTGCGATTGTTTAAGAATCATGGATTTAGTTTTTGTAAACTCTTTGGCTATTGTCCTTGTGCATCCTGACAGCACCATGTGTGTCAGCCCACGTCAATCAAGATGGGTGATTATGAAATGCCAGACTTCTAAATTAAATGTTTTGGAATTCAATGGGTAAATAAATGCTGCTTTGGGGATATTCTGCCTATGTGTGTGGTTTTCATCCCCCCTCTTCCCCCAAGGAACTCTCTTAACAGGTTACCATTTTTAATCCTGCTTTTAGTGTCTCAAACACTGAAGCATTTTTGGCATAGTAAGTTTTCTTGCTCTCTGATTCCATTACACATTTTGCAGTATACACATTAGACTCCTGAATTTTCAGTTGTTTTCTGTGAACCCAGTCCACATAGCCTCTCTGATCCACTCTTCCTGATAACTGGTGCTGGTATGGGAGTTGAGCAAACAAAAATGCTCGGTCTTCCTCAGTATAGCACCTGACCAGTGAAAGGTCAAGCCTCTGTTTAACTTGGGAGGGTGTAGCTTGACCCACCCTACCGGAATGTCGGTTGATATTTAACACTCAAGGTAGATACTGAGCTTATACATGTCCTCATTTTCTTCATATTCTTTCTGTATTAGATACAATAAAATGGATCCCTGAAATAATCTTTAAAGCCTCCATCTACATTTAAAAAAGGAAAAGGCCGGACACCTTAAGTTCTCTCCCATCTGCATTTACCCCAAGGCTTCTCTTGATGCTTAGCATTCCCAGCTAGACCTCATTCTCTGGTGATAGGGACTCGAGGCCCTCGCAGTTTTTATCACCTGCAGCTTGGTGCCCAGGAACCAAACGTGCTTATTAGTGGATTGGTTCAGTTACACAAAGGTGTTAAAATACCTTAATCTTGACTAAAGCTTCAGACTAGACTGGTGAGAATGGCAATGGTCTCTGTCCTTGAACTTTTCTGTTGTGGTGGAGCACAGACCTTTTAAGCTTAGAAGTTTAACCTGTTTTCTCATTCTGAAGTAGAGGTAGGACCCATGTGCTCCTAAAATACTCGTTAGAAAGCCTGTTTGAGGGGTGCCTGGGTGGCTCAGTCGTTAAGCATCTGCCTTCGGCTCAGGTCAGGATCCCAGGGTCCTGGGATCGAGCCCCGCATCGGGCTCCCCGCTCTGCGGGAAGCCTGCTTCTCCCTCTCCCACTCCCCTTGCTTGTGTTCCCTCTCTGGCTGTCTCTCTGTCAAATAAATTTAAAAAAATTAAAAAAAAAAAGCCTGTTTCAGGTTGACCTAATTGCTAGCTATAAGTGGTTATTAAGTTTCTCTTCAGTTAGTAGGTCAGGTATTTTAAGGCTACCAGCTTTATGTAGCCAAGATACTTGCCTGTGATAAACATGTAGACATTAAAATTTATTTGAAATGCCCTTCACTGGAAGAGCTTTAAGAAAAAAACTCATGTTTTCATTTCATAGCTGTCTAATGAAAGGTTTTGTCCCCACCTTGTGAATGAGGAAAGCTGAGGTGCAGAGCTTGTGGACCTCTGGAATTCACACAGCTGGTTAAGCCGCAGAGGACGGCCTAAGACTCCTAATCCAGAGTGCTAAATGCCCTGGGTTCTGCCAGTGCCATGCTCCAGGCAGGCAGCCTTGACAAGCCACACAACTTTTCGAGACTTATGTCTCATTTTTAGTAAGTGTAGGATTTGTAATATGTTTTCATTCAACTCAAAGTACTGTGTGTAAGGCATCTTCTTTGGTCTGGGAATGGGGTTGTGGGGAAGTAAGGACACATAATTAACACTTCAGACCCGTAAGTGATAAATGGGATTCTTTGAGAGCACCTGAGGGAACTATACATGTGCCATAAACCTGGACGCCTTCTCAACTGCACGATCCCAAAGCTTTCCTTCCCATTTTGCGCATTTATGTTTTAAAACTTGTCAAGATGAATTTATGAAACGATAGGGTCATCTCAGTGTTAGAGCAGGGGAGACTAAACTCCAGAGAAATGAAATGGCTTTTCCAGAGTCACACTGGAAAATTGGTAATAGAACCCAGACTAACATTCAGATTCTTTAAATCTTTGTTCATGGTTCTTTACTATGCTCTTGGGATTGAGAAGGAAAAATGAATGTGGCATACATCCCATTCTGGGGACACTTTCAGTACTTTTAATATTTTTTTTTAAAGATTTTATTTATTTGACAGAGTGAGACACAGTGAGAGAGGAAACACAAGCAGGGGGAGTGGGAGAGGAAGAAGCAGGCTTCTCGCGGAGCAGGGAGCCCGATGTGGGGCTCGATCCCAGGACCCTGGGACCATGACCTGAGCCGAAGGCAGACGCTTAACGACTGAGCCACCCAGGCGCCCCACTTTTAATATTTTCATTTAGAGTTGAATGAATTCTATTTGGAAAGGGATTTTTAAATTTATTGGTGCTATTGCTTCAGATTTTCAATAACTCCTCAAACTCTGCTCAAAAATCCTTTTTCTTTTTTTTTTTTTTTCTGGGCGCCTGAGTGGCTCAGTCGGTTAAGCGTCTGCTTTCGGCTCAGGTCATGATCCCAGGATCCTGGGATCGAGTCCCACGTCGGGCTCCCTGCTCTGCCCTTCTTCCCACTCGTTCTCTCAATCTCTCTCTCTCAAAATCTTTAAAAAACAAAAGAAAAAAATGTTTAAAAAATTCATTTGTTTCAGTTGGAGGAAAGAGTATTGGATTTTTTTTTAAGTTTTTATTTTAATCATCTAGTGCTTATCACAAGAAGTGCACTCCTTAATCCCTATCATCTGTTTAGCCCCTCCCCTCGCCCACCTCCCCTCTGGTAACCGTCAGTTTTTCTGTATAGTTAAGAGTCTGCTTCTTGGTTTGTCTCTTTTTCCCTTTGCTTATTGTTTTGTTTCTTAAATTCCACATACGAGTGAAATACAGTATTTGTCTTTCTCTGACTGATTTATTTTCACTTTGCATAATCTCTAGCTCCATCCGTGTTGTTGCAAATGGTAAGATTTCATTCTTTTTTATGGCTGAATAATACTCCATTCTGTGTGTGTGTGTGTGTGTGTGTGTGTGTGTGTGTGTGTGTGTGTACATATACCACATTTTCTTTATCCATTCATCAATCGATGGACATTTGGACTACTTTAGGGTATAGGATTCTTGATAATGGAGTTACTGTTGGGTAAATACTTGGCCATCTTAAATCTCTTGGGACTGGGGAGTTCTGGATGTCTCTTGGCTCTGTAAACTAGGCTGCATTCCAACTGTTGGGCCCTCCACACACTCCTCCTATACACTCTTACAGACTGCCTGTCATTCAAGAGACCAGGAGGGTCCTCAGTTTTCAGGAGACCCTCCAGGGAAGCACAAACACGGATTCACAGCTAGCTGGGACTTACAGATCATCTTCCATTATAAAACCCAGTCATCGGGCTGATGAAAGCAACCATTTCAAATACCTACTATGTTCTGTACACCTCAGGTGTGTGGTCTCTGGATCTTTACAGCATCCCTGGAAGGTAGGAATGGTAATTTTTTTTTTAAATTATTTATTTTTTTGATAATCTTTTTAACAGATGAGGAAACCAGGTATCAGGTGGTATGAGCTAGTAAGAGTAATGCTGAGATCAAAACTGGGACAGTCCTCCAAGGCTCTTTCCACTACACCATGGGTTTTTTGATCCCCATTTGGAGAAAAGGAGTCCTAGGAAAGTACAATAGCTTGCCTTCCTGCCTCTCTGGTTTCTCTTCTCCAATCTATCCAACATCCCACTCAAATCAAATCCTCCTTTTCAGGCCTAATGAAAAGTTGTCTATTACGAAACCTCTGATCTGTCTGGGACCCTTCTGCCAGGTGACTTTGGGTCAGTCTTTGCATTATTATTCTAAATTACTGTGTACATTTCTCCTTCACCTCTACTGGGCCATAGGGCCCTATTATGTCTAGCAAAGCAAGGGCTCCAAAAGATTGGGTGAGCTAAAGAATGAAGGAATTCACTGTCAAGTTCAATTTCCTAAAGTATATCTCCCATGCCGTTTTGGAAAGCAGAGACTGTACCAGGGAGGAGAGGGAAAATGACATTTGCTGACTGCCTTCTGTGGGTGACTTAACAGTCACCCTGCTAAATGGGGCTTTACATACATTTTAAAAATCAAAGCCAACAATCCTGTGAAAGAGGTTGTAGCTGCAACTGAGAGGCTCAGAGAGGAAACAGACTTTCATGTGGGCACACAGCTGGGAAGTGGCAAAGCATGTCATGCGCAGGGTTCCCAAGTCCTTGTTCTTCTCATGAGCATGTTGCCTTCAGGCAGAGGCTGGAAGCCTGACATTCCAGGTCTTCCTTTATGGGACCCTTTCCTTCCTTGTCAGCCAGACTTCTCTCAGTTCCCTTCTTTACATCTGCCTCTTCAAATCAGTCCCTGCACCACCCCTACCTCCAGGACTCCAGGAATATCCAGCAACATGGACTTCAATGCCTTTCTTCCTCCTAATCCTTGGAGCTCCTTCTTCCAGAAGGGGGGATGCCCATAGGTGCAACAGCCACAGTATGACTCAAGAGGTGAACCAAAGCACCACTAGGTGACACCTCTATGCAGCTGGCTCCAACCTGTTTAACCTGCTCTCACATTGGCTCAAGCCATTACTCTTCCCTTCTGCAATGGCTTTCTTCTCTTGACCTATTCAAGTCCTATCTATGAAATCCCATCTCCTCCCTGATAGTGACTTACCACCCTCTCTTTAGGTTCCTGTACTATGGTTCTGTACCACACAATGGCAGCATCACTCCATCTTCAATCATTCAACAAACACACTGAGCTCCTACTATATGGTAGACATTGGGCAGGGTGTATTGCCTGTCCTCATGGGGCTAACACTCTAGTGGGGGGAGATACAAAAAACACATAATATATATATTCTATTATATGTAAAAATATAAATATTATAGTAACCATGAAGATGTCACTCAGGTTCTTTACAGGGCCTAGCACATAGCACACAAGAATTTGTTGAATTCATGAACAATTGATTGATTTGAACCAGAATTTTTTAAAAAAGAAATGACCAAAACCAATCCTTTATTTCACCACCCAAGTCTGCCGATGAGCCACATAAGAAACAGGGATCTCATGATGCCTCAGGCTTTGTTCTTTGTTCTTTGTAAATCGGTGGTGTGACCTTGAGCAAGTCCTGGCCTCTCGGCAGCCTCTAAAACTGAGGTGGGTGCTTTTGGTGGTCTTCTCGTGCTTTTTCATTTCTGAGATTCTGTTATTTTCAACTGCTCTGGGATGGTCCCCATCCTCTTCCTGGCCTTTTTTCCTGTGCCCCCCCCTTTCCTTCCGCCCTTCACATTTGTCCCTTCTGCATCCGCCCTCCACCCCCCTTCACTTTCCTGGCCACCCCCTAGTTTCATGAGACGGTTACCATGGCAATCACCTCCTGGAAGTGACATCACTCATCTCCTAGGCAACTGTTTCCAGGGCAGTGACATCATTCAATCACCATGGCAACCCTCCGGGAGGACAGTCCTGCAATGAAATGGGCAAACATAATTCTTATGTATATCTGGGGGTTGGGGCAATGCAGGGAGAATATTAAAAGAAGAGAAATATTTCAGGAGCAAGAAGAAAACGCTTTGGGCTTGTAGGGGAAAAATGGGAAACCAGTGTGGGGGTGGGAAAGAAGCTCTGGGGTAAACCTCTTCTCCTTTCTAATAACTAGGCTGACCATATAATGGATCGCCAAACTGGGACACTTGAGAGTGAACATGGGCACCATTATTATTATTATTACACCGGGATGACAGGTAAACACTGGGCCTCTCCAACTAAACCAGGGAATGTGGCCCCCACCCAAAATCAGGCAGGTGCCTTACTCATAACCTCACCTATTGTTCATCGAACAAGCATTGATTCAACTCTGTGTGTGGGCACCAGCGAAACCATAGTGAGCAAAACCAACCTGGGTCCCTGCCTTACCTCACAGAGGTAGGTGTGTGTGCTGGGGCTGGGGCTAATCCTAACCACCCAGTGAATAGGAAGGGAAGGCATAGAACACCAGAGACCTGTTTAAAGAAAGTATGTGAAGCAGCCTGGGCAGGAGGGGAGTTCACTAAGTAGGGTTGGGATGGAGTGGGGAGAAGTGTTCTGGCAGAGGGAACAGCATGTGCAAAGGAAGCATGCAGAGCACCAGGAACTGAAAGGTGTTGGCCAATGTGGCATTGGAGGGAGCTGGGTCGTGGTGAGGACAGAGAGGATGTCAGGGACCAGGCCTCGTAGGACCTTGGAGTACTGGGAAGCCCCATGGAAGTGTTTTGAGGAGTGGGAGACATGATCCTGTCTGCTTTTAAAAAATCTTGCCCTTGCTGTTGTGTGGGGCAGAATGAGGGAGATTGGGTGGTGGGGACCTGGGTGGTGGCAATGGGATGGAGAGACACAGTGGGTAGAGCTGACAGGATTTGCTGAAGCACTAGATAAAACGTGAGGGTGGTGCACCAGGGGGGCTCAGCCAGTTAAGCGTCTGACTTTGGCTCAGGTCATGATCCTGGGGTCCTGGGATGGCGGTGGGCTCCCTGCTCAGCGGGAGTCTGCTTCTCCCCCTCCCTCTGCCCCTGCCCCTGCTCACGCTCTCTCTCTCAAATAAATAAAATCTTTAAAAAACAAAAACTGTGAGGGTGAGGAAGGACTTGGGATGGCACTTGGGATAGCATGAGTGACTTGGGGTGGGGGCGTGACCCTGCTTTCTCTCAAATAAGGAAGCAGAGCAGGCAAGAGAGGAGCACAGGGTGCAGTATTTAAGAAGGCAGGCAGTGTCCGGGGCTGCCTTTAAAAGGAGTGCCTCCTTAGATGCTGAGCCGTGGAAGGAGAAGCGTCTGTTTTGTTCTGTTTTTTTTTTTTTTTTTAGGGGGTGGGGGACCACGTCTGTGGTGCAGTAATAATAATCTCTTGTGTTTATAGCACTGAGCCTTCATTTTCACCAACCCGCTAATAAATGTGGAGAGAGCAGGCTGTAGGCCTGAGGCCTGACTGCCAAAGCATGCCAACTGCTTTACTGTCCCTACAGGAGTCCAGTGAGGGAGCTCCTCACCGGCCCAGCTCCCAGATGAGCAAACTGAGGCTCAGATTGCCGGAATTTGCTGAAGGCCTTATGGTTTACAAATGGCTGCACCAAACCTCAGATTCAGTCTTGCTGACTCCCAAGCCCACCTTTTTTCCACCAGACCACGTTTACCAGCCTCCCCAGTTTCCTGGTGGGAGGGAGGGAGGGAGGGAGGAAGGGTGGAAGGAAGGAAGGAAGGAAGGAAGGAAGGAGGGAGGGAGGGAGGAAGGAAGGAAGAAAGGAAAGAGGGAAGGAGGGAGGGAGGGAGGGAGGAGGGAGGGAGGAAAACCAACTGCTTTGAGGCCGCCCACCTCCTTGATCTTCACCACCACCATCTGTGCCGAGGAGCAGAGCATCTGAGAAATGATGAGACCCTGCAGCTCAGTGAAGCTTCACCATCAGAGTCGCTTTCTCTCACCACAGCCGTTTTCAGCTGACCTTTAAGTTTCTGCCCTGGGCAGGTCTCCCCTGCAGGAGGAACAGGTGGGAGGCTGAGAACATGGCTCTGTGCCTCAGCCTCCTCCTCTGTAAAATGGGGATAATGACAGCGTTAACTCCCATCCCATACGTTTGTGCTGAGGTGAAATGAGATGAGGAGAGTGCCTGGCATGGTGTTACGACATAGACCGTAATCGATGAATGTTA
Organism: Phoca vitulina; assembly: GCF_004348235.1. Lineage (NCBI taxonomy): Eukaryota > Metazoa > Chordata > Mammalia > Carnivora > Phocidae > Phoca > Phoca vitulina. Next base: position 5,785,864 of record NW_022589785.1, read on the forward strand.
GCGGCTGTTAGAATCAAGGCGGGCGGGCGGAAGTGTGGGTGTGCGCATGACACACGGCCTGTGGATGGAGGCGGGAGACGCAGGGTACAGCGACATGTGGACCAGTTGGTTGCTGAGGGAGAAGCCTCCTCCTCACCAGCTGGCTCTCAGGGAGACAGCATGGTTGTACCCCCTATTCCTAATCCTACACCTGCTGCAGGGGGAGGAGGATGAGTCTGGTCTCCCCCAGGAAAAGGGGGACTGTAGAGAAAGCCCAGAAGCAAGCAGGTGGCGTCCATGAGGCTGAAGCCTGGGGCAGGGCTGGCAGAAGGGAGTAAGGGAGCTACGCCTGGGCCTTCCATCTCCATCCCCACCCCCACCCTAGCCCTATCATTAAACAACCAAGGTTTTGCTATAGGACGCAAAGGCACAAACCACCCTGAACTTAATAAGGAGGGAATAAACATGAGGACTGGGCTCTGTGATCCCAGTGTACACACACATATACACACACTCCTCACTTCCTCTGGGTATTAGGGTTCAAGCAGAGAAATAGTACTAGTAGGAGATGCATATTAAGAAATTTATTGCAAGGAGTTGGCTCATGCTATTGTGGGGTTGGCTAGGCAAGTCTGAAATCATTAGGTGCAGCCTGAAACTCTTGCCAAGGGCAGAAGCTGGGGTCCACAGGCAGAATTACTTCCTCAGGGAAACCCCAGCTCTGATCTTAAGGTCTTTCAACTGATTGAGTCAGCCCCACCGAGATTATCTAGGATAATCTCCTTTAAAGTCAATTTATTTAATTGCATCTGCAAAATACCTCATCACAACATCTAGATTAGTGTTTGATTGAATAACAGGAGTGTAAGTTGGCCTAGTTGACACATTAAAAAAGAACATCACACTCAGATACCAGCTAGGTGTTGTCTTGGGTGGCCTGTGGAACACTGCTTTACTGTATTAATTTATTGACTATTTACTGAGCACTTACTAGGTGTCAGGTGTGGTGCTGTGATTTCCATGCATCTCAGTTAATCCTCAAGACAAACCATGAAGCAGGTGCCCTTCTTGTCCCTAATTCTACAGGTAAGGAAATGGAGCCTCAGAGAGGTGAGGCTCCCAGGGCCACACCGTTGGGAGGGCAGGTCTGAGTGCTTCTGTGCTCTGAGCCATCACTTCCTCTGGACTCTCCCTGTTAGCCTCTCCTATCTCTGCCTTGTCTCCTCTTCTCCTGGGGCAGGAAGTTGGGGTTCAAATCGCTTAGTGATGTGAGCATGTTCCTGACGCACTGGGCTTCCGTTTCTTCCTCTCTGAAGTGACTCTATCCTTCCCAGCCTTTCTGGTATTACGGCGGAACGGAGGGACCATTTTGGGACGGCTTTCTCAGGCCTTTGCTGCCACCTACGGGTTCAACAGTGTTCACCACGTTCCAGAAGTCGCCCTCTGGAAGGTATAGGTGAGTTTGCACAGGAGCTGCTGAGGTCTAGCGGGATGGGAGGAGGGGGCAAGTAGAGGAGAGGGGCAATTCTGGGCCCAGTAACAGAAACATTGCAAATTTCACCGGCTCTTGCCCCCACCTCCTCACTCAGTGCCCCCCAGGCCTCTGCTGAATCCCCAAAGATTTCTGGGGGCCCCCGGCGGGAGAAGAGGGTTTTGAACCTCGGCGTGCTCTGCTGCTCGCCTGGCCCCGGAAGGGTCCCGCTGTCCCCCGCTCCAGTTGGGCCCTAAAGCTGTCGGGATACCCAGGCTTCTAGGGGATCTAAGGGGCGGCCGTGAACTTCTCTCATCCCATCAGGTCACTGGACATGTCCTCAGGGTCCAGAGGGGGCCCGCCCTCTCCGACAGGAAAGGAGGACAAGGAGACCCAACGGGGGAACGAAGGCTGTGGATAAGAGGGGCGAAATACAGAAAAGCGGGTACTGATGCGCCGGGTGATACACGCGGGTTCCCGCAGCTCCAGACTCTCCACCCGTGCCCCCGCCCCTCGCCCCCTCCCCGCGCCCCGCCCCCCCGCGCCCCGCCCCTTCCTTCCGGGCCTGCCCACCGTGGGGCGCCACGTGCAGTGCAGGGGCTCCAGCTCGGCCCCTGTAGAGAGCGGAGCAGGAACTGGTTGGTGGCGGGAGAGGCAGCGCGGTGAGTTGACGTGAAGTGAACTGGAGGGGGAGGCTGAGAGGCTGGCGGCCGCCTGCACCACTCGCAGCCGCCAACCTGCCAGTTAGTCTAGTTGGCAGGCCAGTCAGTACAGCCAGCCTGTCCGCCAGTCAGCCAGCCAGCTAGTCAATCCAGTCAGCATGTCATTCCCGTCCACCGTCCTGTCAGCCATGCAACCAGCCTGTCCGTCAGCCAGTCAGTCAGTCCTATCAGTCTGTTTATCTCATCCGCTGTCCTGTCAGCCAATCCGGTGAGTCCATCAGCAGGGAGTCAGCCTGTCAGTCCTGTCAGCCTGTCTATACCATCTGCTGTCCCGTCAGCCAGTACAACCAGCCTGTCCGTCAGCCAGTCAGTCAGCCTGTCAGGCCTGTCAGTCCGTCTATCCCATCTGCTGTCCTGTGAGCAGGTACAACCAGCCTGTCCGTCAGCCAGTCAGTCAGTCAGTCTGTCAGGCTTGTCAGTCCATCTATCCCATCCGCTGTCCCGTCAGCCAGTGCAACCAGCCTGTCCATCAGTCAGTCAGCCTGTCAGTCAGCCTGTCAATCCATCTATCCCATCCGCTGTCCTGTCACCCAGTACAACCAGCCTGTCCATCAGCTGGTCCATCAGCCTGTCAGTCCTGTCAGTCTGTCTACCCCATCCGCTGTCCCGTCAGCCAGTGCAACCAGCCTGTCAGTCAATCCTGTCAGCTAGCCAGTCAATCAGTCAATCCTGTCAGCCATCCTTTCAGCCTGTACAGTCAGCCTGTCCATCAGCCAGTCAGTCCTGTAAATCTGTCAATCCCATCTGCTGTCCTGTCAGCCAATCCAGTGAGTCCATCAGCAGGGAGTCAGCCTGTCAGTCCTGTCAGTCCGTCTATCCCATCTGCTGTCCTGTCAGCCAGTACAACCAGCCTGTCCGTCAGCCAGTCAGCCTGTCAGTCAGTCCTGTTA